>NC_081438.1:40235686-40535686 GCF_949786415.1 Peromyscus eremicus | reverse complement strand
GTCCAGAGGGAACAAATCTCAACATAATAAGAACTATGTGTGACAAACCCACAGGCAACATTATCCTAATGGAGAAAAACTCAAAGCAATCCCATGAAAGTTGGGAAGGAGACAGGGCTGCCACATGTCCCCATTCCTCTTCAATGCAGTGCTTGAAGTACTAGCCAGAGCAATATGACAAAAGAAGATAATTAAAGGGATACAAACAGGAAACGAATTGTCAGACTATCCCTATTTGAAGATGATGTGATAAGCCAGGTAGTGGTGGCGCACATCTTTAATCCCGGCACTTGGGAGGCAGAGCTAGGTTTTTTTGAGTTCAAGGCCAGCTGGGCTAAAGAGTGAGTTCCAAGACAGCCAGGACTAGACAGAGAAACCCTGTCTTGAAAAAAAAAAAAAACCAAAAGAGAGATAGAGATGGATGGATAGATAGACCGACAGAGAAGAAATCCCAGAAATTCTACCAGAAAACTGGAAATGATCAACACTTTTGGCAAACAAATCCTAAAAAGACCTCAGATAGCAAATGCAATCTTGAGCAAAAGAACAGTGCTACAGTCCAGATGTTGAGCTGCATCACAGAGCAATGCTACAGTCTAGATGTTGAGCTGCATCACAGAGCTACAGTTATAGAAACAGACAGGTAGATCAGTGGAACAAAATAGAAAACCCAAACATGAGTACATGTAACCACGGCCATGCGATATTTGACAGAGAGGTCAAAAATACACACTGGGAAAAGACAGCCTCTTCAAGAAATGCTGCTGGGAAAACTAGATGTCCACATGCAGAAGAATGAAATTAGACCCATGTCTACCACCCGGCACCAAAACCCAACTCCAAATGGACCAACAACATTACTGTAAAACCTGACAGGCTGGAAGTGCTAGAAGGAGATACAGCAGAACCCTACAGGACACAGCTCCAGGAAAGGCCTTTCTGGATAGGATGGGATCTGCTCAGGGACTACAACAATTGGCAAACATGACCTCACAAAACTCGAAAGCTTCTGTACAGCTAAGGAAGCAACTGAGTGGAAAGGGAGGCCACACAGAACAGGAGAGAATCTTTGCCAGCTGCATATCTGATAGAGGATTAATATTCAGAGTATACAAAGGACTAAAACCAAGCAAACCAGAGTCAAGGAAAAAAATGACCCAATTATTAAAAAAGGGCTATGGATCTGAATGGAGAGGCTTTTGTTATGTTGGTTTCTGTCTTCAAGACAGGGTTTTTCTGTGTAGCCCTGGCTGTCCTAGAACTCACTCTGTAGACCAGGGTGGTCTCAAACTCAGAGATCTGCCTGCCTCTGCCTCTGGAGTGCTGGGATTAAAGGTGTGCGCCACCACTGCCTGGCTGAATGGAAAATTCTTAAAGAGAAACAAAAAATGGCTAAAAAACATCTTAAGTGTTCAACATCCTTTGTAATTAGAGGAATACAAATTAAAACTGCCTTGATAGTTCATCTTACTCGACCTAGAATGGCAAAAGTCAAGAAAACAATGGACCACAAATGCTGGTGAGGAAAGGGGGCCACTCCTCTAGTGGGACTGCAAACTGGTGCAGCCACTCCAGAGATCGACGTGGAGGATTTTCAGGAAGCTGAAAACAGACCTGCCGTATGACCCAGCTATATCACCCTGCAGCATGTGTCCAAGGAACCGATGGCATCCTTCTCCAGAAATACTTGCTCAGCTACGTTCATTGCCGACCTAGTCACACTAGCTGGGGAATGTGACCTAAATGGTCTTCAACTGATGAATGAACAATGAAAATGTAGTACATATACACTATTCAGGGGTGTGTGTGTGTGTGTGTGTGTGTGTGTGTGTGTGTACAATTAAAGAGAGGTCATGAAGTTGAGAAGGAGTGGAGGGCATGGGTAGGACTGAAATACATCAGTCCTTGTGGTGGTTTGAATTGGAATGGCCCCCGACAGGCTCCTAGATTTGAATGCTTGGTCACTAGGGAGTGGCACTACTAGGAAGTGTGGCCTTGTTGGAAGAAGTGCATCACTGGGGGCGGGCTTTGAGGTTTCAAATGCTTAAACCAGGCCCAGTTTCTCACTCCGTTCCTGTTGCCTGTTGACCAAAATGTAGAACTCTCGGCTCCTTCTCCAGCACCATGTCTGCCTGCATGCCACCACACTTCCCACCATGACGACAGTGGACTAAACCTCTGGACTGTAAGCCAACCCCATTTAAATGCTTTCCTTTATAAAAGTTGCTGTGGTCATGGTGTCTCTTCACAGCAATAGAAACCCTAACTAAAGTCAGGAGGTGGTGGTGCACGCCTTTAATCCCAGCACTTGGGAGGCAGAGGCAGGTGGATCTCTGTGAGTTCAAGGCCAGCCTGGTCTACAAAGCGAGTTTCAGGACAGCCAGGACTGTTGCACAAAGAAACCCTATCTCAAAACACAAACAAACGAAAAAAAGCTGGGCAGAGGTGGCACAGGCCTTTAATCCCAGCACTCGGGAGGCAGAGCCAGGCGGATCTCTTTGAGTTCGAGGCCAGTCTGGTCTACAGAGCGAGATCCAGGACAGGCTCCAAAGCTACACAGAGAAACCCTGTCTCGAACCCCCCCAAAACAAACAAACAAACAAGCAAAAAACCAAACAACAAAAAAACCCCTAAGATAGTACTTACGTATTTCTCAAAAAATAATAAGATAAATATTAAAAAGGAAAAAAGTTGTCTCATTCTATAGTCCCAGGGTAGCCTGAAACTCATTTTATAGCCTAAGCTATCCCCAGTCTTGCCACAACCTGCCTGCCTCTGCCTCCCAAGGGCTGGGATTATGGTCGTGAGCCACCTTGCCTGGTATTAATAGAAACATTTTTAACCATTATGAAAATGGTCAGTGTGTGTCCTGAGGAAGAGGAGAGGGGCTCAGAGACGCTGGAGTAGCCTGGCTGAAGATCTCCTTAATGGCCCCAGTGCCACACGTGCTTACCAGGGTTCTGTCAACTTGACACACCCTACAGTCATTCTCGAAGAGGGAACCTCCATTGAGAAAACGCCCCCACTAGACTGGCCTCTGGGCAAGGGTATGGGACATTTTCTTGATTAACGACAGATGAGGGAAGGTCCAGACCTGTGTGGGTGGTGCCAACCCTGGGCAGGTTGTCCTGGGTTACATAAAAGAGCAAGCTAAGCAAGTCACAGGGGGCAAGCCGGTCAACCGTGTTCCCCCAGGGTCTCTACTTCAGTTCCTGCCTTGGCTTTCCTCAAGATGGGCTGTAAGCTGTAAGCCAAATTAACCATTTCTTCCCCAAGTTGCTTTTGGTCATGGTGTTTTATCACAGGAATAGAAACCCTAACTAGAAGGTCAACAGAAAACGGAGTGGCGGAGTTAAGTGTGGCTTATCCCATTTACACAGTCCTTTCGTGGCAGCCAACCTGAAATCCCTAGAGGTCAGCCTCCTCATAAGGTTGAAGCAATAAGGGCTGAGTAGAAACAGAAGGTAGAGGAACTAGTCTCCAGAGGAGAAAATAACTATACAGCCTTTGAGGGACAGCAGCCCCTTCGGAAGCCCACGCCGTTGGCTGTCTTCAGGGTGCTCCCCAAAGCCGTACCTTAAACAGAGAGGAGAACACGTGAAATGTGTACACAGCGCAGGAGCCGTCTGAGTCACACATGAGCTGGTTAATGTGGCTGCGCCAGGCCTCCTCGGCGTCATCGCAGGCGGCGGGCTGAAAGGCAGCAAGGATGGCCGAGAAGAAGGGCGAGGGAGGGGGAGACACACCCCTGTCACCGTCTCCAAAGCTGGAAGACATGGAAACCACCGCATCAAAATGTGACCACCTCTTGTAGCCAGCTGTACAAATTCTACATCTGAGTGTCAGCCTGCTGAGGTGGCCGGGTGGGTCCTTTATTCCTGTCAAGGGCCCTCTGGGGAACTGGCTTTCACCAGAGGCCTCTGAGATCTTTTGGTTCTAAGGAAATAGTTGTTTTACCTCTCGCATTTCTATAATTCCTCTTTTTTTTTGTTGTGGGGTGGTGGTTTGAGACAGGGTCTTGCTATATAGTCCTGGCTGTCTTGGAACTCACTATGTAGACCAGGCTTGCCTTAAACTCATGGAAATTCACCTGCCTCTGACTCCTGAGTGCTGGGATCAAAGGTGTTCACCTCCATGCCTGGCTGATTCCTAATTCTTTTTTTTTTTAAAATATATATTCTTTTTTTTTTTTTTAAGATTTATTTATTTATTATGTATACAGTGTTCTGTCTGCACATATCCTTGCAGGCCAGAAGAGGGCACCAGGATTCATTACAGATGGTTGGGAGCCACCATGTGGTTGCTGGGAATTGAACTCAGGACCTTTGGAAGAGCGAACAGTGCTCTTAACCTCTGAGCCATCTCTCCAGCCCTGATTCCTAATTCTTTTGCACAGGTTTATATCTCTCTTACCCCTAGCAAGCCCTTGCTCTCCCGGGGGCCAGGCCTGAAACCAAACATTTGTTCCCAGCTCACCATTACCATTCTTTTACACTTCGCATTCAGATAAATTCTACTTCAACTTTGGATTCTCCCAACTTGTCCCTGATGCAGACAGACAATGAATGTGTGTGTGTAAGTGCTCAGAATGCCAAGGGAAGGGGAGGGCAGGGCGGGAACGAAAGGAGGAGGAGGAGGAGGCAGAGTGAGGAGGAGGAGGAGGAGGAGGAGGAGGAGGAGGAGGAGGAGGAGGAGGAGGAGGCAGAGTGAGGAGGACGGACTGGAAGGAAGGCAGGAAGAGTGATGTGAAAAGCCCCAGTCTTTTCAGGGTGTTCCCTCGGCGTTTTCTTTGGATGGTTAGACGTTCTCTGTCTAGCCACAGGCTTTTACTTAGCTCTCATTTTTAACATCCACAAACCTAAGTGTAGCATCTCAATTTTCTTCTAAAGTAGATCCAAAGAGTGTCATAATTTGTGACTTATTGCAGACGCTGAGTTGATGTAAGGTATGGTGTTTTCATCTATTCCACCTTCCCTTTGTGTTTCTGTAAGTCACTACGGTTAGAGGCGTCGGCCACCACGCTGCAGGACACTCATTTAAAGAGCAGTCATTTAGCCTGGAAAGAACCCCTTGTTCTGTGTCTTTCAGCTCTAAATGGAAGGAATTCATTTTTAAGCTTTGTTCATGTCTTGCTTAGCTTTAAAGCTTTATATCCCCAGGGTCTTTTTTTTTTTTTTTTCCATGTTGCTTTACATGTTGCTCTGTGGTCCTATAAATTCCAGCATGGGCATCCTTTCTCGGTCCCATGGAAAGCCTTACATGGGGTTGGATGATTGCCAGGTTCCACGTTAGGAAATCTCCACAGTATGAGTATGAGGATGTGTAGCTTTACATTCAAGCTAGTAAGCAGCGTGAATGCCACACAGCATGCCCCGCATATGCACGCCACCCATCTCGCCAAGGGCTGCCTTGCCTTGCAAGAGTGTACTGGTCCAGGCCCCGGGTGCCCTTCTCTTCTGCCTCCGTCATATCCAGGCTGAAGCTGTCACTGCATTCAAAAGCTGCTGGGAGCTCATTGATGGAACTCGAAAGATCATCTTCGTGCACGGTGGTGTCCTCCTCTTCGGGGACAGCTTCCGCCTGCGGGGACAGAATTTGAAACCCCAATGTGTAAGAATATGTAAGTAGAAAACAGGATTCACTGAAGCAGAAATAGAATCCTGAGAGGGACGGAAATGGGGACATTTATTTTCTAGAACAGCATTCAGAAATTCTCTGAAGTATCCCTTCTCTATTGTCTTCCTTCCGGTCTCTTCCGTAATCATCCCTGAAGAGCTCTGTGGATGATCACATTTGATCTGTGTCTGTGGTCTACAAATGCTAGCTTCGATATGGTCAGAGAAAGACCTCCCTCCCTCGTCTAGCTTCCATGTTTACAGCTTAGCAACCTCTGCTTCATTGCAAAGTATTTGCTCAATGTCAGGTTGGCTACTGGGGTGAGATGTGGAAGAGAAGCTATTGCCTTGGTATTCATAAGAACTCAGCACCTCCAGAATAGCTGGTGGTGGTGTGTGTGTGTGTGTGCTCATGCCTGGACCCGTGCCCGGAGGCCTGCCTCACGGGACCACTGTAGTTTTCAAAACCAGAAAGAAGCCAGACACAGATAAACTTTGATTGTCCAGCCCCAGCCTTAGAGACAGGTACGCACATCCAGGCCTATTCTCCAGTAGGACATCCCTCTTCCAATAACGGCTAGACTGTGGAAGCATTGGTGCATGGCACAGAAGAATCTGTTGTGTGCCCTCTGGGGTGACAGGCTTTCTCGTACAGAAGGCACGCCACGACTCACCGCATGTGTGCTTTCCTGCTGCTACCCTCTCAGGGCGGTGGCTGAGCTGAGAGTGTGACTCCCCTCACCTCAGTGCCGTCACTAAACAGTAACGAGGGACCACTCCAGGGCAGCGGATCTTGGGTTGGTGGGAGGCAGGGAAGAGATACAGAGAGTCTAATGGGAAAAAAAGAGGCTGGGCTTGAGCTGAGGCCAGGGAGGAAGTCAACTGGAGAACAGACTGTTCTGTGAGAGGAAGGAAGGCCACTGGACCACACATCAGAACAGCAGAGGAAGGAAACACATGTACGTGGTGCTGTGAGTCATCTTAAAACAAAAACAAAATCAAGCTGAAATGGAAGTGTCTGGGAATGAGACCCTTACCATGGGTTATCATCTGGCTAATGGTTTATAGTATTCCGAATTTAGGATTAATGAGGAGAAATTAGCCAGAATGTCAGAGCTGTATTAGACAGGACAGGTCATGTCTCTGGAGATGCCGAGTTCTTACAGATGAATCTTTGTTTTCTCTAGCATCATAAGTATATCAAATACTACAGAAATTTTGGTCATGAGAAAACAGATGTCTTTAGAAATAAGATCTAATGTTTTCTTGATAGAATTAGATTGTTTTTCTTAAGAGAAATCAATTAATCAATCTATCTACCTACATATCTACTAGCATTTACAAGAAAAATGGAAAGAATGTACTCATGCCTAGAAATATCACATCACATATATTTTATGATGTTTTCCCAAAAAATTTAACTTAAAGTGTTTTAACCTTAGGATTCTAGCATTTTTGACTGTAGAACAATATTTTTTGGGGTGTGGGGAGGTTGTTTTTTTGACCAAAAAAAGGGGGGGCATTTCTCTCTTCCAGAATCCTAATTATAGTCCTTATTCTCCCCCCGCCCCCCCCCCCACAGGGTTTCTCTGTAGCTTTGCACCTTTCCTGGATCTCACTCTGTAGACCAGGCTGGCCTCGAACTCACAGAGATCCGCCTGGCTCTGCCTCCCGAGTGCTGGGATCAAAGGCGTGCGCCGCCACTGCCTGGCTATTCTCCCTTTTGAGTTGGGGCAATTTTAGAAAAAATTTTTATTTAAGCTCTAATATTTTTAGTTAATTGCACCTAAGTGGTTGCTGTTGGTTTAAAGCATTTGGGGAGTTCTTCATTTCAGATCTGTTTTTAGTGTATTGTAAAATTATATAGAAAGTGTTATAGTTTTCCTTTAGAAGTAACACACACACACACACACACACACACACACACACACACACACAGAGTTTTCTTTTCAAAGTTGCAAAACCATGGCCAAAATGAGGATCAGGAATGACTAATTCTAGCCTAGCTGTGATAGACTATTTTGGTATTTCTTTTTTTTTAAAGACTTATTTATTTATTATGTATACAGAAGAGGGAGCCAGATCTCATTACCGATGGTTGTGAGCCACCATGTGGGTGCTGGGAATTGAACTCAGAACCTCTGGAAGAGCAGTCAGTGTTCTTAACTGCTGAGCCATCTCTCCAGCCCCCTGGTATTTCTAATTATGAAGAAATAAAGTTTTATACTAAAGGGCATATGTGGATTATAACATACAAGTGGATGGTTTTATGGACAGGATATTTTCTGTGAATTTGGACAAAATAAACCTTAAATAAAATATCCATAGACCCTTTTGTTTTAAAGCCAACCTTTTAAGATAAGGAAATTATATGCATTAAATAAAATATCCATAGACCCTTTTGTTTTTTGTTTTTTTTTTTTTGGTTTTTCAAGACAGGGTTTCTCTGTGTAGCTTTGCGCCTTTCCTGGAACTCACTTGGTAGCCCAGGCTGGCCTCGAACTCACAGAGATCCGCCTGCCTCTGCCTCCCGAGTGCTGGGATTAAAGGTGTGCGCCACCACCGCCCGGCTAGACCCTTTTGTTTTAAAGCCAACCTTTTAAGATAAGGAAATTATATGCATTAAATAAAATATCCATAGACCCTTTTGTTTTAAAGCCAACCTTTTAAAATAAGGAAACTATATGCATTAGGAAACTCTTCTCCTCAGGGAGTCTAGCTAGGAGAGGTTTACGCAAATCTGGCATAATTCTGTGTGATTGACACTAAATATTCCTATCATGTGCCAAAAGGCAAGCATGGAATCAATGAGCAAATTGTATAATTGGTTCCTACACAAGAAAAAATTCCCCCCAGTGCATGCACCTCCTACACCTCACTTAGCGTATTGTTTCACAAAAGCGCCACACTCTCCCAGTCACAGCGATCTCTCCCCACCACTTGGTTTTGCCATCAGTCAGAAGTCAAGTATGTCATTTTATAAAGGCCTCAGGCCAAATCTCTCAACCAAAGGGGAGTCGACTCAAGTCTGTGAGCATAAAAAAACCTTCAAAGCCCTGGGGCAGGTGCACAAGCCTCAATCATTTCACTAAAATCCTAGGGGGAAAATCCCCCAACTTTGAACCTCCCTCCTCTAAGAATTCTTAACTAGGAATTTGTTTCTTTTCCCCACCCACTTAAGGGAACTACAATAAAAATTCCCCAAATCGCTTCACCTTTGACCCCTCTGAAATCTGCAGGTTGTTCATATCAGGCAAAGAAGCCTCGAAGCTTGCCATTCTGGTGTTGAAGGAATGGGGGTCGGCAGGGGTGGAGTCACAGGTGGTGGTAAGCAGTTCGATAGGGTTGGCCTCCTCGGAGGGGGAGAGGTTCATGATCTGTTTGGAAAGCAATGGGAAGAAATCGTAACATGATGTTCCTGTCAAAAGAACACAAAGCATTACTCTGCAGGTGTTGGTTGACAGGTATGACTCTTCCAAGTTCTACACGTCGTCGTTATTGGACCATGAACATAGCAGTGGGCAACCCCGTAGGAATGTGGCCTCGTGGCACACCATCTGCCACCTACAGAGAAGAGGTCACTTAGACTCCCCCTGAGAGTTCAGATTTCACTTCAGCAGCCATAGAAAGTGTATTTAGCTGGAAACAAAACTCCTGAATTAATTACCAAAAAAGCAAAACAAAACCCGAGGCTTCCCACTTCTCCAGTGGGAGCGTCCCTACTTACAAGGTCTGAATGTTCCAGGATCTGGCTGGCTGTGAGGTCCTCCTCCTCGGATGACTCATCTGAATCCTCGTGGTTCATTTTATTCAGGCTGGGAGTACTTCTCGAGAGCTGGCGCTCCTCCAGGATCTGCATGTCACACTTGTCCAGGCTGTCCAGGGAACGCCTGCGCACTCCCCAGTTGAAGTTGTCCATACTCTCTCCCTGAAATCACACCACAGTCGCCTTTTCATGCCCCAGCCCTCTGGCCCTCGCGCCATCACACGGTCAGTCCCAGCTCAGAAAAGAACGTGGTCAGCATCAGCTAACTCTCACGTCCTCACCTGCTTTGGTACCCAGACCTCAGTTTACCAACGAGAGGAGACAAAAAGGCAGACCTTTTCTGTAAATGTGTGTTATCTCATGGGTACAAGTGGTGGCACTCTTCTCTTTGGTATATATATTTTTTTTAATTTTTAATTTTTTGAAACAGGGTCTCACTGTATAGCCTTGGATGGCCTGGAACTCACTTTTGTAGATCAGACTGGCCTCAAACTCACAGAGATCCACCTGTCTCTTTCTCTCTCCCAAGTGCTGAGAAGATTAAAGGCATGCACCATCACACCCAGCAGGTAATGTATATATTTTTAAAAGTTGATTTTGGTAAACACTAGAAAATTATTGTTTTCAAAAATCTGTCTAAAAAAGGAGACTATTAATATTAAAATAACTTTTAAATTAGTGTACACTCCCTTCTCCCACCAGCCCTGTTTAGTAGAGTTTTCAGAAGGAGAAACAAGTTTGCTCGAAGCACATTCCAGAATTCCTTGGCTATTAAGTAGAAGAGCATTAGGTAAACATCCCAGACTGTCTGCCACAGCAGATTCCACAGATAAAATGCAGAATTAAAGGCTTGTGAGAGCCAGACACAATTTGGCGGGCCATGCACTACACTGAAGCTGCATCCTGGCTTTTGCTGGGAAGTGGTTACATTTCTTGCCTTTGCATCAAAGACTTCCTGCTGGCTTACCCATTCTGACTTACTGAGACAGGCCTAGCTGGACATGGGAGTGTTAAAGCCTGGAGTTCTACCTCAGATCTCTACAAAGCATCAGCTATTAAGTAGGTCTGTTTGGCTAACATAACTCTTTTTTTTTTTTTCTGCAGAAATGAATATGGGATTTGGTTTTCTGTCTCATAAAACAGGGCTGAAGGAAGGTATCCACCCTGATGATGAACAAATTGTCATCTGAGTGAGAATTAGCATTCCACGTCTAGAAGTGGTCATCGGAAACGCGGCCTGACGGTTCCTAAAGTAAAGTGATGCTTCCGAGTAGAGGTCAGCGGGCAGCGGAGTAACCCGAGAGCCGCGGCCTTAAGTGTGGTGAGCGGGAGGCTGATTTCTCCTCCCGGCTCAAGTCTCTTGTTCCTGACTCAGATAAGACGGGCCTGTCCGTGTCACAGTCCTCCGTGTGACAGACCTCAGTGTGACAGACCTGTCTTCAGTGTGACAGTCCTCAGTGTGACAGACCTCAGTGTGACAGTCCTGTCCTCAGTGTGACAGACCTGTCCTCAGTGTGACAGACCTCAGTGTGACAGACCTCAGTGTGACAGACCTCAGTGTGACAGTCCTCAGTGTGACAGACCTGTCCTCAGTGTGACAGACCTGTCCTCAGTGTGACAGACCTCAGTGTGACAGACCTCAGTGTGACAGTCCTGTCCTCAGTGTGACAGACCTCAGTGTGACAGACCTCAGTGTGACAGTCCTCAGTGTGACAGTCCTGTCCTCAGTGTGACAGACCTCAGTGTGACAGACCTCAGTGTGACAGTCCTCAGTGTGACAGACCTGTCCTCAGTGTGACAGACCTGTCCTCAGTGTGACAGACCTCAGTGTGACAGACCTCAGTGTGACAGTCCTGTCCTCAGTGTGACAGACCTCAGTGTGACAGACCTCAGTGTGACAGTCCTGTCCTCAGTGTGACAGACCTCAGTGTGACAGACCTCAGTGTGACAGCCTCAGTGTGACAGACCTGTCCTCAGTGTGACAGACCTCAGTGTGACAGACCTCAGTGTGACAGACCTGTCCTCAGTGTGACAGACCTCAGTGTGACAGACCTCAGTGTGACAGACCTGTCCTCAGTGTGACAGACCTCAGTGTGACAGACCTCAGTGTGACAGTCCTGTCCTCAGTGTGACAGACCTCAGTGTGACAGTCCTCAGTGTGACAGACCTGTCCTCAGTGTGACAGACCTCAGTGTGACAGACCTCAGTGTGACAGACCTGTCCTCAGTGTGACAGACCTCAGTGTGACAGACCTCAGTGTGACAGACCTCAGTGTGACAGTCCTCAGTGTGACAGACCTCAGTGTGACAGACCTCAGTGTGACAGTCCTCAGTGTGACAGTCCTCAGTGTGACAGACCTCAGTGTGACAGACCTCTGTGTGACAGTCCTCAGTGTGACAGACCTCAGTGTGACAGACCTCAGTGTGACAGACCTGTCCTCAGTGTGACAGACCTCAGTGTGACAGACCTCAGTGTGACAGACCTGTCCTCAGTGTGACAGACCTCAGTGTGATAGTCCTGTCCTCAGTGTGACAGACCTCAGTGTGACAGACCTCAGTGTGACAGTCCTCAGTGTGACAGACCTCAGTGTGACAGACCTCAGTGTGACAGTCCTGTCCTCAGTGTGACAGACCTCAGTGTGACAGTCCTGTCCTCAGTGTGACAGACCTGTCCTCAGTGTGACAGACCTCAGTGTGACAGTCCTCAGTGTGACAGACCTGTCTTCAGTGTGACAGACCTCAGTGTGACAGACCTCAGTGTGACAGACCTCAGTGTGACAGACCTGTCCTCAGTGTGACAGACCTCAGTGTGACAGACCTCAGTGTGACAGACCTCAGTGTGACAGTCCTCAGTGTGACAGACCTCAGTGTGACAGACCTCTCCTAAACAGGTGTTGACTGAGTTTGTCCCAGGTCTTCTTTGGCTATTTGTGGGGAAAAGCAATAGGAAGACTCCTAAGCACATCACCCCAGATAGAGAAACTGTAACTGTCGTCTGTCCCTGTTATGGTACTTTTAGGATTTATTTATTTATTTATTTATTTATTTATTATTATTTTCAGACAGGGTTTCTCTGTGTAGCTCTGGCTGTCCTGGATCTCGATCTGTAGACCAGGCTGGTCTTGAACTCAGAAATCCGCCTGCCTCTGCCTCCTGAGTGCTGGGATTAAAGGTGTGTGCCACCGCCGCCCGCTGGGTTTCTTTATTTTTATTTTATGCACATGAGTGTTTGCCTGCAGGTGTGTGTGTGTGCACCACGTGTGTGCAGTGCCCGCAGAGGCCTGAGGAGGACATCGGGTCCCTGAATGTGAAGTTATGATGGCTGTGAGCTGCTTGGTGCTGGGAACTGAACCTGGGTCTCTATTCATGCTTCTGTGCTACCCGGGTTGGGCTTCCCTAGTTTGAAGTATTCCAAAGTCTCAAATCTTTGAGCACCGTCACGGAGCTCCCGAATAAAAAATTCCATGGTACAGATCACAGTCAAAACCCAGGACCCCTAAAAATGATGTATAAAATTATCTTTAGGCTAAATGCAGAGGAAATAAAAGTGAATTTAGCATTTAGACTTAGGTCTCATCCTCAAGAAACTGTATATATTATGTGTATGCAAATATTCCAAAATAAATAAACAAGTAAATAAACAAAACTCCTCAAATCCGGAACCCTTCTAGTCCCAGGCGTTCTAGATAAGAAAATTCAACCTGTACCTGTCCCCCACAGAGGGATGTGATAAATTACCACTAAATAATGTAGCTTTATTCTTCCTGGTGGGAACAGTTAATTCCTTGGCTTAAAGTAACTACTGTAAGTCAGAATATGAAAAAAAAAATGCACTTGGGAGGCAGAGCCAGGAAGATCTCTGTGAGTTCAAGGCCAGCCTGGTCTACAAAGCGAGTTCCAGGAAAGGCTCCAAAGCTACACAGAGAAACCCTGTCCTGAAAAAAAAAAAAAAAAAACCAAACAAACAAAAGAATGTATAAGACCAAAAAGTCTTGAAAGAAAAATGTAATTTGTGAAGAAAGGAACAGGAATGAAGAGAAGTGAACACAGAGAAGGAGAAGACCTTGGGGGAAATATTTAAACATAAAACACGTCACCAAATTTCCTGTACCAAATGCACAGGCGTGTTGGGCAGGGTCTCACAAGCAACAGCTCTGGAGGTCGCCTCCGTTGATCCTAAGCCTGAAGCTTCACAATGTATCTAAGGTAAGAGGCTGCCACACTGGGCATGAATGCTCATGTTGATATGGGGGACCCCTGACCTGGTGACAACCCGAGCCCCCTGTGCGTGAGAACTGGGGGGCACAGATAATAGCTGTCTCAAAGAGGATGTAACGGCTCCATTCCAGGCAAAGGTGTTGAAATGATCTCCCTGGTAGTAGCTGAGGGGTTGAGATGGGGCAACCCTTACCTAGTCTAGCCCCAGGTAAGGTCCATGGTGGAAAGGCTATGGGTGTAGCTAAGAGGTGGAACATGTGCATAGCACTGTTAACTGTTCCTGAGTTGGATTTCTAGCAAACACAACAAAATTCTACTGTGGATGAAAGTCAGCCCAGATTCATTATTTTAATTTATTTTTATTTTATATGTATAAATGTTTTGTCTACATATGAGCCTGTGTGCCATGTGTGTGCCGTTCTGGCAGAGGCAAGAAGAGGGTGTAAGATCCCCTGGAACTGGAGTTACAGATGGTTGTGAACCGCCAAGTAGGTGTGCTGGGAACTGAACCTGGGTCCTCTGCAAGAGCAGCCCGTGTTCTTAACCACTGAACTATTTTTCCAGCTTTCTCAGCATGGCACGAAATACACTCAGTGAGGGCCACCCATCCTGTCCCTCTACCAGATATACAATTATACCTTATGTCACAAATGAAGTTAAAAGCCAAAACCCTGTTTATTTATGGTGCCAGGTTATGTATATAAAAACGCAGAGTGTGGCTAACTGTTTCAGACGGACTGTTTGCACATACAGGCATCAAACTTAAACATAACACCAGAGTTTATATTGAGGTAGCAGAATATTCACAAATACCCCAGAAATGTCAAAAATGATATTCTTGAAATTATTTCATATAAAACCCTGTTAAAATTATTGTTGTTATTATTGGAGTGCTGGGGACTGAAGCAGGTCTCTGTGTATGCTAAGAAAATGCTCTACCATTGAGCTTTACCCCTAGCCAAAAAAAAAAAAAAAAAAATTGTCATCAAATATATTTCTCCAAATGAGGCTACTTAGAGTGAGTCCTAGAGTGACAGGGTCATGGGTCAGCTTGCTTAAGATGCTTTCGATTTAGGTCAGGTGTCAGGGCATGATCATCATCAGCCCTGCCCTTTTCTGGAAGGACACTGGTTTGGATGACAATTTATCTATTGCCAGACAGAGATAGCTAGCTTTGGAATCTTAGAAAAGGAAGTGGGTTTTGCTTGTTTGTTTGTTTGTTTTGTTTTGTTTTTCTGGTAGTGCTGGGGATGGAACCCAGGCCTCATTCATGCTAAGCAGGCATTCTACCACTTAGGTACATCTTTAGCCTGATCTCACTTGCTACAGAATGACAGCACTCATCCACTGTGTAACTGTCTCATCAGGAACAGGAGGGTGCCTGCCTATCTGTAGATCAAAGACTTGTCTCCTCTCAAGAGATACAACCGTGCCACTTCCAGAACTAAGGATAATAAAGCCTTTTCATATCTTAGAATATATCTCCATACTAGAGCAGCCAAGGGGAGCAAAACAAAAGAAAAAAAACCTATCACACACACCTACACACAAGTCGGCATACATGTGCTGGAGGGGATGCGGGGGAGGGGGAGAGGGAGGGGGAGCGCGCACGTTGTTATGTAACTATGCCAGGATACAGTCTGCCAATGCACCCGAATTAAGAATAACAGCGTCTTACCTGAAGTTCCTGGGGAGCAGTTTGAATGGACAGAAAAACAAACAAAAGGTCTATTTAAAATGATTGTATAAAACACTCCAGCATATTTTAGTTTTCACACAGCAACAATAGTGTTCACAGCACATTCTTCAGTAGACACAACTTTAAAAAAAAAAAATGGAGGAAAGTGTGTACAAACTCCAGTGAGAAAGTCAATATTCAGCACTAGAGTTTCCGCACATCTTCCTGGAAGATGACGAGGCTGAAGCGACATCGTGAGCCCCACTTTCAGAAACAGCCCCCCACTTCAACGACAATGTTGTCCTCTTTAACGCCTGTTTATTTAGAATGCCTGAATACTTGCTGGTGGGAAATTGGTTAAACGTCATGGGAGAGAGGAGAGGGTCAGAAAGTGGCGCCAGCTGACCCCACTCACTAAAAGTGTTTGCGGTTATGATCTATCTACCTCAGATGTGAAATTAGTAGCGCAGAGAGAGCATCTTTCAAAGATTCCACCAACTTTGAGGGCAAGAGCCCTTAGGAAGACTTTATTCAGGTCCCAGAGCTATTAATGGCAAGGGATAGACACAACAACAACAACAACAACAAAAAAACACAACTTGTGTTTTTGTTTGTTGTTTGTTTTTGTTTTGGCAACCATGTTTTGATGAAGAAGCCAGAATATGCTTACATTACCCTTATTATCACTAGCTATTTGCCACTGGTGGGGTTGTCCGGCCGACTGGTGCAGAGAACACCAGCTGTGTGCCTGACACCGCTCCACACTCTGTACCCATCGTCTGACTCCTCATGCTGGCTCCACAGGCAGGTTTCACTGTACCCATTGGACAAGGGGCAGACCTAACATTCAAGATGACACTCGGACGCTTCCATGGTACTGTGCTGTCCACATCACATTTTATTTTAATTTTAGTTTGGAAACTGCAAAACATTCTCAGGGGTTTAATCTCTTTATTTTGGACACTGGGGTTCCCTGTGTTGACCATGCTGACTTTGAACTCCAGGGCTCAAGAGTACCTCCAAGTACCTGGAACTACAGATGTGTACCACTTTGTTTGGATACGTTTTTCTTATTCTCTGAAGCTCCTTACACGAACATTAATCTTTAGAAATATCTATTTCATTTTATGTGTATGGAGTGTTTTGCCTGCATGTATGTATGTGCACCATGCCCGTGCAGTGCCTGCAGAGGCCAGAAGAGGGCGCAGGATTCCCCCGGGATTGGTGTTACAGATGGTTGTGGGCTGCCCGGTAGGTGATGGGAACTGAACTTGGGTCCTCTAAAGAGCAGCCTGTACTATTAACTGCTGAGGCCTCTAACATCTTAATGTTAGATGACAAAATAACATGTGATTTCCGTTGTCAGTCGCTGTTGGCTAGGACAACAGAGACAACGACAGATGAGGTCTGGTATTCATTATTTACTGTTCTCGGAAAACATTCGGTTTTTCTGTTTGTCTTTCTCAGGGCTGGGATGGAACCCAGGGAGTCAAGCCTATCAGACTGTTGGACAAGTGTTCTGCCACTGAGCTAGCAGTTCTGGAACTATGCTTTCTTTCCCCTGCCAGGGCACTTGGTGGTGTAACATTGTCCTAGACTGAGGCAGGAAAAGGGCGGCTCTCTTGATGTCAGTTTTTCCCCCTCCCTAGTTTAACTTCCGGAATTCAGAGGGTGCCGGGCTTGAACCCTAGCCTAAGAACAACTTTCGCTCAGTGGCTGGCTGGGGGAGCCCTTGGCCTTGGCTGACCACTCAGCTCTGGCTCAGACATTTCAGAAGAACTCAAGACTGAATTGTTATCATTTGGAAACAGTCTTCATTGCGTTTAGTGAATTCCTTCTTGGTCACTAATTATGGTTAGCTGGATCCCCTGCAATCCTCTTAATTGGTCTGAGAACAGTTTAGGATGAAAATTAAGCATTCATTTGAAGCTTGCCTTGCAGTCAGTTCCTCTTTCTTTTCTTTTCTTTTTTCTTCTTCTCCCCCCTCCCCCTCAAGCTGAGGACCGAACCCAGGGCCTTGCGCTTGCTAGGCAAGCACTCTATCACTGAGCTAAATCCCCAGTTCCTCTTTCTTTCTTTCTTTCTTTCTTTCTTTCTTTCTTTCTTTCTTTCTTTCTTTTTTTGTTTTTGTTTTTTTTGAGACAGGGTTTCTCTGTGTATCCCTGGCTGTCTTGGAACTCACTCTATAGACCAGGCTGGCCTCGAACTCACAGGGATCTGCCTGCCTCTGCTTTCCCAGTGCTGAGATTGAAGGTGTGCGCCACAATACCCAGCAGTACTTTATTTTTACTGTTTTTTTTTTTCTTTCTTTTGGTGGAGTCAGTGATGGAGAAACAGCCCAGGGCCCTGAGCATAGTCGGCAAAAATCCTCTAGCAACAGTGCCAGCCTCAGCCAGTGCTTTCAGGTCTGGGTTTGCTCAGTGTATTAGCTAGGGAAATAACGATCTCTCTATGTACCTGCTTCTCTCCTGCTGGGACAGACATCTAGGGCAGATGTGGCCCTGGGAAGTCCACAGAAGACAGCACTTTGGCCCTAACTAGACACAGGTGGGTTTACCAGTAGTCCCATTCTTTCAGGAAGCCACCCAGACTCCTGTTTTCCCATAAGATTACAGTTAAGTTAGGAGGCACCCCTGTGCTGTAGGCTAGAGTAAACTTTGACTTGGAGCCTCTACTTTTTACTGTAAGAGCGGAAGAAAGCCCTTCGGAATGGAAAGTGCATTTCATTAACTAGGACCGGACCAGTGCAGCATTAGGAGACACAATCTCACTCAGTCGGTGGAGTTTTCACTCCCTGGAGGCAAAACACTGCCTCTCCCAGGGAACATGCCCTGAGCTGTACAAATGAAGGTGATTCTCTTCCTCCTCCCAGACCTTAGATAGCAGAAAAGCATCTTATTACCATGTTAGCCATTCCAAACAAACAGATCTGTACATGCCTGCCAGGACTTGAATTCAGCTGCTCCAGAGGTCTGGAATGTTGACCACCAACTAACCCAAGGCAGGGCAAAGACGGCAGATCTCTGCCTCTGTCTCATGCTTTATATTTTATTCCAGGCTCTAATGCTTTCATCAAACACAGCACAAGAATGCAGGAGCCCTCAGGCTCTGATCCCATGGGGTGGCCATCGAGCCTTGAAGCACCTTGATCATAGCAGCTTTACATTTGGAATGAAATGTTTAGCATATTTTGCCCAGGTCCCAGTGAACAGGCCTAGAAATGATGCGTTCCTGTGATTAAATAAGATAAAAATCCTCCTCGGACTACACACACAGTCTGTGGAGTTATTACAACTCAGATTTTTCCCGCTTACGACTAAGCTGGCAGCTCTTGCTGCGAGCCCAGACAGGAAGGGTGGGGTGACTTCTGCAAAAGCGAAGCAGCCGTGCTTTGGAGAAGTTGATTCCAAATGGAGTTTACAGTTTCCCAACTAGAGACCTTGCTATAGAGAGTGGCCAGTAGGGAAAGCGACACTGTTTTGTTAGCCCGGGACAAGCCGAGAGGGTGACTGTGACAGAGGATACACCGTACCTCTCCGTCCTCCAGTTCCACGTCCAGGAAATCGAAGTCCCGGAAGACTCGGAACTGCTGCTCACTGTTGGTGTCGTCCATGTTCTCCTGCTCCCGGGCGCCGTCCTCGGATGACACCAGGCTTGTCTGATGCTCTGGCAGATCCAGGTCCCCACACGAGGAAAAAATCACCTAGGAACCAAAGGAGTCCTCTTCTGAGAAACTCACCTCCCTTCGGGTGTTTGTACGAGTGATGGCCATTGGCTCCCCGGAGGACTGTGTCTCCAGTACACACCTAATTCCTTAAGTGGGTATTTTTAGAATGTTCTTCTATTATTTATGTTGGACAGGTGCCTTCGGATTAAACTCGCTGCAGACATTCAAGTGCTTACACTACAAAAGCATTCTAGAGTTGAATGGCTATCTCAGTGCGGATGGTGAGATACTGTGTGTGTGTCTTTGTGTGTGTGTGTGTGTGTGTGTGTGTGTGTGTAACAACTAAGCATGTGTTCACAGCCGAACTGGAGCAACTAAAATTTTCCACTCTTCTTGAGCTGAGGTTAGAAATTATGTACCTTCACACGTCAAATGTACATAAATAATATTTTAAGGATGACGTCAAGCTATGTTATTATAAAATGAACCTCGGGAACAAAGGCTTTAACCCTTTGAGAGATAAACCAGAGACTGGAAAGGATTAGCAAAGAGAAGCCAAATTCCTATGTGTAGGTTCTTTTTAGTTAGACATTCTATTTTTTAATTAGTTAATCAACTTCTTAAGACAGAGTCTCACTGTGTTTCCTGGCTGGCCTGGAACTTTCCATATAGACCAAGGTGTCCTTAAACTCAGAGATCTGCCTGCCTCTGCCTCCCAAGTGCTGGAATTAACAGAGAGTATGACTCAGTGGCAGAGCATTTGCCTCATATACTGAGTGTCCGGGTTCAAGCTCCAGCAAAACCAGAGGAGAAACAAAAAAAGAAAGAAAGGGGGGCGGGGAGAGAGAAAGAGAGAGAGAGAGAGCAAGAAAGAAAGACAAAGTGCTGGGATTAAAGGCGTGCACTACCATGCCCAGCTATTGAGACATTTTAATAGATCTTTAAAAAATGGTTGGTTCATTTTGTCTTTGTTTTTTTGAGATAAGGTCTCATTATGTCTCTCAGGCTGCCCTAGAACTCTTTATGTAGCCCAGGCTGGCCTCCATTGAGGAGGGTCCTCTCACCTCAGCCTCCGGGTTACTATGTTTACAGGTGTAAATCACCATGCCTGGTTTAATAGAACTTCGAAGAACTAATAAACAGCAAATGTTTTGCTAGCCACTGTCTGTTGAATACAGATATAAAATCAAATCAAAAGCTTTCTTTTGTGAACTGAGGTATCCAGGGGAAAAGGGGGGGGGGCACAACTGTGTTGAAGATTCTACAAGAATGAATGGCCACTGGGCAGTGGTGGCGCACGCCTTTGATCCCAGCACTCAGGAGGCAGAGGCAGGCTGATCTCTGTGAGTTCGAGGCCAGCCTGGTCTATGGAGTGAGTTCCACAGAGAAACCCTGTCTCGAAAAAACAAAAAACAAAAACAAAACAAAACAACAAAAAAGTAAAACCTTTGAAATACATTCTTAGCAGGTCACTAGCTTCCACCAATCCAAGCTAAGAATGTCATCAGATGTCATCCAGCAGCAAGGATTCCCCTGCTTGATGTCGCCCGCTGCTTTCCCCACCAGTGCATGTGGTAAATGTCATGATTTATGAGAAAAGTTCCGTGGTGGAACACGACATTCAGGTCAACCTGAGTCTGTGCTCCCAGGCCACAGTCACTAAAATGTGGCTCAAGGGCTCAAGAATAAAGTGGCTTAATTCTTTTGAGGGGAGAGCTATATTCTGTGTTGACACTTGATATAACCATTATAATATTCCCCTGTTCCTTTAAAGTGGGCAAGTTATTGTAAGAACAGAAATGTAACAAATACCTTTCCAGGTTAAAAAGAGTGAATGGGGATTGAATGTAGTATTTTTTTTCTCTAGTGTGTAAAAATAATCCTATGTTTTGGACTGCATAGATAAAACATCTCAGATCTGAAAAATCCAAAATCTTAAAATGTTTTAAAACTAGCCAGGTAGTGGTGGCGCACGCCTTTAATCCCAGCACCCTGGGAGGTAGAGGCAGGTGGATCTCTGTGAGTTCGAGGCCAGCCTGGTCTACAAAGAGAGTTCCAGGATAGCTAGGGCTGTTACACAGAGAAGCCTTGTCTTGGGGAAAAAAAGAAAAAGAAAAAAAAAAACTCACTATGTAGACCAGGCTGGCCTTGAACTCAGAGATCCTCTTGCCTCTGCCTCCCGAGTGCTGGGACTTAAAGCATATGTCACCATGTCTGGCTTAAATCTGAAACTTTTTTTTTTTTTTTTTTTTTTTTGGTTTTTCGAGACAGGGTTTCTCTGTGTAGCTTTGCGCCTTTCCTGGAACTCACTTGGTAGCCCAGGCTGGCCTCGAACTCACAGAGATCCGCCTGGCTCTGCCTCCCGAGTGCTGGGATTAAAGGTGTGTGCCACCACCGCCCGGCAAATCTGAAACTTTTAAAGTGATGAAATGCTCCAAGTGTTCAAATTTTGGAGAAGTCTAGATTTTGAGGGGTGATCACTGGGTCAAGTGTACCCAGTTCTCCAGAATCTAAGATACACTCAAGTTGGAAGCACCTGGTCCCAAGCATTTCAGATAGGGAGCTTGTCACCTGTTTCCCATGAACTGTGTGCAACATGACACACCCTCGTGAACAGGGATCACAAATGAGTGTGCAAGATAAATCAAATGGAGGGCCGTGGAGTCTTCAGCTCAAGTCCAGTTTCCTCCACGGACACACCTTTCCTGGTAAGCGCCGCTTACTGATTGGACCGTACTACAGGCAAACTTTTGTGGCCAGGAAATCTGAGGGTGTTCAGTGTGAGCTTAGGGGAAGAGTGATGCCCAGAACAACACCACCGCAGCAGAGGTAAACCGTCCCATCATGAAGTCACACGACAAAGGTGACTTAAACAGAAGCCCTGTTATAGCTGGTGCTTTCCCAGTTGACACATTGGCAGGCTTTCAAGGGCCGCTATTATTTTACCTGCTGGTGAGGAACAGACATAGTCTGGGCCATTAAAACACAGCTTCACAGAGAAATCTGTGCCGATTCTAAATTTCTTAGTTCGTTATTTCTTTTTAAATGAAGACTAAAGATACTGTAATACACAAAAATATACATGGAATTCAGGCCCTGAGGTTTCTAACATTTTTTTTTTCTAAAAATATGCTCACCATACATAATTTGAATTTTCTGAAATTGCTTTCAGAAATTTGCTTCTGCACGTCAGTCATCTCTTCATCTAAAAGCCTGAAGGCATTTTCTTCTCTACCTATAACACCAGTGAAAGTTTAAATGTCATCATTTTGATAAATACTTGGTTTTTGTTTTTTGTTTTTCAAGACAGGGTTTCTCTGTGTTTCCTTGACTGTCCTGGAACTCCGTCTGTAGACCAGGCTGGCCTTGAACTCACAGAGATCAGCCTGCCTCTGCCTGGCCAGTGCTGGGTCTAAAGGCGTGTACCGCCATTGCCCAGCTTTGATAAGTATTTGTAATGTTTCGTTTTTTTCCATTGTGATGTAACTAGCAAGCAGACTATAACATTTTTTGTAAACTTTGGCCAATACATCCTTATTTTCAGCAAGTAAAATGGTGACATCATAATGCAATGAGTGGGCAGTGGGCAAAACTATACTCAAGAGGAATTGGAGGAATGTGCCCATATATCACGGAGATGCGGCAGACACCATCATGTATGTGGTGGTATAGTCTGGGCATGTTTACACAAACAAACAGAGGTCTGAACACAGCTGTTTTCGAAGTCGAACTGGAGCAAAGGGCAGTGAAATCCTTCCTTGTCTCTGCACTAAAATTACAATTCATGGGGCAAGAAGGGAGAAACAGGGGCTGAATGTAATGGTGGCTATCGGACTTGTCATTCACAGTAGAATCTTCAAGGTCAGTGTCAGAACAGACCAAAGGCAAAAGCAATACGATACCAAAATGACCATGGCACACAGAAGAACTTACAGATGGGTTTTTGCTTAGTCCAACTTCTTGGCCACACAGAGAAAGGACGTGAACCAATTTCTCTTTTGTTCTTTTCTGGAAAACAAAAAACACAGGTAAGGTTTTCATTCTGAGGCCCCATGAGCAAATCTGCCTTAATACTATAGGTCCTAGCTACAAAATGTGGATGGTAATTCTTAAAATGTAGCCCCAGATAGTTGAGATATAAAACACACAGGCTTGGCACAAACAAGAATGTAAAATAACGTATTGATAACTGTAAAATAACAATAGCGTATTCAAATACTATTTTATATATGCTGAGTTAACTATCCTCATTAGAGTTACTAATTTTGTGATGAAGTGCCATGACCAAAGGAGCCTGGGGAGCAAAGGGTTTATTTGTCTCATGCTTCCACATTATTGTTCATCACTGAAGGAAGTCAGGACAGGAACTCAAACAGGGCAGGAACCTGCAGGCAGGAGCTGATGAGAGGCCATGGGGGTGCTGCTTACTGGCTTGTTCCTCATAGCTTGCATGGCCTGCTTTCTTATAGAACCCAGGACCACCAGCCTAGTGGTGTTCCTATCCACAGTGTGCTGGGTCCTCCCCCACCAATCACTAATTAAGAAAATGTCCTAGAAGTTTGCCTGCAGCCTGATCTTTTGGAGGCATTCTCTCAATCAGGTCCCTTTCTCTCTGATGACATCACACTATCCAGCACAGTTACACAGATTGTTATTAGGTTTGGCTAGATGGCCCAACTGGAAAGATGCATGCCGTCAAGCCCAGCTCTGTGAGCAGTGGGATATCTGAACCCACACGGTGGAAAGAGAGAACTGACTTTACAAACTGTCCCATCACCTCCACATACATGGTGTGGTTGGCATGCGCTGTGGCATATTCCCAATCCCTCAAATAAATACATAAAGTTAAAAGTGGAAATTTAGTTTTTTTAAGGTACTAAGGAGTAAGTCCAGAGCTGCAATGCATGCTGGGCAAATGTTCTTAACACAGAGATGCATCCCTTGTCCTCTTTTTATTTATTTATTTTTAAATTAAAACAACTTTTATTTTGTGTGTCTGGGTGTTTTGCCTGCATACATGTCTGTGCACCACATGTGTGGTGTACCTATGGAGGCCAGAAAAGGGCTTCAGATCCCCTGTAACTGGAGTTACTGATGATTGTGAGCTGGCATGTGAGTGCTAGGTCCTCTACAGGACACAGTGCTCTTAACTGCTGAGCCATATCTCTAGCCCTATATTATTTATTTTAAAGTGACTATTAACTAAAACAAGGCTCTCTCCATGTTTGAACTGTACAAGGCTTCCCTGTTACCCAGGGTGGGTGTGTGCCTCTATGAGAATCAGTTCCTTGGCCCTTCAGTGGCCATCTGTGGGCTCTCTAGATATCTCTTCTTGTACGTTATAACTTTTAGTTCCAGAGAGGCTTGGCTTTTCTTCCATCAGAAAGAGATGTATTTTGTTACAGAACAAGCCTTTTCTGGCTCCAATGAGAATATTCTTACTGTTAGTTATTCATAAGCCATGGCAAAGTTAGAATTAAGTTAGGTTTCAATCCCTTTGTTTTTCTTCATGAACCTCCGTTTGCAGCCTCTTATGTATGACAAGACTCTTCTAGAACCAACCACATTTCCTAACAAGGTAATGAAGGTTTCAGAATGAAAAGAAATACGGTGACTGTGACCTAGAGATGTTGACATAGTTAAGATCCAGTCGTAAAATAATCCTGCAAATCCTCCTTTATCTGATTTTGGTTTGTTAGATGGAAACTTCTAGAAGCTGCTATTCATGTTAAGATCTTCCTCCTTTTTTTGAGAGTCTGTGTACGTAACCCTAGATGTCCTGGAACTACATAGACCAGGCCGACTTCGAACTCACAGAGATCCACCTGCCTCTGCCTCCCCTCTGCTGGGATTAAAGGTGTGTGCCACCACATCCAGTTTAAGATTTCCTTTCTTTATGGAACTTGGTTCACTGTATCTTTCATCCCAAATTATAGAATTACTGAACGTGGGATCACTTCACAGCCAGACAGGAAGGCTGTGCTGCTGAAGGGTGGCAGATCTCAGTTATTTCTCCAGCCTTAGTTTCATTCGCCAGCTCTGAGGTGAAACCAGTGAAGCAGCAAGGCCCAGGACAGAACCATCCTCATCTCTTTCCCAACCACGACTCCAGCCACCAGCCACTGCTGTGTACCACTAGGCTCTGGGCTGGCCTTCCAGTCCTGGAGATGACAGTGAGCTGTGAGGTGTGCAGACACAGTCCTGGGCTTGCTCGCTACCCACCTAGCCCGCTTCTGATAATCCAGGCTTTCCTTCTATCCTGGGAAGGGCTCCTCTTTGCCACCTTCAAACACTGTGCAAGAGCCTCTTCTCCTGGGCTGGAGAGGTGGCTCAGTGGTTAAGAGCCCTTGTTGCTCTTACAGAGGACCTGCATTCAGTTCCCAGCACCCACATGGCAGCTCACAACCATCTGTAAGTCTAATTCCAGGGAATCTGGCGCCCTCTTCTGGCTTCCACAGGCGCTGCGTGCACATGGTACGTACGTACGTGTGTATACACACACACACACACACACACACACACACACACACACACACACGCAAAACACGTATACACATGGAATAAAAATAAATCAATCTAACGAAAAGCTCCTTTTCCAGAACCACTGTGGATGTCAGAAGAGGGTGAGTAGTCTCCATCCTGAAATCATCAGAACCCGAAGCCATGAAAATCTGGAGCCACTAGATTTTGCTGTTGTTTCCTATGGAGCTAACAGGGGGCCAAGACCTTGGGAAGGGAAGGTGGGGCGGTAAGAAGGAGTGTTGTGGGATAACCTCTGTAGGCTGTGAATATGTTTTATTACCATTGGTTAATAAAGAAGCTGCCTTGGCCTATAGCAAGGCAGGATAGAGCCAGGCTGGAAATCCAAGCAGAGGTACTGGGAGAAGAAGGGCAGAGTCGGGAGAGATGCCAGAGCAACAAGATGTACCAAAGAACAGGTAACGCCACAAAGCCACGTGGCAAAATATAGATGAATAGAAATGGGTTAATTTAAGTTATAAGAGCCAGTTAGTAATACGCCTGAGCAAGAGGCCAAACAGTTTGTAATTAGTATTAAGCCTCTGAGAGATCATTTTAAAAGCGGCTGCAGGACTGGGTGGGACAGAAAAGCCTCCATTTACGAAGGAGAGAGAGTAACGCTCTGAATCCTAACATCTGGGATGCAGATGTTAACAGCTGGGGTGCAGCTGTGCTTAGAGCCAAGATGGATGCTGCTGTCATTTTGATCTTTAGGTTTTTATCGAAAGCCCACGACGCGCTAAAGGCTTAGTCACCAGCCTGCAGTGCTGTTGGGAGACGGTGGCCCTTAGGGAGGGGGAGCCTAGTGGGAGGAAGTTTCGGCACTGGAGGTGAGCTCTTGGAGGGGACAGCGGGACTCCCGCCCCTTCGCTCTTGTTCTTTGCTTCCTGGCTGTCATGAATGAACTCCTCCGTCACGGTGTACCGCGCCGTCACGGGCCCAGCGGCGGGGCGAGTGGCCATGAACTGCAGCCTCATGAGCCAATGCAAGTCGTTATGAGCCTGCAGGTATTTTGACTCATTTACACAGAACTCATTAACATGGATGGCTTAATAAATTCCTTTTCCGCTTAAGGTCACTTTTCAGTGGGCGCCTGGCACGTGTCACTGAAACACTGGAGAGAATGCAGGGTTTTTACCTGACGGCCGTGTGGCACCGGAGCTGTGATGGTTAGCCGCGGGCTCTCGTCCAGTCCTAGGCTCTGATAACTAACCGCAGAGTTCTGGCAGTTCCTCCCGCCCTGTTCTGTTTCGTCTACTGATGTCAACTCTGCTTCAAGCTTATGCTCTGAGGGGAACCTCCAGATGGCCCTTTGAGTGTGTGACTGTAGCCACTCTTTATTGGACATATTTGGGGGACTCACTTGGACATGGGTAGGGGGACAAGGGTCAGGACTGCCTTACACAAATTCGAAGAGCTGCCACGTGAAAGGAAGCTCAGATTTGTTTCCCAAGCCACAGGAGACACAGAAGCAATGACTGAAGAGGCAAGAGTCAGACAACTAAACACAACGGGCTGTTCCCAATAAAGGGATTGCCCTTTCAATGCTGAGAGACCCCACGGCTGGAGGCGCCAGGGTCTACATGGCAACGTTACTGGGAGGTGGTGGTGAATGGCAGAGTTTAGTTTCACAGAGGGACCTATACCTGAGAATACTGGGGTCTTTTCCAGCTCACAGGAACAAGGACATTGGAGTTAGAGCCTGAGGAGGTGGACGACGCACTCCGGGTGACGGCCATTGCCCTCGGCTTCCCATCCCGTCCAGAGGAGTTCTGTAGTTCGTCATATCGTCTCCCGATGATCGGTGTCTGGAGAAAGGACAGTGCAGAGGCACTATTAATCCACCCTCACACTTCTACAGTACATGGAACTGTTCAGCCCAGAAGAAGTGAAAAACTGGTTAGAACCAGAACCAGATCAGACAGAGAGACTCAGTGTTATGTGCAGGCTCTTTTTCCTGGTCGATGTACGTTCTGAGCCATTTGCACACTGAATATCTCCCCACCCTGGTTGTCAGCAAGAAACCAATGCCATGGCTTCTTCATTAGACTTTAGATCAGCGGTTCTCAATCAGAGCGTCATGACCCCCTCACCAAACCTCTATCTCTAAAAATATTTACATTATGATTCATAACAGTAGCAAAATTACAGTTATGAAATAATAACGAAGTTAATGTTACGGCGGGGGTCACCACAGCATGAGGAACTGTGTTAAAGGGTCGCAGCGTTAGGGAGGTTGAGAACCTCTGCTCTAGACTCTAGTGATGAAGACTTGTAAAACGTGAGGCCAGCTGAGTCAGTTTTCAGATGTTTAAGCTTGAAAGGACCATTCTCTCCCCCGCTCCTCCTGCCTCCTCTTCTCGCCCCCACCCCCAGTCTCTCTCTCTGTAGCCCTGGCCTCCCTGCCTTGAACTTGCTCTGCAGACCAGGCTGGCTTCGGATTGTAGCCTATTTCCTGTGTGCTGAGAGTGTATACTGCTTTCATCATGCCAAACTTGCAATAACTTCTTGTAATAAAAGATGAAAATTCATTTCCTTCTCTCCAATCTCTAGCTGTCAATCTTTATGCACTCTCAATTACTGACAATTTTATCTAAATTATTTCTATCATTTCAATTATTCAACTGGATGAGGTCACGGCCAAGGTATTATGCAATACTTTATGAAGTTCACTTTCTGAGAATCCTACAATATGTGGTCAGGCAGGGGGTGCTTTTAAAATTCTGCCTCCAAGAAGGTCTCACAGATGCCAACTTGAGATCTTTGAAATGGCAGAAAGTGACCAGAACCTTCTGAACCTAGACTATAGGTCTGGAGCAGTTCTGGGTCCCTGTGAGCTGAGGGATGCATCTAACTGGATAATGCTTTCTCTATTTTTGGATCAAAAGAAACTCAAGTCAAAAGCTTAAAAATGGCCCCCTCTCCAAGAAAAAAGTTAAATATGGCTGTTGAATTAATGTATTTTTTAAAAAAAGATTTATTTATTTTTATTTTATGTGCATTGGTGTTTTGCCTGCATGTATGTCTGTGTGAGGGTGTCAGGTCCCCTGGAATTGGAGCTACAGTCAGTTGTGAGCTGGGAATCGAACCCAGGTCCTCTGCAAGAACAGCCAGTGCTCCTAACCGCTGAGCCATCTCTCCAGCCCCTAAAAGTTGTTTTTTTTCTTTTGTTTTTTTTGAGACGGGGTTTCTCTGTGTAGTCATGGCTGTCCTGGAACTTGCTGTGTAGACCAGGCTGGCTCACAGAGATCTGCCTGCCTCTGCCTCTTGAGTGCTGGGATTAAAGGCGTGCACCACCACTGCCCAGAATTAATATCTTAATATCATTTTCACATTAAGTATAGATGCAGATGTCACATCTTGAATGTGGAAGAGGTGAAGGTTAATGAAGCATCAGTTCCTCCCCTCCCTTCTCAACTCTCATTTATTTGTGTGATACATGTACGTAAGTGTGAGCATGCACATGCCTGCATCCGGGCAGGTGGAGGCCAGAGCGGGGCGTTGGGTGGGAGGGTGGCCTTCTGTCTCTTTCTACCTCATTTCCTTGAGACTGGAGACTCGCCATTTTGGGTAGCATGCCCTAGGAGCTCTCAGTGTCTACCTTTTTTCCACCCTGCAGTGGTGGGATTATGGACACACACAGCTATACCAAGCTTTTTACATGGGTGCTGGGGATCTGAACTCTGGTCCTTGTGTCTGGAGAGTGGGCGCTCTTACCCCCTGAGCCATCTCCAGCCTGTGGTTTCCATTTTTGATAATTCCCAATTGAGAGCCCTTTACTCATGCATTGTTAAAAGAACGGAACCTAATTTAGACTTTAGAGTTCTTCATTTAAAACAAATGTAAGTCTTCCTCTCTCTAGGCAACCGCTTTTCCCCCTGGCCACCATATACTCAGGCTACAGTTCACTGAAAGAGCCACAGTAGGTCAGCACCTCTGAGATGTCGAAGTGGAAGTCCAGAGTCTTGCCTGGCAGCTCCTTGGAGGCACTGGTCCACACCCGGTGGAGCTCTATCTTGGAGAGGTCACTGTGTTGGTATGAAGGCAGCACCAGGCTGGCCGATCGAGAAACGACCAGCTTCAAGATATTCAACGCTTCCCTCCAGTGAATGCTCTGTTGGTGATAAATGTCCAAGGGTTAGACGTCAGTCCGCATTTTGAGAGACAGTGCTCACTGCTCAACCATCTCCTAACCGGTCAGAATTCCCTGACTTAACACACAGTCTGTAGTTAGGAAAAGACTAACGACCTACAAAGAGCATTACGAGTGAAGCGAACCACATTGTGGGGATACTCAAGTAACCAGATCTGCCGTGGCCATATTCACGTCACAGAGTTAAAGACCGCAGGGCATTATTTTTGCTAAGGAACCACCTTAAGTTGTCAAGAGACAAAAGCGCGCCGGGCGGTGGTGGCACACGCCTTTAATCCCAGCACTCGGGAGGCAGAGCCAGGTGGATCTCTGTGAGTTCGAGGCCAGCCTGGGCTACCAAGTGAGTTCCAGGAAAGGCACAAAACTACTCAGAGAAACCCTGTCTTGAAAAACCAAAAAAAAAAAAAAAAAAAAAAAAAAGAGACAAAAGCTTCACGTCCATGTTAGACTATTGATCATTCATAGGCAGATTTCCCCGACCACCAGGGTCCTGTCTCCTTGGTCTTACTGTTTCTCTGGGTGTCCTGATCTCATTCCTCCTCACATCACATCCTGCTCATCAACTGACACAGGGATAGGGTGCCCTTCCCACCTCTCCCCGCACCCCTCCCTTCCAATAATCTGGTCCCTGTTTACTTCCCCGGCTTGTAACTCAGCCGGTCTTGCTTAGACCATTTCAATAATTCTTTCAAAAAGGTGTATTTATAATTTTTGTGTGTGTATGTGTGTTAGTGTGTTTGTGCATGCGCCTGTATTACTTTATATGTACCGTGTACGGGAGCCTTTGAAGGCCAGAAAAGGGCACTGGATTCGCCTGGAAATGGGGTTACAGGAAGTTTTGAGCTACCGTGTAGGTGATGGGAACTGAAATTTTGGTCCTCTGCAAGATCAGCCAGTACTCTTAACCCCTGAGCCATCTCTCCAGTCCCTAGAGTGAGCCTCTTAATACCCCAAGGAAATAGGCCATGTGCCTTGGGTGCCCTTACCTCCTGTGAGCTAACCTGTGACTGAACACACTGAGCACACATCTCCCCTGTGAGTGCTAACCCGTGAATGAACACACATCTCCCCTGTGAGTGCTAACCCATGACTGAACACACACTGAGGACACATCTCCCCTGTGAGTGCTAACCCGTGACTGAACACACATCTCCTCTGTGAGTGCTAACCCGTGACTGAACACACACTGAACACACATCTCCCCTGTGAGTGCTAACCCGTGACTGAACACACACTAAGGATACATCTCTCCTGTGAGCTAACCCGTGACTGAACACACTGAGGACACATCTCCCCTGTGAGTGCTAACCCATGACTGAACACACATCTCCTCTGTGAGTGCTAACCCGTGACTGAACACACACTGAGCACACATCTCCCCTGTGAGTGCTAACCCGTGACTGAACACACACTGAGGACACAATTCTCATTAGCCCTTGAAAAATGAGTGGGAGGAAAAGAAAACCCTGGAAATTAAATTTAACATTAAATAATTTCTGGAAAACAGTGTCTAAAGTTTACACCCTACACCTTTGTCAACGTGATTAACCAGAGAAAAATCCAGGGTTTGTCTTTGAAATCTGGGACACACCAAGTACACCCCCGAGAAGAAAGGATTATGAATCCAAGGACTGCAGAGAAGCAGATTTCTCTGCTGTCGAGTGTGGCTGAGGGCTGACCCACAGAGGAACATGGACTCCCTTCTGTCTGTGGTTGCACGTAACAGATTAGCTAGTAGGCTCTAGAAATCGCTTTGTTTTCCTGATGTAGTCTCAGAACAGAGCTTTATGAGGCAGTCTGTGGGTCTTTGCTGATGTGCTCTGCTGGGCAGGTTGCTGGGCCAGGGAAACAAAGGCAATACCCCGGAGCCCCAGAGCCCCGGAGCCAGGTCTAAGTGTGACCTCCAAGTCTACTAGCCGACATCTTGGCCCTGACCCTTGTTGGTTTGTGTGTGTGTGTGTGTGTGTGTGTGTGTGTGTGTGTGTGTGTGTGTGTATAAATTTTAATTTTAATTAATTAGTTTATTGGGACAGGGTCTGGGTTGTCCTGGAACTCATTATGTAGATCAGGCTATCCTCTAACTCACAGGTATCCACCTGCCTCTGCCTCTGCCTCCTGAGTGTTGGGATTAAAGGTGTGTGCCACCATGTCTGGGCTGTTTTCATTTTTATTAATATGTTTAGGGACTGCTTGTTATAGAAATATTACAATATTACAGAAATAGAGGCAGACATAACAAACTTTTATGTTCTTACCATTTATTCACATTTTGTCATTTTTCTTCATCGATCCCTCTAATTATTTTTGGTTGGTTGTTGGGTTAAGTTTCTAAATTCCAAAGTAAAGATCTGGCCTGGAACTGTGTGTGCACACACCTTCTTTCTCCCTTCTCCATCTTGGAAATAAGACACCAGCACAGGCCCTTCCTCCCAACTTCCCAGCCAGGGATGTGCTTGGAACACTCAGCCTGTGTGCCAATGAGACAGTTATGTCCCTGAAGCAAGGAATGTGTTAAGGTCTCTTTCTGTCTTTCTCTTACCAACGCCACTCAGGGTGTGACCAACTAGCGTGCTTGCCTGTCGGCGACGTTTCATGGATATAGAGGAATGAATGTGGGGCTGGATGCCAGGTGGCCTTACACTCGAGGGCAAGCCACAGGCAAGCCTCTCCGGTGTCTCCTGGATACCTCTGATGAGTGAGTGAGTCTGTCCAAACACTCACCTGCACATATTTTTCAATGGTCTTCAGCACTTCCACGTTGAACTGCTTGACAGGAACAATGGAAAGGTCCATGTAACTGAGCAGACTGTAGATGACCTGGAGGAGCGGTTGCTGCATGCTGGGGAGGCCTTTCTCCAGTAACTGCAGGAGGCAAAGTGCAGCCAGTCAGTTTGTCCCTCTGTCCCTCTTCCCCGGAGAAGTACCAGGCTTTCCCACAACCCTATCACTGCAGCATGCTTATGGGGGCAAACAAAACCCTAACTATTGTTTGTTTGTTTGTTTGTTTGTTTGTTTGGAAGAGGCCTCACTATTCTGCACTGGCTGGCCTCAAACTCACAGACATCCTCCTGTCTCTGCCTCTCAAGTGCTGGGATTACAGGCGTGCTCAACCACTCCAGGCTAAAAGCCTAATTAATGAATAAAAAGCAGTGAAGGCAATTCAAGGAGCTCCGAAATCGCAAGCCTAAAGTTTAAATAGTGAAAAAACAGAAAATAAACCTTGATGGGAAAACCATGGGACACTACCAAAATTACAAATTTAAAGATATAATTTGTTCGTTACCAAATTGGCAAAGGCTAGAAATTGAGAGTACTCATTGTTGGTTAATGAGTATTAATTTTAATGTTGGACATGAAAATTTCACATATCATTAGAGATGTCAATTGGATAATTTAGCAATGGAGATCAAGAAAGCTAAAGAGGTCTACAACTCTTTTGTGTGTTTTGATTTTTGTTTTTGAGACACTGTTTCACTGTGTAGTCCAGGTTAGACCCAAACTCTCCATAAACAGGTGAGAGCACTGATACACAGGTGAACATCACCATGCCTATTCAAAGTTCATAGCTTTGGAAAGGAGAACCATACTTCCAGGAACATACCCCAAACCAGAAATAAACACTTTGAACATGTATAATTTTGCCATGGCTTTTGTTATATGGTTAAAAATATCATACGTGAAACAAAAGAAGGATCTAATGAGGGATGATTCAATTGACAGATGGTTTTTTTTGTTTGTTTGTTTGTTTTTTGTTTTGTTTTGAGACAGGATCCCACCATCTAACTCTGGCTGGTTGGAACTTGCTATGTAGATCAGGTTGGCCTCAAACTCACTTTGGATTCCCAAGTTCTGGGATTAAAGCTGTGTGATACCACACTCACTTTACAATGGCATTTTAAACATGGTAGATAATATTAAGTAGAAGACAACACACACACAAGTATCTATATAACAGATAATGCTAAAACAATGTTAAGAGCATTTCTGTACAAATAATATCATTTTTTTAAAAAGCTTTATTTATTTATTTTATGTGCATTGGTGTTTTCCCTGCATGTATGTCTGTGAGGAGGGTGTCAGATCCCCTGGAACTGGAGTTACAGACAGTTGTGAGCTGCCACGTAGGTGCTGGGAATTGAACCTGGGTCCTCTGGAAGAGCAGCCAGTGCTCTTAACTGCTGAGCCATCTCTCCAGCCCCCAAATAATATAATTTTAATACCATTTTTCTAAAACAATCTTCTTTCAAATTTTGTGTTTGCATACTGCCTTTATAGCAGAAAAAGAAATTGATATTATCCAAAGGAAAACTAAAATAATGAGAAACTAAGTATGATAGGCATCATGATAGAAGTTCATTGTTCTAGCCAGAGAGACGTCTTAGAGGACAAGAGCAAAGGCTATCCCTGTAGAGGGCCTGAGTTCAGCTCCGACCCACACAGGGGCTTGCAGCCACCTGTAGCTCCAGACTCAAGGGATTTGCTGCCATCTCTTGAAACCAGTTATTTCCATATTTATTTTTATGTATGGGTGTTTTACCTGAGTGTAAGTCTATATACCACATGCATGCGGTGCCTGCAGAGGCCAGGAAAGAGCGTCGGATCACTTGGAACTGGGGTTAGGTTATGAGCAGCCATCTAGGTGCTGAGAATCAAACTTTGACCCTCTGGAAGAGCATGGCTGAGGTGCTGAGCACCCCTCCAGTCTCCATAAAGCTTAAAAAAATTGTGTGTATGAGTGTGCATGTGTACAGGTGCCATGAAGCTAAAAGATAATGTCAAGGGCTGGAGGGTGGGCTCAGCAGCTGGAAGTACTGACTGCTCTTCCAGAGGACCTGGGTCCAGTCCCCAGCACCTACATGGTGGCTCACAACTGTCCTTATCTGTAATTTCAGAGCATCTTATGGCCTCTGCAGGTACTTCATACAAAGTGTGCACTTACATAAACACAGGCAAAATACCTTTAACACATAAAAATGAAAAAGAATAATTTTTTTTTTTTTTTTGGTTTTTCGAGACAGGGTTTCTCTGTGTAGCTTTGCGCCTTTCCTGGGACTCACTTGGTAGTCCAGGCTGGCCTCGAACTCACAGAGATCCGCCTGGCTCTGCCTCCCGAGTGCTGGGATTAAAGGCGTGCGCCACCACCGCCCGGCGAAAAAGAATAATTTTAAAAAGCTTTTTTAAAAAAAAGTTCACTGTTTGCTGGTTGGTGGTGGTTCATGCCTTTAATTTCCAGCACTCTGGAGGCAGACGGCGGATCTCTGTGAGTTCGAGGCCAGCCTGGTCCACAAAGCAAGTTCCAAGATAGTCAGAGCTATTATACAGAGAAACCCTGTCTTGAAAAACCCAAACAAACAAACAAACAAACAAACGAATAAATAAATAAAATAAATCGCTGTTCAAATTCCCTTCAAAGAGCTGACAGGAACGATTCAAAAGATGTTGAACTCCCACATCAAATGACTGGGCAGGTCACATACCAGGAAGCAGAGAGCTGCACAAACCTATTGTGCAGGAAAATGACTATGTCGACTAGAAAGGAAACAGACAAACAAAACAAGGACACACCATGAAAACAGTGCGAAAGTGTAAGCAGAACAGAACGTGAAAGGACAAACAGAATAGCGAAACTTTGTCGGGACCTGGGAAAACAAGTGCACTTACACACCGTTTGTAGTAATGTAAACTAGAAAAATCTTTGTGAAGACCAACCTCCCAAATGTGGAAGAACTAAGTAACATCCACATATCCTCATCCTTAGATGATGGACTTCTACTTTAGAAAATGGGATCATATGATACAATTTTGTAAAATTATTTTTTTATTTTTTTCCAGACAGGGTTTCTCTGTGTAGCCCTGGCTGTCCTAGAACTCACTCTATAGACCAGGCTGGCCTCGAACTCACAGAGATCTGCCTGCCTCTGCCTCTCAAGTGCTGGGATTAAAGGAGTGTACCACTACCACCTGGTTATTTATTGATTGATTGATTGATTGATTGATTGATTGATTGATACAAAGTAACAATCCAGGACTGGAGAGACAGCTCATGGTTAAGAACGCACACTGCTCTTGCAGAGGGACCAGAGTCTGTTTCCTAGAACCCGTGTTAGACAGCTCACCACACCTGCAACTCCAGCTCCGGGTTTCCAATGCCTTTTCTGGCCTCTGTAGGTACTATACTCACCTGCACCCCATCATAATTAAAAAACAAATCTCGGTAAAAAGTCAATGACTACTTGACACATTACCAAATATCACTTGATAGTGTATAATGTGATAACAGGGCCGTTTGCAACATAAACAAACCACACACACGTAAGCATCAAAATACAAAAGACTCACACTCATGTGTAAGGCAGGGCACCAAGTAAAATACTGAGCAAGCAGAGCAGGTTCAGAGGGGCCTGAGCACAGCCACACGGGTCTGTGTGTACACATGGCCAAGACCTGGACAAGCCAGAGAAGCCGAACAGAAGTCAACAACTCCATAGGGCAGGAAACCAGTGTGTTGTGGGCTGTTGGAATCACACGGTGACCCTCCAGAGCAGAGCCAGCAACCAGCTGACTGAAATTAGTCAGAGACAAGCCAGCAATTTGGATAGAGAAGACACACAGGAAGAAAAAGGAGGGGACTAGAGTTTGGGCTTCTGGGATGAGGGAAGAGACGCATCCCTTGTGGTGTCTCCGGCTGAAAAGGAGGTCAGCCGGTTGCTTCTCGGCTTCTAGCAGGTTTTCACCCCCACATCTGACTTCCGAGTCTTTGTTGGTAAATAGAACGATACTTAATTTAAACCTACATGTGGCGACCGTGGCTGAGTGGCTGGTGGCGTGTTGACTGCGGGGCCGAGGGGCCGCAGACGATAATTAAAATACCAGTAGATTTATGTGCAGCTGGTGAGCGGACACAAAAACATCACCAGTGAGTTCATAATGGCGTGGTTTGCTGACAGCTTTGAGATAAGGGCTGAGCAGAATAAATTATGCATCGATTAAATTGTTTTTCGGATCTGTTTATTTATTTATTTATTTATTTATTTATTTATTATTTTTTTTGGGGTTTTTTTTTTTTGAGACAGGGTTTCTCTGTGTAGCTTTGCGCCTTTCCTGGAACTCGCTCTGTAGACCAGGCTGGCCTCGAACTCACAGAGATCCGCCTGGCTCTGCCTCCTGAGTGCTGGGATTAAAGGCGTGCGCCACCACCGCCCGGCCGGATTTGTTTTTTATGTGTGAATGTTTTGCATGTATGTACGTATGTGCACCATTACATGTCTGGTACACATGAGGTCAGAAGAGGGTATCAGATCCCCTGGAACTGGGGTTACAGACAGTTGTGAGCTGCCATGTGGGTGCTGGGAATTGAACCTGGGTCCTCTGCAAGAGCAGCCAGTGCTCTTAACCACGGAGGCATCTCTCCAGCTCCAGATTTCTTTTTCCCTTTGGAAGACAGAATACTATTCCACTGTATGTACACACCACATCCAATTTGTACTCTGAAAACCTCTATGGTGAATGTTCTAGACAAAGTCTCCTGTGTGGTCATCTCACTCATTACCTCCTAGGACTGAAGTGGCATGTCCTCTGCTTTTGTAGCAGGGTGTTTTTATTGGTTCTTCTCATACTTTCTGGGTGCTGAGGGAAGAGTGTCTTTGCTTGCAGGGAAAGATATGACCATGGAATTATCAGAAGCAATGGAATTAGCCAATAAACCCTTGGCTGTTGACAGTCTGGCATGGTCCACACACCACTCATCAATATTGTAAGTCAAAACCTTGTTGGATCAATGATAAGTGTCAGATGGGTGGCACCCTCTGTTAGGTTGATACTTTTGGTCTTATAGAGTCCTTGAAAAAAAAAATGATGTTTCAAGTGACCTGGAACTAGATAATTACATCAAGAAGAATTACGGAAGGCTGTTTTCTTTTCTTTGGGGACAACCTTAACAAGAGTTGGGAAGAGCAAATCTCAGAAGGAAAAGAAACATTGAAAAGGCTGGAGGAAGTTCACTGTTATCAGTCATTTGCTCAGAGAATGACCTGTGTATCAAACACTGGAGGTGCTCTCCATGCCCTCTGTTGCCCTGTGAAACACTATGATTGTCTTACATCCACGCTACCGAGTCAGAGTAAGGGCTCGAGAGGGATGTGCTAGAAACACATTTGTATGGCATGTTTCTGGTTTCACAGACAATAGGCAATGATAAAGATTTTATTTTAAGATTATACTTTGTTAATTAGTTTAGAACAATCCATGATGAACACATCTAGCCACGTAGTAACTCCTTGGTAAGATCTGAACCCCACCCTACCCCCTCCACCTCTCAAGTGCTGGGATTAAAGATGTGCACTGCCTGCCTCTGTCTGTCTCTGCAGCTGCCACTCTGTCTGCCTCTACGATGTGCACTGCCATGCCAAGCTAGGATCAAGTTTATCTCAGCCATACTCTGATGGGTATATGCAGAGTGAGTAGGGGGTAAACTTTGGAGGCAACTGGATCTAGGGCTAGTTACCTTAAAGTTAGAGCTCATCAGTTAACTGAGCCAAGCCTCAGCTTCTTTACAGAATACCCAGTCACTGGTATGTTGGGAGGATTTCAAAGGAATCCATTAGCATTTGTGATAACACATGGTAGACAGTCAATGTCAAAACTCCATAAACATGTGAACCACGGATGCTGACATCAATGTTATCCTGAGCGTCAACGCTTACCTCTGCCAGGTAGGTGACCATGTTCAAGGTGATGTCGGCGTAGGCCTCATGAAGGTAGCGACAGACCACGTTGACCCACGTGGAACAGTCCCTTGTGTAGCTGTGCGTTTTGTAAAGGGTCATGACGTGAGCCAGATTGGAAAGTTTAGGATTTTTTTCTTCCAAGCAAACCTTTGAAGATAAACGGGCCAATTAGAGCATTCCAATGGACAGGAAGAAATGTTAGTAAATATCCTAAGTCCTAATAGGCTGGAACGCAGCCCCATATAATTTTTGGTAGCCACAGAAATACTTTGTCTAGTAATTAGTTAATACACTTTCCCACTTGCTTTGCTTTCTTTAATTGTTACTGTGTGAACATGTACGTGTGTGAGCAAGTGAGTGCCAGGCAGGGCATGTGGGGGTCAGAGGAAGCCGGCTCTCACCTTCCATCATGCGGGTTCTGGAGATGGAGGTGGGCAGGCTTGGTGACAAGCACCTGCTCTTCCTGAGCCAGCTCTCCAGCTCCCACTGGCCTCTCTGCCTGTCTGTCTGTCTGTCTGTCTGTGTCTCTTTCTCTTTGTCTTTTTTTCCCGAGACACGGTTTCTGTGTATAGTCTGTCCTGGAAGTCACTCTGTAGACCAGGCTGAGGTCACAGAAATCCACCTGCCTCTGCCTCCCAAGTGCTGGGATTAAAGGTATGCACCACCACACCCAGCCTGCTTGCTTTTCTTAATAATGAAGGAAAAAAAAAGCCAGTTTGTCACAGCCACTTAGAGATTTCCATTATGAGTGGTAGCAACTTTCGAGACAACCACTGCTTTCTCCAAACTGGCCATTTCCATTTGGCCCCGGGACTTCCTAATGGATCTGCTGCATATGGAACCCTAATGCATACCTGAGCAATCCTTTCAGCTATATCCTTACAGAACTGATTGGGATTTTCAAAATGCTGGATCAGTTGGGGCAGGAGACACAAGACATTCAGTGGAAATCCTGGAGGAGAGAAGACACAATGGCAATGGCTGAGTACGGGACGTTGTGACTGGTAACAGCGGGAAGGCGTACACAGAGTTTGTTTTGTTCCAAGGTGATTTGAAAATTGCAGTGGGTAGCTGGTCCAGCTTTGACCTGGAAGCACCACCCCCTTGGGGCTTCGGTAACTGTCATGCCTACAAGGCGGGCCTGAGAGAGGACCCTGAAGACCTGAGATCCGGATGGGCCAGCTCTCTTGGTTCCTGGATCCTGGACGCTGGAGGTAGACCGAGCAGAGTTCTCCAGAGAACACCGCCAGACTGCACTACACCTTTCCCAGACCCTGTTACCTATCCCTTCACTTGTAAGTTACCCCACAAAATAAACCTCCCTTTTGACTACGTGGAGTTGCCCTAATATTTAAACCAATAGAAAATTGTCTTTTCGTTGTTGTTTTTTGAGACGAGGTCTCATGTAGACCAGAATGATCTTTAACATGAGCAAGGATGACCTTGAATTTCTAACCCTCCTGCCTCCATTTCTTGAGTTCTGGGATTATAGGGATGTCCCACCACACCTGGTTGTGTGTGGTGCTGGGGACTGAGTCTACAGCTTTGTATAAGCCATGCACACGCTCTATCCACTGAGCTACGTCACCAGCCCCCAAGGAGCTTTGGGAAGGAGGGTAAGTATGATCAGCTAAAGAAAAAAAATGATATAAATGACATCAGTTACAAAGAGGCCACTGAACTCACACTTGCGATTTCAGCAGAGTAGTCACCTGTTTGTGGCAACGGTGACTCATACAGATTTTATTGACATATACCGAACTGAACTGAAGTACTAGTTTAAGATGTTTTAAGTATGAAAATGTAAGCTGGATGTGGTGGCGCACACCTTTAATCCCAGCACTTGGGAGGCAGAGGCAGACAGATCTCTGTAAGTTCAAGGCTAGCCTGGTCTACATAGTGAATTCTAGGCAAGAAAACAAAGAAAGGCACCCTCCCACACCCCTGGCAAAACCAAACCAAACCAAACAAATCCCAAAAGATTTGGGAATTAGGAAAGAAATGTAGAAGAGCAAGGGAGTAAGTTGACAGTCTTTGCAATTTGACCTAGAAATCATTCATTTCCATACATATTCATATGTATATATGTATACACACACAAATATATCTATATAAATTGGTGCCCCTTTTATTCGATCGCCAATGTCTAATACTATAGATACAGACATATAGTATAATCTTATTTCTCTAAGGCTGAATGCAGCCACCATCAGGGCTACAAGGATGCGCGGTGCTGGCCTTACCGATGGCTTGGGATGAGTCCACCATGGGCACTTTGGACACTGGCGTCAGCAAGCTGAAAAGCTGCAGGGTCAGGTCTGTGGTGGTGAGAGAGGTGAAACCCTTCAGGAGCAGCTGCTGTAACCCCGAGAAGTCAGCCCACTGGAGCTGCCCTTGGAGTTTCTCCAGCTTTTCTCGGTTCTCGGCTTTATCCAGCGGCATATGGGCCAGCAGTCGGTTCAAGAGCCTCAAGGCCATGAGGTATTCGAACTCAAAGTCGGACTCCATCAGGGCCACCGTGACCCAGAAGATGGTGGCCAGCAGGTTGGTGGGATGGTTTACGTGGGATGGGTCTGTGAGACTGTCCTTCAGGGAGGAATTGCTTCTGGTTTTTGAGGAAAGACCTTGTTGGGTACAAGCTTGGATTCTGTCCAGCGTGGCGCTTCGAGGCGGGTCGGAGGATCGGTCAACCACACCAAACTTCTTGGGCACCGAGAAGCTCCTTTGGTGCCGGCTCCGCTCTGCAGTTGCGGTATTGCCGCTGGGAGTCCCGGGGTTGACGTTCAGCTGACCAGTGCTCTTCCTGCTGGCGGTCAGTTTGCTGCTGGAGTTCAGATCTGGTGACGAAGAACTGGGTATAAACAGAGGTGAAGTCAGCAGAGAGCCAGCATGCGCCACTGAAGAGCTGGTGCTTTTGTCTTCTGAGAAACAGCCAAGGAGGACCACTCCTCAGAGAACACCGCTTAGTCTACGACCATAGCACCCTGAACGCGCCTCGGTAGCTAAGCAGGGCCAGACCTGGCTAGTACTTGGATGGAGGACTTTCTACTTACGTATCTTTTATTCTTAACTCAAAGCTATGAAAAATAAACCTTAGCAAGAACAATCTCCAAAAATCAAAAAATAATACTAACTTTCATTTATTGAAAGTCTAAAACCCCAGCAATTTAGTGACCTTTCATTTGTATCCTATTTGAATTTGGATGGGAATAACCATAAAATAAAATATACCAACAAGTACAAAGTTTATCTCCTTTTAACTTAGAACAGAAAGTTATCAAGAAGGAAAAAGGTAAGTGCACAGGGCAAAGGAAATGTTTTTGCATTTATAAAATTTGATTGTTTCGTCCTGTTTCCCCTTCTGAGACAGGGTCTCACTATGCAGCCCTGGCTGACTCAGAACTCACTATACTGACCAGGCTGGCCTTGAACTTAGAACTGTCTTTTAACCCTATTCATACCGAAAGGGTCAGACTCTTTGTCAGCCTGCCTTCCTTCCTTCCTTCCTTCCTTCCTTCCTTCCTTCCTTCCTTCCTTCCTTCCTCCTCTCCCACCCCCTCTCTCATAGAGTCTGGCTATGCATCCTGGCTGGCCTCAGACTCATAATTCTCTTGTGGCCTCAGCCTCAATGATAGGATTACAGGTATGAGCCTCCATACTCAGCTTTACCTATTACACCTTTACAGATTGAGAGATATGGGTTCAAACGATTTATGATTGCAGTGTTAGTGATCACATCAAAGGTATAACAAATGTTCAAGTTATAAAATAATAAAATATTAGCCAGGTGGTGGTGCTGCACGTCTCTAATTCCAGCACTCAGGAGGCAGAGGCAGGTGGATCTCTGTGAGTTTGAGGCCAGCCTGGTCCACAGAGTGAGTTCTAGGACAGTCAGAACTACACAGAGAAATAAATAAAATAATGTCTATGGGGCTGGACAGATTGCTCAGTGGTTAAGGGCACTGACTGGCTGCCTTTGCAGCGGATCTGAATTTGATCCCTAGCATCCAGATGGCGGCTCACCTGTAACTCCAGCTCCAGGGGATTCAACTTTTCTAGCCTCTTCCAGGATCAGTACTCACAAGCACATACCCCCACCACACACATACTTAAAATAATAAAATTAATCTTAGACAAAGTAAGGTTCAAAAGGATGAAAGGTAAATTTACTGACTTGGTTTCAAGAACAAGTTTAACCACAGAATCATGGGATCACAAATAATTTGAAATGAGTTAGTAAACAAGAGTACAGCAGCCGGGCGGTGGTGGCGCACGCCTTTAATCCCAGCACTCGGGAGGCAGAGCCAGGCGGATCTCTGTGAGTTCGAGGCCAGCCTGGACTACCAAGTGAGTTCCAGGAAAGGCGCAAAAGCTACACAGAGAAACCCTGTCTCAAAAAACCAAAAAAAAAATAAAAAAAAAAAAACAAGAGTACAGCCATACTTTAAAGGCTATTAAAGTATTTACTTACTTAAGCCGGCTTCCATTCTAGCTGCTTTTATAGGTGTAGTTTGGATGAACTCTACATATTCATTTAGTTTCTGCTTCCCAATGTAATAAATAGACCATTATTATGTATTATTTAAAAACGTTTGAGGATTTATGTGCTAAAAAGAAGGCTCAGCAGTTAAGAGCATGTATTGCTCTTATAGAACACATCTGAGTTTGGTTCCTAGCACCCATGTTGGACAGCTCATAACTGTTCCTAACTCTATTTCCAGGAGATCTGATATGCTCTTCTGGCCTACACACACATACACACATACACACACACACACACACACACACACACACACACACACACTTAAAAAAAATCACACTTAGAGACATACGCCTTTACCCCTGCACTCAGGAGGCAGAGGCAGGCAGATCTCTGTGAATGAGTCAGCCTGGTCTACAGAGTGAATCCCAGACTAGCCCACAGTGTCTTCTTCTCTTAAAAATTATTTTTATTTTATATGTATGAGAGTTTTGCTTGCATGTGTGTATTGTACTGCATGCATTCCTGGTGCCTGCAGAGGCTAGACCTGTGTGTTATGATCCTCTAGAAATGGAGTTACAGGTGATTATGAGCACTCCCATGGTGGTGCTGAGACCAAGTTTAAAATATATATATATATAAAATGAAAACATATGTACGTTGCAATGCCCTCCTGCCTTTTTTAAATTTAAGGAAATGATACAGGGCTGGAAAGATGGCTCAGTGGTTAAGAATACTTATTGCCCTTGCAGAGATCGGGGTTCGGTTCCCAATACCTACATGGTGGCTCACAACCACCTGTAACTCCCAGGCACTCAGGTGGTGCACATTTATACACACAAATAAAAAAAAATATTCCTAATAAAAGAAGATACCAAATATACCCTTTAGGTCCTAAGTAGATTTCAAAACCTACATCTGTTCTTTGGTGTACTCTGGCCACCGTTTAGCACAGTAAATTTGGCACCCAGATTCTCACCGAGATAACACTGTGAAGAGATCACTGTTCTTCAGGCAGTCGGACAGGTTGTCAACGGCAGCTTCCAAGGTCAGGAGCGCTTCCATCACATATCCCTGCAAAGTACACAGAGCGCACTCGGAGCTGCTAACCTCCTGAGGGTGAGCTCGCCTAGCACAAACTCTCTTCCAACCACGATGGGACTTCTCAACTCTAGACAATCATGATGGTATTCATTTACAAAGTCTAAGATCCCATTATAAGGCTCGCTTGGGAAACCACACAGCACAGAGGTTAGCAGAGAGCCATAAGGATTTATTTCCCCAAGTCTGACAGCCTTAGGAGGGTTAAAAACACAACAGAGCAGCAGGGGCGGGGTGGGGCGGGGTGGGGTGGTGAGTAGTCCCTGCTGAGGGGAAGGGCAGGCCACTGAAATGTAGGGGTGACAATGTGGGAAGCCATGGGCAAGGTGAGGTGTGGGGAGAACCGTGCCTCTGTGAAATTTTACTCGAGCTTCTGCTGGATGGAAGGGAGAGAGACAGAGTGTGTTTCACAGGGGAAAGGGGGGCTGGTCTTAGCCTCACAGCCACTCAGTGGCCCCAGGGCTCTGAGCTCTACCTACGTGGTCTCTCCAGCAGTGAGTCTCTCTCCATCCTGTTTCCAGATCTCCTTACAGCCCTGGGAGTCATCCACACCGGGAAGGGCGGAGCTGGCCCACATACAGTGGGGATGCCTGCTCCCGCTCTGGCGGGACATACTGAGTATAATTAAGTCCTCAGCAGAGGACAGAAAGACTCAAAACAACACAAAAGAACCCTAAATAATACAAACTAACCCACCGCCACCTGCCACGTAAAACCACCAAACAGACAGACATAAGGAGCCATTGAGAGATTTTCGTATGTTCATGTCACCAAATGTGGTTCTATCTGTGGAGTCTGCAGAACAATCCCCTGGAGTGACTTGGAAATAACAAGGGCTAACTTCTAAAATCTGTTTTTGTGTGTGGTTCTGAGCGTTAAAGCCAGCCAGCTTCTATGGACTCCAGCAGAGCGCTATGCTGTGGAGGGGTACTCACGTGGTCACTCCCTCCCGTACCTGAATCTCATCACCGTGCTCTCCGATCACCTCCACCAATCTCGACAGGAGGTCAGACAACGCATGCGCTGACAGGGGTTGTTTGAGGGCCCGGAAGATCTGGAAGGACCGGCCTGCATAGTGCCGGGACGAGCTCGCCAGGGCTGTCTGCAGGGCGACCTCACTCAAATGCTGCTCCAGATGGAAGCCTACAGCCAGGAGAACAGTGGACGGACAGGTCAGCCTGGGTGCTTCACGCTGGTGCGCTCAAGTCATGAGGAGGGTCAGAACCAGCTAACAGCATCCACCACCCACCACACACACACACACACACACACACACACACACACACACACACACACCGTGGTGATGCTCACTTAAAAACCAGCCATTTTCTGCTGGGAACAGTGACACGGACCGGGTGACCCTGCCTCAGAAACAAACAAACAGGGCGTGTATCTAGCTTAGGAACAGAGGGTTTGCCTAACATGTGCAAGGCCTTGGGCACTGTGAAACTTAAAAATAAACATAAAGGCCTGGAGGGATGGTTCCACGGTTAAGAGCACTGGCTGCTCTTTCCAGAGGACCTGGGTTCAGTTCCCAGCACCCACATGGTGGCTCACAACCACCTGTAACTCCAGCTCCAGGGATATGATGCCCTCTTCTGGCCTCCACAGGTACTGCACGCACATGGTGCACATAAAATGTCCAGGCAACACAGCCAACCACATAAAATTTAAAAATAAAGGAAAACAATATATAAACCAACAGACAAGTGAACAATAGAACTTTAAGTCATTTCAAAGCATAAAACAAACAGTATGAATCATGGGACTTGTAGGAAGAGGCAGAGGCTTCGAGGCAGGATGGTCTTGGTTTTAAATCAGAGGGTTTGTGATTCCATAAGAGCCCCAGTCCTTCTCTTTGACTTGTGAGTAGCAGGCTGTGTCTCACAGTGATGTGACAAGAATTAAAGAACACAGTGTCTGGCAAACAACCCATCTGCACGAATGGATTACTTAACACGCTCCTTTTCCTTTATCTTCTTCTTCTATAGTTCTTTTTCTTTATTTTCATTTTTGGGTGTATGCTGATGTACACGTGTGTACAGGTACACATGCACGCATGTGGAGGTGACATGGTGATGCCAGGTCTTTTCCTCAGTGGTTGTCTCTCTCCTTACTTTTAGAGACAGTGTCTCTCACGGAACCTGGAATCTGTGCATTTCAGCTATACTGGTTGGCCAGTGAGCTTTGGAGATCCCCCTGCCCTAGTACTGGGGTTACAGGTGCGTGCCTGCTGGCATCCAAACTCAGGTCTTCATGTGTTTTCAGCAAACACACTGACTGGGCTATTTCTTCAGCCCCTGGACTCCTTTTTATAGAATACTTTCCTTCCTTCTCTCCCCCCTCCCTCCCTTCCTCCCTTCTCCCTCCTGCCCTCCCTCCCTCCCTTCTGTTGAGAAAGGGTCTCACACTGAAGCTCAGGTTGGCCTGGAACTCACTATGTAGTAGGCTGGCCTTGAACTTGGAACAGTCCTCCTGCCTCTGACTGCCTGGCTTACTTCTTTTTAAAAAGAAGTTTTGTTAGAAATACATTTTTAAAGTAGAGGAAAGGTAGGGCTGCATCTAACTAGCTCTAAAGACACCCAAGACCTGGTGCCGAAGACTCTGTTCTGTCCTATCAGTATACAGATCCCGAAATGCAGACACTTCAGGGAAGGCAATGAACGTTGTTACCCGACCCTTGTCCTGAAAGCAAGATCTCAGGCAGGAGAAAACAGTCTGACCAGGTGAGAAAGGAAATGCAGTATAAAGCACAGGATTGCCCAGCGGTGGTGGCGCACGCCTTCAATCCCAGCACTCGGGAGGCAGAGCCAGGTGGATCTCTGTGAGTTCGAGGCCAGCCTGGGCTACCAAGTGAGTTCCAGGAAAGGCGCAAAGCTACACAGAGAAACCCTGTCTCGAAAAAAAAAACAAAAACAAAAACAAAAAACAAATAAAGCACAGGACTACTTGGGGTCATTAAGTTGTACGACTGTGGTTCCTCTTTTCAGGGAGACGGACAAGAATAGAAGACCCAATGAAAATAGTAATTTTTAGTTTTTTATGGCCCCGGAGGCCTTTTGACATACATATCTGGATGTCACATGAACATGGACGAAAAGGAATAAATCTGACTGCTCTTAGCTGCAGTTTGGAAATGTACGATGTGTCGTACATCACACTTGTGTAGGGAGCGCCACGAGAGAAGACTGCTGTGAGAGGGATTTGGGGAAATAGGACAAAGTACCTGATTTGGAGTCTTTAAATACAGATACAACATGACGTAGGAAATTAGAAAGCTGCTCCGCGCTCTTTGAGTTCTGGTTTTTGGGTGTGATGTCTTCGTGGCACCAAAGTGGACCGAATGCCCTAAAATAAAACAAACCGATGTTAAACACATGACTGTCATTTTGTGTTAAAAGACACACTAGGAGGTTCTAACTCCACAAATAAAATGTATCTTTAAAAATATTTTATTATTTTTAATTATGTTTAGGAATGTGTGTATCTGCATATGGGTATATGTCATAAGTGCAGTGCTCACAGAAGCCAGAAGAGGGCGTCAGATCCTCTGGATATAGAGTTACAGATAGTTGTGAGCCACTTGATATTGGTGATGGGAACTAAACTTGTATGTTCTGGAAGAGCAGCTGGTGCTTTTAATTGCTGAGCCATCTCTCTAGCCCCACAGATATATATTTTAAACTTTACTAATTAACTAGAGGAAGTGTATCAAAACTTTTGACACATACTCAAAAATAACCCTGATTTGTAGGGATTTGCTTTTGATGTTTTTATCTTTTTTTTTTTTTTTTTTTGGTTTGTTTTTTCGAGACACGGTTTCTCTGTGTAGCTTTGGTGCCTGTCCTGGATCTCACTCTGTGGACCAGGCTGGCCTCGAACTCACAGAGATCCACCTGGTTCTGCCTCCCGAGTGCTGGGATTAAAGGTGTGCGCCACTGCCGCCTGTGCATGAGTGTGATGTGAGCATGTGGGTGCGCATGAGTGAGTGTGATGTGAGCATGTGGGTGTGCATGAGTGTGATGTGAGCATGTGGGTGTGCATGAGTGAGTGTGATGTGAGCATGTGGGTGTGCATGAGTGAGCGTGATGTGAGCATGTGGGTGTGCATGAGTGAGCGTGATGTGAGCATGTGGGTGTGCATGAGTGTGATGTGAGCATGTGGGTGTGCATGAGTGTGATGTGAGCATGTGGGTGTGCACGCCACAGTGCACACGTGGAGGCCAGAGGAGAGCCTGCTCTTTCTTTCCACCTTTATGGGGCCCCAGGGATTGAACTCGTGTCGCCAGACTTTCCAGGCAAGTGCTTTTCCTGCTGAGCCGTCTCACCAGCCCTAACGCCATTATTTTAAATTTACTTACAACAATTAAAATCTCCTAGCTCAGGCCAGCAAGATGCTCATCAGGTAAGGCATGTGCCGCCAAGCCTGAGGATCCATCGGACTGTGATCCCTGGGACCCACATGGTGGGAGGAGAGAACTGATTCTGGCTGGTTGTCCTCTGACCTCCACATGCACACCGTGGCAGGCACCCTCCTCCACCGGGAAATAAGTAAGTAAGTGTAAAGTGTTCTATTTCAAAAGAATGGTGCATCAGAGAAATGCAAATCAAAACGACTCTGAGATACCACCTTACACCTGTCAGAATGGCCATGATGAAAAACACCAATGACAGTCAATGTTGGAGAGGATACGGAGCAAAGGGAACACTCCTCCACTGTTGGTGGGAATGCAAACTTGTACAACCACTGTGGAAATCAGTGTGGTGGTTTCTCAGAAAACTGGGAATCGATCTACCTCAAGACCCAGCCATACCACTCTTGGGCATATACCCAAGGAATGCTCAATCATACCACAGGGACACATGCTCAACTATGTTCATAGCAGCACTATTCATAATAGACAGAACCTGGAAACAACCTAGATGCCTATCAACTGAAGAATAGAGTAAGAACATGTGGTATATTTACACAATGGAGTAGTACTGCTCAGCAGAGAAAAACAATGACAGCATGAAATTTGCAGGCAAATGGATGGAACCCTAGGATGACTGTGGCTTATAATAAGTTTTGGTTTTACTCAATTACTGGGCAAGCCTCACACATTTCACTATTAGGATAAGAATTTATACTGTATTAAGCTGATAATAGAAAAATAAATAAATAATAAAAATGGGAAAAGAAAAAACAAAACAAAACGGGGCCTGGCGTACTGTAGGCACTACGCTTTGTTTGGGGAGTGACATCAGATGTTGAGTTCACCAAGATGAAAGTTTCTTTTTGTTGTTGTTGTTCAGAGTCACATTATCAAGGTGTGAGACACTTCAGGACCAACAGAAAATGGCTTCTATTATCTAAACTTGCGTTTGAACAGTAAGGATGGGCTGGAGGGGCTGGAGAGATGGCTCAGTGGTTAGAGCACTGGCTGCTCTTCCAGAGGACCTGGATTTAGTTCCCAGCACCCACATGGTGGCTCACAACCATCTGTAGCTCCAGTTCCGGGGCTCCGACACTTTCTTCTGTCTCCACAGGCACTATACAGACACAGTGCACCTACACACATATTCAGGTAAAATACTCAAATAAATAAAACTGAAAAAAATTTCTTTTTAAAGAACGGGGTGGAGTTAGAGGAGGTAACTGCCAGCATGCGTTACTGTCAGACTCCCAGTGGCAGCAGTCACTGTTAAGGGCTGTGAGCTGAGTGTGCATGAGCCCCTGAGAAAGGACGGCCTGACTCCAGATCATCAGTAGACAGGCTTTTACATAACACTGGCCCTCTCGGCACCGGGAATTCTGAGGCCTTAATGATTACTGTGGAGAATCAGAAGACCCGAGAAAACAGGACCATTTGCGGTTGTCCTGACTCTGACGTCCGACTAACTGGATTCTTTCCCATTGTGCTTCCCATCCTTCTCGGGAATGCTTCTGATTCTGGAGCAGATGAGCAAATGGTCTCCCAGCAGGTGCCCTGGGCGGACTGTGGCGAATGTCCTTGGTCTTCAGAGTGAAGTTCTTGGCTAAGTTCAGAACTTCCAGAACCTGGCAGCTCTGGAGATGACGGGAGTCGGTCTCATGGTGGGCGCTACGGTCTGCTGCGTCACCTCGTCGTTACAACCCAAGCCTCCCTGCCGATCCGTCATCTGGTCGATGAGGTATGAGAGACCCTCTCACAGCATCTGCCCTCGACTCCAGTCAATGTAAATCAGAAGGAAAGAGGACTTCTTCCGAACACCACGGTAATTCCCAGCTGCGTGGTTTAAAGGGCTGGCGCTTTTACAAAGCAGCGGCCTGGCTCCCCGCCCTCATTACCTGGTGGTCAGAAACTCAATGAGCTTGTTGGCCTTCTCGTCTGTTTCCGCGGCTGTGTGCACGTCTTCTACCTCCTGGGTCATCTGTGGGAGGTTCCCGCTGCTGCCGCCTAGACTGATGCTGGAGGATGTGGAACTGGAGCTCAGGCCGGAGTCCGGCACTGGGGACGACTGGTCCTCTCTCAGGAAGTCAAAGCCACCTGGTGGGAGGAGAAGGCAGTGAAGGATGGGCTAGGGTGCCAGCAAGCTTGACAAGGTTTGGAGGCGAGCACACGTGAGTGTGACATTAAAGACACTTGATTTGGGCTATGGTTATGAGTCATCACTTTTCTTTGCTTATGGCCTTGGAGGCACTTCTGTGCACACCCGTGTGTACCCGGGGACCATGGAGAGATATGCTGTGTTCCACACTGGGGTTTGACTAGATGCTGTGGTAGAAGGGAGGTACATGGGTGTTTTATGCACATATTAGCCAGGCCAGCAAACAGCCCAACTATAAAAGGTCAATCACCCACTGTACCAGCAGCAGATTAGTCCCAAGTAATGGACAATTTAAACATTTAAAATGACTCCTTTAAAAAACACTAGTTACTCAATGGCTGATGGGTAAGTTATATTTAATGTTTTTGAGTAGATGTGGCTATGAGCTTGACTAATTTAAGTGTGTATTGCTGTGGGATGTTCTGTATGGCAAATGTGTTGCTCTGATTAGTCAATAAATAAAACAGTGATTGGCCATTGGCTAGGCAGGAAGTGTAGGTGGGACAAGGAGGAGAATAAAGCTGGGAAGTGGAAGGCTGAGTCAGAGAGACACTGCCAGCCGCCACGATGAGAGACAGCATGTGAAGATGCCGGTAAGCCACGAGCCATGTGGCAAGGTATAGATTAATGGAAATGGATTAATTTAAGCTGTAAGAACAGTTAGCAAGAAGCCTGCCACGGCCATACAGTTTGTAACCAATATAAGTCTCTGTGTTTACTTGGTTGGGTCTGAGTGGCTGTGGGACTGGCAGGTGAGAGAGATTTGTCCTGACTGTGGGCCAGGCAGGAAAACTCTAGCTACAGTGTATTTAATATGTGTGTGTGCACATATGTACATATGAACATACAATGTATACACACATATATGTGTTTGGTGCTTAGGATTAGACCCAGGGCCTCACGCATACTAAGTGTGTATTTTATCACTGATCTATGCTCTAACCATGTATTAGCATATTTTAATATGCTATATGCATGATATTCAAAGAACTGTAATGTAAGAAAATATTTTTTTTTCACTACATATTTGTTTAACACTGTACATCTCTAGTTATACTGTAGTTTGAAAATGTATACATGTAACCATCTCCCTTTCCTCTGTTTTTGGAATTTGTGTTCCGTCAGATTCCAATAAAACACAGACAGTCACTCAGTAAACTGAAAACCCCTTCCTGGGAGCAAGGAGGCACAAGAGAGACACCCAGCACACTGGCCATGTCCTGCTCAGGCAGGGGCACAGTCACCTTGTCCCACATCCTCATCCTTCAGTGTTCTAGGCCAGGGCTCTTGACCAATGAGCATTTTATGTCAGTCCATCAGTAGGAACATACTCACTGGGGGCAGCAGTAAAAAGAATGATGAATTATTTAAAATGCACTTTAAATACTCAACCATGAGAAGGCTTTTTAGAGGCATGTTCTCGTGAAACGGTGTTTTCTTATGCAGAAAAGTCAGACCCGAAAGCACAGGAGGAGTGAGCGTGGGCTCCCTGCCTCCCCCCAGTCATCTCCCACTGGTGACGCTGTCACATCCACCTCTTACCTGTGTAGAGATACTCTGGCTGGTAGGCTGGCTGCATGGTCAGTGTCTTGGCTTCCCCCATCTCCCGGGTCTGCAGGAGCACAGAGGCAACGGCGTGAAAGTTGCTGTTACAAGAGAGGACGATGAGGAGGTGAAGGAGCAGCTTTTTGCTGTGCTCGAAGACTTCAGGCCGATAATGGTCCAAACCTGGAACAGAGGGCCCAATCTCTTACGTAAACGAACGCTAAAGCTCCTGGAGACTCCGGGGAGATGGAAGACTCCGGGATGCCGGCAGGAATGCACGGTGGGAGAAGCGTTAGTGGTCTCTGGGTTGCCAACATGAAGAAGTTGGGCTTAGGGAAAATAAAAAGCCTCGTGACTGAAATGTTGGCATAAAATGTTGGCAGGAGGCCTTTCCTCGACCTCTCTGTAGTATTTAACGTGGTTCACATTCTTTCTTCTTGATGTGTCCTCTTCCCTGGATCTGTGTTTGTGAGCTCTGTCCTGCTTGGCAGTGCAAGTTACCTTTGAGTTTGAGATCTTCCATCAGCCACTGAGTGCTGGGATCACAGATATGTGCCACCACACCAGGCTTAAAGGATCTACATTTTATTTCTCCCTTTCCAACTTAACTGATGTTCTAGATGGTTCCTCTTCCACTTTCTGCCTGTCTGAGGACTCCCCCCCCCCCCCCGCTCCCCAATAAGCCCAGACTATTTGGGGTGTCTTTACAGATGCATCATGAGTATATTTAGATTACAGACATGTCAGTGTTAAGCTATGACTGATCACCCGGAACAAGACATATTACAGAGTCGAAAGGTATAATGAAAAAGGAAAGGGCTGATTTCAGAACTGAAGCTAAGCTATGTGCGTGGAAGGACATGTCTACGTGTTCATCACCCTGTTGGTTAGCATTCCCCTTAGAGCCCGTCTTACCTAAGAAGACAGCGTGAAGTAACAATGGAAGATGAAGAGCCCAGTCTTCTCTCACACTGTGATCCACCACCATCTCAGTCATAAATATCACAGCAATATTGCACCTGACCAACAAAATGGAGAAATGAACGCAATTTTTATAAAGGATGAAAATACACCGGCAGTTCAAGTCACAATTAAACGCAACGAAGATTCACCGAAAAATTATAAAAAGGTACTTATTCAAGAGAGAAAATATTTTAAAAAGATTTATTTAATTTTACTGTGTGTATATGTGAGTGCCTAATTGTGTACCATGCACACGCAGTGCCTGAGGAGGCCAGAAGAGGGCACTGGGTCCCCCTGGAGCTGGAGCTACAGGTGGTTGGGAGCTGCTATGTGGGTGCTGGGAATGGAACCCAGGTCCTCCGCAAGAGCAGCCAGTGCTCTTAACTGCTGAGCCAGCTCTCCAGCCCCCCCACCTCCAGACAGCACAGCACAGAGCCCCACTACAAGAAACATCTGTTAAGCTTATCACAGAACGGTAAGCCTTCTAGCAACGAGAGCTGAAGACAAAGGAGATGTTGAAGAGGAGTCCATCTCTTCAAGTTGTATGCAGTCTAACAAGCATCACTGAATTAGTTTCAAGTTTATATCAAGGAAGAACTCAAAGGGTCACAGGCTGATATTTTACTAAACTCGGCTAATATTCTAGGAGCTGGTTGTAAAGTCAGGGAGGCCTCACTGATTTAAAAAGGGACCTCCTTTAGTGAGACCAGGCCAAAGTCCCTGATCTCCCTGGTAGAGAAGTCCAGTCGAAGCGAAGCGCTCATTTCCCTCTGCCTGCGCATGCCGCTCACCTGTGCAGTGGCCCGCGTGGAGTGATGGTCTCTGGGAGGTAGTCGACCAAGGGGGCCCAGCATCCTCCAGTGCATGGCATGGGTAAGGGCTGTGGCTGCTTGGCCTCCGTAATAGTTAACAACCAGCTCGTGTAGGGAGAGATTGGATCATCTGGATGATAAGAAAGACAGGCTGCTTTATTTTCTGGGGAAAAATGACTTGTGTGTACCGTAGTTGGTGTTTTTAGAAAGCATCTTGAAGATGTATGCTTGTCAAAACAACAGCTTACTAGGCGTGACTCACATCATCAAATGAGTTAGAATTAGTTGATTATGTAACTATTTGATTAATTATTACTTGATGATTTATGGTTATTCACTATAGAGCAAAGAAAAATACAGATTTAAAAATGTTCAATCATGATTCTTGTGAATGGGAAATGTCTTCAATCTTCCCCATTGCACAGAAATGAAGTTTTTTTTATAAAAATATGTCTATATACATATATATATATATATATACATATATATATATAATTTATTTTTATTTTATGTGTACTGGTGTTTTGCCTGCATGTATGTCTGTGTGAGGGTGTCAGATTGTGGAGTTACAGACAGTTGTGAGCTGCTATGTGGGTGCTGGGAATTGAACACGGATCCTCTGGAAGAGCAGCCAGTGCTCTTGACCACTGAGCCCCCAAAATGTGGTTCTTATTTCTAGTTAGCTCAGAGCAAGAGCCTGAGAACCATCCTGCACGTCCTTTCATCCTACAAACCAGCTCACAGTCACATGACAACAGTAATAAAAACACAAGGGATCGACACAGGCAGGCTCCATGTCAGTCTCTGTCCGATGTACATTGCATCTCTTAGAGTGTAATTAGGGTATTTACTGCTATCCCTACTTTATACGAGGATATTGACATGCCAACACGTTCAGAGAGACGTGCCTTCCAAACACACACCTTGCATCTGGCCACTCGTGTCCAGCTCTGTCTCTGTGTCTAGTCTGCCCTCCTCTGTCACCACGGCTCGTTACTGTTGTCTCGCTTCTATTCTCAACCCTGTACACACCCTGTGTTCCGCAGAGAAGCCAGAGCCGTCCTTTGGAAACTTTGGCCATGTGTCTGTCCTTGCTCAACACTCTCCAGAGGTTCCCTTTATACTCAGAAGGAAGCCCATAACCCACACAACGACCTTAGAATCTTTACAAGGCTACCACATTCCTCTTAGGGCTACCTGCCTCCCGTTGCCCCACTGCTCACTCCGTCTCAGTCATGACGACTTCCTTGCTCTGCTGTGCATGATTAGGCAAGACTGGCTCCAAGCTTGGGACTTCATTTCTACTGCTCCCCTGACTGGAATGTTCTAGGCTGTCTTCTTTACCTCACTCTGTAGAAAGTACATCACGTTTTTTGATTTGGCTGTTTCGAGAAATCGAAAGAAATGATGCGAGGGTGTTTTTCTGACCGTGAGGTGTTATCATGCTTTGTTTGACAGGGATCACTAGAACGTCTTGTAGACGACAGCATTCAAGTCAGTACTATGCTTACCAAGCCAATCCCCGCAAGGCAGGGCAATATTCTACCCCAGTCTACAGCCTGCATCCTGAACACAGGGGCACGCTTCAGAGGATCGGCTGCCTGAGGTACAGTACTTCCCTTCACGTGCATCTCACCATCACAGAGAAGTGGGTGTTGTCACACCATGTTTTCACGTTCTGGGGCAGTTGTCAGAATGCTGTTTAACCTCTTCAAGACTGAATTCAATTTTTTTTTTTTTTGAGACAGTGTTTCTCTGTATAGTTTTGGTGCCTGTCCCGGATCTCACTCTGTAGACCAGGCTGGCCTCAAACTCACAGAGATCCACCTGGCTCTTCCTCCCAAGTGCTGGGATTAAAGGCATGCACCACTACTGCCCTTTTATTTATTTAAAATTTTTTAAATTTATTTTTATTTCATGTGCATTGATGCTTTGCCTGCATGCATGTCTGTGTGAGGGTGCCAGATCTCTTGGAACTGGACTTACAGACAGTTATGAGCCACCATGCAGGTGCTGGGAATTAAACCCAGGTCCTCTGTAAAAGCAGCCAGTGCTCTTAACTGCTGAGCCATCTCTAGCCCCTACTTATTTTATTTATGTGCGTGTGTATGCCTGCCTGAACATACGCCTTTGCACCACGTGTGTGCAGTTGCCCAAAGAGGCCAGAAGAAGGCACCAGATCCCCCTGGAAATGGAGTTACAGAAGATTATTAGCTGCTAATATGATGCTGGGAATTGAATCTACTGCTGTTTCTCCAGAGGACCCAGGTTCAATTCCCAGCATCCACATGGCCATTCACAGTAATCTATAACTCCAGTTCTAGGGGAGCTAACACTCTCTTCTGGCCTCTATGGGTACTGCACACACATGGTGTGTAGGCATGCATGCTGGCAAAACATTCATAATGCAAACAATTAGAAATATAACAGTTCTTTAAGAAAGTTCTACAGCACAGACTTGTATCACTGGAGTGTACTTTGTTTCTAGAATTTCTTCAACTCCTAGACAATTTATATTTATACTGACTATATCTACAGAAGCTGTTGAGGCCTCAGACAAAAGCTACAAGTGCATTCATCTTTCTGGTTTATCCAACTGCTCATGGCTTAAGGAAATTCCGGTACAAAGCCATCCCCCAGCTTAGCAAGGGTTTCTGAGACTATGCCATGGGGAGTTTCAGTGGGAGATCATATCTTGGCCTGGGACTGTAGATGTACAAGGTTGAAAACTTAAAGTCATGCCCAAGACATTTCCTTTCTTTAAAAAACATTTCTTTAATCAAATTATTTATTTGTTTTTATTAAGTTTGTGTGTGCTCAAGGTGTCCAGAAAAGGGGTTGGATCCTTCAGAGCTAGAGCTGCAGGCCGTTGTGAGTTACCATGTGGGTGCTGGGAACCGAACCCAGGTCCTCTGTAAGAGCAGCCAGTGCTCTTCAGTGTTAAGCCATCTCGCCAGCCCCCAACAATCTTTTCTTTCTTTCTTTTTTTAAAGATTTATTTATTTATTATGTATACAGTGTTCTGCCTGTATGTCTGCCTGCCGGCCAGAAGAGGGCACCAGATTGCATTACAGATGTTGTGAGCCACCATGGGGGTGCTGGGAATTGAACTCAGGACCTCTGGCAGAGCAGTCTGTGCTCTTAACTGCTGAGCCATCTCTCCAGCCCCCCAACAATCTTTTCAAAGAGCTAATTTCTTACTAGGGTTTCCTCCAACTTGGCATCGCCATGGAAAACGCCAAGAATACAGAAGCACAGGACTGGGTAGGCTCTTTGGCCTTTAATAAATGATGAAGACCCTCTCAGATCTAACCCTGCGCAGCTGGAACCCCGCAGCCTTGGGCACTCACTTTTATCTTCATCATACGACCCTCCAGAGCTGTTGCTGTATCTTGACTCCAGGCGAGTGTGGGCTCGGATCACATTGCTAAACCTTCAAAAACAAAACACAGCCAAGAAACAGCGACATGTGTGAACGTGCTCTTGTCCAAAAGCAGGTTCTCCAATTTAGTGGTTGACTTTTTCCTTTTTTTTTTTTTTTTTCCTGTTGTGTGTGTGGGGTCTTAGTTCTAATGATGGTAATTTTTTTTTCCTTTTTCTTCCTCCTCCTCTTTCTTTAGATGGGGACTCACTGTGTAGCCCTGGCTGGCCTGGAACTCCCCATGTAGACCAGGTTGGCCTTGAACTGACAGAGATTCACTTGTTTCTGCCTCCTGAGTGCTGGGATTGTAGGCCAATGCCACCTGAGTTGCTATGTTTTTCTTAAAGGACTATTACAGCCATTATACTCGAAACAGTTCCCTTTCAGTTGGGAGGGCCAGGGTCTCCTCTTGCAAATAGTAAAAAACCCAAACCTTGGGAGAATAATGAAACTTTAGGAAAACGTTGTGCTCCAACTGCACAATCTAACATCTGTTTCAGAATGAAGATGAGCATGATGCTAAATGTCGCAGACAGGACAGGCTCGTCAGTCGGGCAAACCTGCTGAGCGGCTGAGCAAGGACAGACACAAAGAAGCAGAAATGCATGCAGCAGTTTCATGAACAATCCAGGGCTGTGGACAAGTTAAGGCTTCCCTCAAAATATTCAGAGAATTTTCAGGAGCGTGAGAGTTGGGAGAGAATGTAACCATATGATTGGAAGGACTTTCCATCTGTCTCTCTTGTGGATTGTTCAGTTAAGGGAAAAGAGCTGGGCTACACTAACGTCACATGAACCATCTCAATTTGCCTCTCATTTTTAACATAAGTATTATTCACCTTACGAATGGGGAAACTGAGGCTTAATGAGGCTAAACAACTTGTCTGGTGTCAGCCTTAGGGAGGTGACAGTACAAGGGCACTGTCCATGCCATGATACTTCTGAGTGGGCAGAAACGGAATTTAAGACTGAGTGGGTGTCTGAGGTGACAGACACCCCAAGGATTCTGATATGATTCGAAAATCAGAATATTGCAATGTGCCTGGTAAATATGTATAATTACTATGTGTCACTGTGACTCAGTCCTTAATCACTAGTTCTATGGCTGTGACCAAGATGTTTACCCCGAGAACTCCACAAGTAACAAAAGAGACTAGTAGAAAATATTTTATGCTTTTAAGAAAGTATATTTTTAACTTAGTTTTTATGGTGTGGGTGTTTGCCTGTAATTGTGTATGTGCACCATGTTTACGCAGTGCCAGTGGAGGCCAGAAGAGGGCACCAGATCCCCAAGAATTGGAGTTACAGATGGTTGTGAGCCACCATGTGGGTGCTGGGAATTGAATCCCGATCTCCCACAATAGCAGTGTGTGTTCTTAACCACTGAGCCAATTCTCCAGCCCAGTTTTATGCTTTTATCACATGTTATTATTATGCTTAGATTGAGATCTGTAGGATGCCTGGCTTCTAGATGCCCAAAGCATTTAAATTAGTCCATGCTCATCATTCTGACACAGGCGTGTGGCTCAGAGGAAATATGGCAAAGTATTGTATTTATATTAAATAAAATTTTATGGTGTTAGGAATGGAACCCAGGCCCTCATATGTGCTAGGCAGGAATTCGACCACTGGGGTACATCCCAGCCCCAAATTGGTGTATCTATTTATTTTACATAAAAGATTCACAGGTGATTCCATCCACTTCTTTTTATGTAACCAAAGCCAAGAGCCAAGGTGATGCACAAACATCAGAAAACTCAAGCTGACATAGATGTGTTTCCCTACATGACTGATTGGGCTTTTTGTGCTAGGTAACACGGGACGTAGATGCCCTCAAAGGATGTGGACTGTCTCAGGTTTCTATTGCTGTGATAAAGACCACAATCAAAAGCAACTTGGGGAGGACAGGGTTTATTTTGCTTAGATATTCTGGGTTGTAGTCTATCATCGATGGAAACCAGCAAAGGAACTCAAGGCAGGATCCTGGGGTCAGGAACTGAAGCAGAAGCCATGGAGTAATGCTGTTTACTAGCTGGCTCTCTGTGGGTTGTTCAACCTGCTTTCTTATAGAACCCGGGACCACCTGCCTAGGGATGGCACCACCCACAGTGGGCTGGGTCCTCTCACATCAAGAATTAATCAAGTGAATGCTCCACAAATTGGCATACAGTTAAATCTGATGGAAGCATGTTCTCAGTTGAGAGTCCCTCTTCTGACAAAACCCAGCCAGCACATGGAGGAACGGTAAGGTTTTAGGAAAAAGAACTGGACACGTGCCAGGGAAGGGCGACCACGTCGTTGTGGAGGTACCAGCCACAGAGCTGCCTCAGGGATTTGTATCTGCTGAGGTCCCAGTGCAGCACACAACAGTGCCTGGCTTTATTCTCAGGTATCTGTGAAAGTTGCTTTTCTCCTCAGCCTGTTGTCAATTCTAGTCGTCAGTGACTCCCTCCTTTACTGTCCTACCTTTTGGGACACTGCTCTGGGAATTTACAGGACAGAAGGTTCAGGGCATAGGAGTTTCATAAGGGTCAGGCCACAGAACAGTCTAAGCTGGACCGGAACATTGAAAGTCAGAAAAGTGACAAAATGTGATCTTCCCCAGAGGCTCCGTAGTCGTGATTATACTGATAAATGCAATGGTCGAAACAGCGTATGCTGAGCCCAGACATCATTTGGCAAGGGATTAAAAAGCAGGCTGATGAAAGAAGGCCACATCTGGACTTCCATGTTTGTGGAAATGGGGTGTGTTGCCCAGCACCTGTGGCTACCGATGAACAGTGGTATACAGTAAGTAGGGTTTGAAAACTTCTCAGGAGGCCCTGGGGATAGGTACCACTAGATGGTATTCTCATCCACTTTATGAGACAGATCTAAAGGGCTCTTAGATAATGTTTATGAAGCCAAGACAAAGCAGAGACAAGTCCCTTAGAGACTGGGGAATACTGGAACCATAATGTAGCCTCAAACTCATGGCAATCCACTGCCTCAGCTTCCTCAGACTGGGATTACAAGGTACTCCAAGGATGATGTCTCTAACAGTGCTATTTGATCTTTATCTTACACAGATAACTGGCTTCTCAGTGCTAAAGGCCATCACCAAAATCCCTAGGCAGGACACTAATGGTATAAAAATGACTTTATAACAAGATGTTAATATATAAAAACAGAGAGGCTTTCTATCAAAAGACAGGAAACTCAGGCTACAAAATAAATGATTAAAATTTTATGTAGTAGGGCCAGAGCAGGGCTCAGTGGTTCCAGAAGACCTCAGGTTTTTGTTTCGTGTTTTTTTGAGACTGGGTTTCACTGTCCTGGAGATCACTCTGTAGACCAGGCTGGCCTTAAACTCACAGAGGGAGGGTGGGAAGGAGAGGGAACAAATGTACACACATGCTTCTGTTAGGATATGATGTAGCCAGTTGGGGCCTATGCCAAAGCCCACAGTGTGCTGTTTAGAATACCAGCTCCTACAACTAACTAAACCTCTTCCCTTAGGAGTTAGCCTGCCTCAGGATTTGCTATAGTAACAAAAACCGATTATACAATGTTGTTGCAGAGAACTTACCTCAAGACATTTAAAAAAAAATCATGCAATAATTAGGTTTGAAAGCTTCACATGCCAAGTCTCCCCTAATTTCAAATAGTCTATGCCCACTAGCAGAACAATGTTTTTTTTTTTAATTCCACAAGGATTTACTTATGTTTATTTTCTGCAGAAGAGTGTTTGCCTGTATGTATGTGCATGCAGTACCCATGGAGGCCAGAACTGGAGTTACAGATGGTTGTGAGCTGCCATGTGTGTGCTTGTGACAGAACTTGGGTCTTTTGAAGCACAGCTGGTGCTCTTAACCACTGGCCATCTCTCCCACCTCCGTCCAGTGGTTTTTAATGATGCCCAAGTATAAGTGGGACTCAGCCACCAGAACACTGTCTTTCTCTCTGATGCAGGATGCATCTTTAGGGATACATCGGGCAGGGTTGGGAAGTCAGTCTGTGTTCCTAAGCATAAAGATGGGCTTCAGTTCGCGTGAACTTGGGAAACTTCACTAACACGTGTAGATACCTTTGCTGAAAGTTAGAACGGACCGTCAGCCAAATGCGCGCACTGACCTGTCATCAGACTCTTTCAGGATCTTGCTCTCCTCGGGGTCTGGGAAACTGTCTTGACCCGCGACTACGGTGTTACTGCTCGAGGTGGTTCCTGCAGAAAGGATCAGGAGGCATCAGAGGCAGAGCACGCTCAAGTCGTAGGTAGTTCAGGAAAGGATTCCCTGTAAAGTCCCATGCTTAACAGTCTTCATATCTTCCGTACCATCTCAGAAGTCCACAGCATCGAGTTCTAGACTCCTGTTTTGGCCAAACCTGATTCCTTCTTCCTCATAAAATGAGGGTGTAACATTCTTAGAAGTTTCTAGTCTCAGGTCATGGCCTTATACAGAGGTGGGTCTGCTGCAGCTAGGCCAGAATTTCTTTCATCACTGCCACTTTAGACACTGCTACACAGCCCAGGGTGCCTTCAGTTAATGACCCTGCTTCCTCTGCTCCTCCAGCACTGGGATCACAGGCAGGTGCCACTGTATCGTGCTCTGTTAGTGTTTCTGGGTCCAGGAATTATTCAACTAATGGTATGTAAGGAAAGCTAAATAGTTTTCTGATCCCTAGGCTAGTGTCTCTCTGAAAACAAACAAACAAACAAACAAACAAAAACAAAACGCAAAAAACGAAGGACTTCACTAAGAAGTAGGATAAGGAGAGAGCCCAAGAGAGTAAGAGAAGTCGGTGTTGAAGATAGACTCGGTATTAAGTTAACTGAAGGGAAGCCTCAGGAAATTGAGGGAAGTAGTATATATTTCATGAAATGAACAGATACTAATTGACAGAAAGAAATTACACACTGTGAGCATCTGCTATTCAGAATTCATGGGGTCAGGAATGCTTCTGATTTTAGCTCTTTGGATTTGGGGATGTTTGTGTATGTGTGACGGAATTGTCTTAGGGGTGAGACACAAATCTAAGCACGAAGTTCAATTCTGTTTTATGTGTCCTTTATACATAGTGTTTAAAGATAATTTTTGTTTGTTTGTTTTTCGAGACAGGGTTTCACTGTGTAGCTTTGGAGCCTGTCCTGGAACTCACTCTGTAGACCAGGCTGGCCTCGAACTCACAGAGATCCACCTGGCTCTGCCTCCCAAGTGCTGGGATTAAAGGTGTGCGCCACCACCGCCCTGCTTTAAAGGTAATTTTATATCATGTTTTTAACAATAAGAAACACGACTTGGGGCAGGAGAGATGGTTCAGTAGTTAGGATCACTTTCTGCTCTTGCAGAGGATCTGGGTTTGGTTCTCGCACCCACATGGCAGGTCACAACCATCCTTACCTCCAGTTTCGGGATCTAATGCCCTCTTCTGGCCTTCAAGGGCACTGGGTGCACATGGCACACATACACATACATCGGTGATATAAACAATAAAAATAATAAATCTTAAAAATAATGAGAAAAGTTTGTACACATTGAACTTTCATATTGGGTGGTCATGCCAGTACTCAAAAAATTTCAGATTTCTGAGCACTTTGGATTTCATGGAATGTTCTAGCCAATCCTGGGAGAATATTAGCAAAAAGAATCCATTATGGTATACACAAAGTTCAGAACCGAGATTCCTAAGTGACTGCAGTGTCCTGGTTGGGATCCATCTAAAGTAAAATAGGTTCTGTGGTAGGGAAGCCACTGGGTCACTGATTCATGATTATCCTTACCGAGTCATTTGTTAATCCAATTACAATGTGCTGAGGGTCTCGGAGAGAGCTTTTGTTTTGTTTTGTTTCGTTTCGTTTTGTTTTGTTTTTCGAGGCAGGGTTTCTCTGTGTAGTTTTGGTGCCTGTCCTGGATCTCACTCTGTAGACCAGGCTGGCCTCGAACTCACAGAGATTCATCTGGCTCCGCCTGCCGAGTGCCGGGATTAAAGGCGTGTGCCACTGCTGCCTGGCCTTTGGAGAGCTATTCTTAAGCAATCTCTTAAATGAACACATTGCCAGGAAAATGAATAGTAAGACCCGCTCAAACCTGTTCAGTGCGCTGCCTGACAAGATGTGGCCCAGGTGGCCTGTCCCTACCTGAAGCAGCGGCTGAGGCCTTGCTGCTGGCTGTGAATCGATAGAAAGGTGGATTGTCACAGTGCTGGACGATGGGGTTCACTGGCTCCGTCTGCTGCAGCTCAAAGAGAAGTTCTTCCATAGTCTGGATGGTGTTGTTCCGGCACAAGTATATTGCCACCTTTTTGATCTAGGGAGAAGAAGATAAAGGAGGATGTACTTACCCTCAGAGCTCTCTGCTGGAGAATCACTCATCTCAGAACACACTGTCATCTGGCACTGTTAATCTGACAACTAACCTTTGCTATCCTGGGGTGATCTTAGTGTTGGGGTTAAAACCTCACTACACAGGTCCTGCGGGCCGCAAGAATATATTACAGAGATTCAGCTGGACATTAAAGCATCCAGTTTTTAATATTTCAGCTGTCTTCAGCTATGAAACTCTCGTGTGTCCAAATACTAAAGACCATTTTTGCAAACAGCTAAGCTTCTCAGACCCTGTTCTACTAGGTACTAACTCCCCCGCTGAGCCTAGGAGACCAGAAGGCTCCTAGATGCACAGCTTTGTTTCCTGTGCAAATGAAGCTCAGACCATCCCCTTCCTCCAGGCCTAGGGTCATGGCAGAGAGATTGACTGAGGACAATAGGGCTTTTTACATAACCAGGTGCAGTAAGGACTGGAGTGGAATTCCAGGGGAGACACAGAACCACTGGCCAGAGAGAGGAGAGGAAGACAGAGGTTCTGTAGAGGGTAAAGCAGATCTCTTGTAGAGTTTATCAGGGTCAGGGGTAAGGAGCCAGGATATAGATGGAGGACGAAGGAACAGAGGACAAAGACCAGGTCAAAAGCACAGGAGCTTACTGAAACTATGAGGACAGGAAAACTGGACACAGAGAGGAGCCGAGTGTGAGGACAGGGCTGAAGCTGTGTAGATAGAATTTTGTCGTAGAGGAATAAAGTTTACAGACAAAAGAGCTTAGTGTATGTAGATTCCTTTTCCACAGATACCCCACGCCGTATGTAGCATCTTTCCAGGACTGTGGGAGGAATTTTCTCAGGGCAGGAACTTGGGAAAATTCCACTATCCATCACACAGGTACGTTCATGAGTAGCTCAATTTTTAAACCATTACTCTTAGGGTGAACTAAGTCAATTTAAGCCAAAAACATTGCAAGATTTCACTGGCATCTGGTGGCATCTGGTGGCACAAGGTACTTCTATGACAAAAATGATTTTATTGTGTCCACTCTGGGAAAATCACTGCTTTTTTTTAAAAAAACTAAAAATGGAGTACAGTCTCCTCCTGTGTTGGTTTGGATGAGAACCATAGTCTCGTAGGTTTTAATGTTTGGTCCCCAGTTGGTGGAACTGTTTGAGAAGGATTAGGAGGTGTGGACTTGTTGGAGGAGGTGTGTCACTAGGGGTGGGCTTTGAGGTTTCAATGCCAGGACAGTGTCTCCCCCTTTTTCTTCCTGCTGCCTGTGGATCTGGTTGTAAAGCTCCCAGCTACTGCTCCAGCACCACATCGGTCTACTTCCTGCCATGATGATCATGGGCTAACCCTCTGAAACTGTAAGCAAGTCCCCGATTAAATGCCTTCATTACGAGAGTTGCCCTGGTCATGCTGTCTCTTCACAGCAACAGCATAGTAACCAGGCACCTCCTACCTTCTTTGTCACTCGAAACAAATAAGTTTTAGCTGTCTGTGAAGTCTTCGGTTTTAAAAACAACAAGATTAATGTGTCATATAAGTGCAGGCTCCAATGTCTAACCCTACAGCCATGTGCTGCAGCAGGGCCAAAGCAGCTCAGAACAACAGGGAGTCAGAAACTCACAAAAACACACAGAGAAGCCAAGTGAGTCTGAGAGAAACTGACGTCGTTCTGCTGATCCACCATCCACGAGTACAAACAGCATATACCATACAGATGTCTCTGCTTTGTTTTCTCTCCTATCACCTACTATTGGAAAGACAAATCTAGTTGGGGCTGGAGAGATGGATCACTGTTTAAGAGCACTGGATGCTTTTGGGGGAAGATCAGAGCTCAACTCCCAGCACCCACATAGTGGCTCACAACCATCTGTAACTCCAGTTCTAGGGGATTCAATGCCCTCTTCTGGCCTCCATGAGTACTGCATGCACACTCTGTGCACATACACGCATGCAGGTAAACTCTCATCCACCTAAAATAAAAATAAATAAATCTTTCTTTTCTTTTCTTTTTTTTCTTTCTTTCTTTCTTTTTTTTTTTTTTTTTTCTGGAGCTGAGGACCAAACCCAGGGCCTTGCGCTTGCTAGGCAAGCGCTCTACCACTGAGCTAAATCCCCAACCCCTAAATAAATCTTAAAAGAAGAAGAAGAAGGAGAGGGAGAATAAGAAGAGGAAGAGGAAGAAAAAGATCCCAGGTCTGCTGTCTTTTAATTTTGTTTCAATAATGTCAAGATGCAAACCAGGAGCATTTTTTTTTTTTTTGTTAGTAATGATGTCATCTTTTACATTTAGCTTCTTTCGTATTGGTGCTGTTTATAAAGGAAGCATTGATAACTGTCAGAAAAATCATCCTTAGTTCACAGGTGTCTGTATCCTGTAACTTAATCCGAGGGGTGACAGGTGCCCCTGACAGTAGCACCTGAAGCTCGTGTTGGAGGGAAGGAAGGAAGAGCTTTCATGTATCACCTGGATGAGCCCCTTCAAGGGATCTGCAGGATTTGGAAACCAGACCTGTGTTGTAGCAGGATCCAAGAGTATTTGTTGCAAACAGCAGGGGGAGCCCCAGCAGGAAAGAGCACTCCTGGACATGACTCACATAGGGCAGGAGGACGGTGTCGCTGCTGACCCCGCACAGACTGATGAGGAACTGGAGCGTGATTCTCAGGTTGTTACTCCATTTCTCGTTGTTGGCCAGCGCATTCCAAGCATTTTCCATTTCTGGTCCCGGGACTTCATCGCCATACTAACACAAACGAGAGAAAGCAGTCAGCATGAGTGTGTGCAGAACGCAAGTTGGTTCGAAGGTTATGATTGGTTAAAATCATTAGGAGGGGAAAAGGAACATTCAATTAAAAAAATACCATTTTTTTTGGGGGTGGAGAGCAATTTATAATACATAGATCTGTTACATGAAGTACGTACATAAGCATTTTTTAAAATGATAGGCCATTTCCCCCCAAAACACATCATGATATCTGTCTATCTATCTATCTATCTATCTATCTATCTATCTATCTATCTATCTATCTATCTATCTATCATCTATCTATCTATGTATCTATGTATCTATCTACCTATCATCTATGTATGTATGTATGTATGAATGTATCTATCTATCTAAATTTGCATCACAACCCCCCCCCCCCCACATTCTTTAGTTGCAGTTCTGGGCATGTGAACCCTGGGCTTTTTGCATAAATACAAGAGTTCTACCCCAAGAGACATCCCCAGTTCTCATCATAACGCTTTTTTTAATTAAAAAAAAAAATTTTTTTTTGAGACAGGTTTGTGTGTGTGTGTGTGTGTGTGTGTCTGTGTAACAGCTCTAGCTGTCCTGGAACTCCCTCTGTAGACCAGAATGGCCATGAACTCACAGAGATCTGCCTGCCTCTGTGCCCCAAGTGCTGGGATTAAAGGTGTGCGTCACCATTGTCTGGCTTCCATAACCATTTTTTAAATGCACCAAACACATTATTTTTATTTTCTTATTTTTTAAAGCAAATGATGGTGGCCAGGTTTATCAGCTCCTCTGAACCCACACTTACCTACTTACACAATGATTGTTAACTCACAAAATTATCAGACTAGAAAACAGGAATAGAATCCAGGTCCTCTGCGGGCGCAACTGAACCAGGAGTGTGTTACATGAATGCAGTATTATCTTTCTTTACTAAATACTGAAAAAACAGGAAGTTTATCCTAGCAACATCATAAACACCTTTTTCTTTTTTAAAACAGGGTCTCATGTAGCCCAGGCTGGCCTCAAACTCACTATGTAGCCGAGGATGGTCTTGCCCTCTAGACTCTCCATGTCTGGTATTGTAAATATTTGTAAGTAGAGAGTTCAAGGGCCTTCAGTGTACTGGTAAATGTCACTTTGTTGGGTTTGTGGCAAAGGTCTTGTGAGGCCAGGGCCCTGCTACTGGTGGAATCGTGCTAATTGAGTTACCTTGGCTGTCATGTACATGAGGTTATTCAGGACCAGTGACGTGGCCTCTGGAGAGCCCCAGCCACTCCCTTTTAGCCCATGAGAGGTGGTCACTTCTCCTTCCCGGTCCTTGACCTCATCCTCAGGGCTGCTGGGACTTGACTCTGGGAGTAGGAGTCTGCTGTCCACCAGTTCAATGTTGTGTAGCCATGGCAGCAGGTAAGTGAGCATGATCTGTCGTCCATTTGGGTGTGTCGTGGGGAATCTCTGGCTCACCTCTGAAGAGACAGGGCAAAGGAGAGCGACACATTACTCTCCAAAACAAACTCAACAGGAACACCAATGTACTGATCCAACAGCAGTTTACACTTACTAAAAGGATTGCCATATATAATAGCTATCCAGGATTGTAACATCACAAAAGTAAGGCTCACCCCGATCCCCTGTGTACAGGAAAGTGTCTCAGGGGCAGGGCAGGCTGGTAGAAAGCCTCACAAGTTCAAACACACTGTTAGTGGAAAAGGAGTAACAAAGTGCACAGAATAAGGCACTGGGGGTGGAGTCAGCGGGACATGTGGTGAATCCCATCTCCGCCATATACTGGCTGCGTGGGCGGCTGTGTGCTCAGCCACTTAGGTGACCTCTCTGCTTTTCCCTCTGCTGCCCAGGAAAATAAGAGCAATCCCCTACGCCTGGCCTCACAATGCACAGCTGCCAGGGACAGAGACCCCAGCAGTGAGTGGGAAACACTGCACAGATGTGGTGTTGTGTAGCTGAAGAACCGCAGTGCAGAGGACAAGTTGGGTAAGGGTAAGGTGGGCAGAGGCAGGGGTGGCTGAGGAGGATTGGGGCTAAGGCACTTGGGGTGCAGGTGGAAGATGAGGTGCATTCTGGGACACAGTCTGCCTCTTGGTAAGGTGTCACATGAATTTAGGCAGCAAAAGCAACTTTTCAGACTCGATTCTTACAAAAGTTATTCGTGACAATTGCTAAGACAAGTTTTTGGGTTTGTTTTTTTTTTGAGACAGGGTTCTCTGTGAAGTTTTGGTGCCTGTCCTGTATCTCGCTCTGTAGACCAGGCTGGCCTTGAACTCAGAGTTCCGCCTTGCTCTGCCTCCTGAGTGCTGGGATTAAAGGCTTGCGTCACTGCCATCTGGCGACAAGTTATTTTTTTAAAACATCACTATAATAATATAAAATATAATAAGACTATATCATTTCTAATATCATTACCAATCAAGTAAGTAATTAAGAGCTATTTTAAGTATATTTTTCCATATAATATAATTTTTTTGGGATATACATACATACTATACTATATATACACACACATATAATATTTATGTTTTTTATATATATGTATATATGTATATTTACTGACCTAAGAATCTTTTGCATTTGTCAAGTAAGTACACATTCATAGTTACATTGCTTTAACTAATAACGTTATTTAAAAATATTCTTGAGCTGAGTGGTGGTGGCACACGCCTTTAATCCCAGCATTTAGGAGGCAGAGGCAGGTGGATCTCAGTGAGTTCGAGGCCAGCCTGGTCTACAAATGAGTTCCAGGACTGACAGGACTGTTATACAGAAAAACCCTGTCTCTAAAAATAAAAAACAAAAACCAAACAAACAAAATTTCTTGAGGGGGCTGGAGAGATGGCTCAGTGGTTAAGCGCACTGGCTGCTCTTCCAGAGGACCTGGGTTTAAGTCCCAGCATCCACAGGGCAGCTCGGAACTGTTTGTAACTCCGGTCCCAGGGGATCTGACGCCCTCTTCTGGCCTCCATCAGCACTGCACTCACACACAATCAGGCAAACACATAAAATACTCATGAATTTGCTTCCATACGTAGCTAGGTTGAGCCCTTAGCAATTCTGACCCACAAATTCAGCACTGATGTCTGACACTAAAACTACAATAGGCTCAAAAAAGGAACACTGCTTTAGTGGGAGACATGGGGACATACGTCACGGCTGACGACTGGACGGTACCTGAGAAGAGGGGAAGAGTGAGCTCGGGGTACATCCGGGCCAGTTCACAGGACAGGAGGGCTAGAGACATGCTGTAGAGAGGAGGCAGCGGCCCGTGCGTTCCATACAGAATGCTGCCAGGTCTTTGTTCGGCCACTTTCTTGGAGTGCACAAAAAGCTTTGCTTCAAGGATCTGTGAGGAGTTAAGAAACAAGCTAAGAAAGTGTTACCTGCGTACCTCAGGAATATTTACAACCAAGATTGGTAATACCGTGACAAATAGGTTTATCTTCATAAAGAATCAGTTAACTGCTGTGTCTGGAGGACACGGTATACATGCTTCCTCATTCTTCACATGACACACAGAAACAAATAAATGTGTTCTGAGCTCAAGGATGGAACTTTTGCACACGGGCGAATGATACATGCCTGCATGAGCTGCATGGAGACTTCATAAATCTCTCTGTTGGTGTCAGAGGCCTTGAAGAGAACAAGGTTCAGCAGGGTCACTATGTCAAAGGGATAGTTCCTGGGAAAAAAACAGTAAAACACACGGCATAGTGATAAGACAGACTGACCGGTACGCTAGACAGACCGTCGCCTCTCGAAAGTCTAGGGTGGAGCACATCTTTAATTCCAGCACTTGGGAGGCAGAGGCAGGTGGATCTCTGTGAGTTGGAGGCTGGCCACTTTATAGAGTGAGTTCCAGGACAGCCAGAGCTACACAGAGAAACTCTGTCTCAAAAAACAAAATAAAACAACCCAACCAAAAAGGCTAGGTGGCGCATTGACTCGGGTCCTTTGAACTGACACTGCCCTGTCTTTTTTGAAAATACTCCTTTATTTGTGGATTTTTATGTGTATCTGAGTGTATGTAAGTAAATCATATTCAAGTGCCCAAGGAGCTCAGGAGCATCCGATCACCTGGAGCTGGAGTTACGGAAGGCTGTGAACTCCATGACGTGGGTGGTGCGTACTGGATTCGGGTTGTCTGCAACGGTAGTACATGCTCTTAACTGTGGAGGTGTAGCACCGTCTCTACAGGAAGCTTTTGGAGTATAAACCCCAACTGCATTCTAGTCTCTTCCCTTTCCTAAATTGTATGCTCTCTCTCTCAGTTTATACAGCTCGGGAGCTTAACTAGCTATGGCATCATCACACTTACTAAGGTGTAGTGCCCAACAGCTTCATGGACTCGCTTGTTATATAATAAGGATGGTGGTTTTAGAAGCATAATCTTTGGGGTGGTATGTGGCTCAGTGGTGGAGGGCATTTTTAGCATGCTTGAGGCCCTGGGTTCAAATCAGCACGTTTCCAAATAAGTGTAATATTCAGACTCCTCCTTTCCGATTTCTTTCTGAAGTTTTGAGCAGAGGGGATTTAAACAGTTCTGTGTTTCCTGGGTTTGATTTGGTGGGCAGCAGGTTAATGGGCTCACAGTTAACATGATCAGGACACTTGTCCATATGCCTTTAATTCCTTCAGTGTATCGTCTACATTATTTTCAAATTCTGATCTCACACTTCACTGTGACTGGGCACTTCAAACACTGTGAGAACCATCTCCTGATCAAATGGAATTAGCGATATCGTGAAACTTCTGGGCTCTCACAGGATCCACTCTGAAGATAATTACCCAGCAGTCAGTCACCTGTTCCTCTCACACCGTGGAGAGCAAGCATCACCACGATTACCGCTAACCACTAATTCTGACAATTCGTACCTGTTTCCACACACGGTCGCTATGGCTTTGAAGCAGCCTGAGGCAAGCTGGTAGGAACCTGTGTAGCATCGGTCGATGGCCCAATTAAAAAGGTTTATTTGGTCAGGATTAAGTTCCAGTAGCAAGATGACAACTTCACAGCCAAGCTGATGAACCTGGGGACATGGAATAAGTCGGTTATTCCTGGTTCATGAGAAAACAGTCCAGCGAAATACATATGATCGACTGTGGTTAATATATCTGAACAGAAGCGGGTGAGAACGCTCTCTGGGGTTGATCTTTATACCACACACTCTTCCTTAAGGGGGCACAATGGAGCGATGCCCGCCAGGATGCAGACTCCATCCTACTCCAGGAAGGTAACACAGACTGCCACGGTGGAGACTCCATTCCCCTCAGAAGGGAATACTGCCTGCCTCTTTCTGAAGTCATCTTCTTGGCAGTTGCAATCAGGTCAAAATGGAAGGACCTGCCTTATGTAATTGTTATATCAATAGTCTGAGTTTGAAATGCCCCTACAGGCTCATGTTTTGAATGTTCCAGCTGGGAGGACTATTTGAGGCTGTGGAGCTTTTAGGAGGTGGGGCCTGGCCAGCAGAAGTCTGTTGCTAGGGGTGGGTCTTTGAAGGTTATACCTAATCCCGGTTTTTGTCTGGCTCTCTCTGCCTGCTTCCAAGTCGACATCACAGGAGTAGTCTTAGTGCCACATTCATGGCAGAGTCACTCTGGTGGCCATGCCTTTCTCACAGGTCAATAATTTCTTTTTCTTCCTTAAAGTGTTTCTGTTTGGCATTTTGTCACAGGAATGGAGAAGTTACTAATGCAATGTTCATTATTATTAAAAATTTCCCCTAGTTAATTTCTGTCCTATTTTTTTTTTCTGAGTTGGTTATTTCTTTTACTAACTTTTTGTGATAAATAGGTCACAGGTTACCAGTCCTTTATACATTTATATATTTTTTAATACATTTCATTTCAAGGAAGGCTTTATTTACAAATCACTAACTTAATATTTTCATTATGTTTCACTTAAAGAGGCTTTCTAGTTGTCATGGTTATTTACTTTGACTTACTGGCTATCTGGAAGTATGTATTTTTTAAAAGATTAATTTCAATTACATGTGTGTCCATCTCTCTGTGCGTTTGTGTACCTGCATATAGGTGATGGAGAAGGCCAGAGGAGGACACTGGATTCCGTGGGGCAGGAGTTCCAGGTGGTGGTAAGCTGCCCAACGTGGGCAGTGGGAACTCAAGTCAGGTCCTCTGCAAGAGCAGCCAGCCCTGTTCAGTGCGGAACCACCTCTCTACAGCTTCCGGGGAGTACATTTTAATTATATTTAATTACTCATTACTAGTTTAATGATACTGAGACTAAAGAATGTAGTTTGTATTCAAATTATGTGAACTGTTTTGGGACTCACTTTATGATTCAGTTTGTGGTCAGTTTGTGTAAACGATGCTGAACTTTTGGGCCCGGCACGTCACAGCACGATGTACCTAAGTAAACATCCGAACTCATGCAGCTGTGGCAGAAAGGGAGTATGTGTACCTTGCTTACGTTGCAGAAACTCAATCCATGAAGAACCTCAAAAATGCTGAAAAGCAATACATTTCTGACTCATACTTACTCGTAAATCCTGACAGGCCAGAATATTGTCAAGCCACTTATACAGATAGCCATCCGGAGAGAGGCCGACGTTGTCAAAAACAGGGCCACAGCATAGCACTGCGGACATGGCCTGGAATTAGAAACGGTGACACCTTGAGTCGGAACCTGGAGCACCAAACAGAGCCGGTACCCAACTGGCTTCAAAGAACTCAGCGGGCAGATCTGGGGGCTGCCTTTGTTTTATCTCAGAAAGTCTCACTGTTTAGCCCAGCTTAGCCTTGAACTTGCAATCCTCCTGCCTCAGCTGCCCCAGTGCTGGGGTCACAGGCGGGCACCACCGTGCCTGGATTGATGGCAGTTCTTTAGTAACAGCTACTCCTCCAGGGTTTTGAAAGTATGCCTTAGCAGAGTCAATAAAAATTCCTCCACCAGATTTCAATTTTAAAAATAAGAGTTAAAAAGCTATAGCTTCGTGGACATATGCATTTGTGATTATAATGCATTTTGTAAAGAAAGAATAAAACAAAATGACTATTTTACAATAACTCAAATCAAATTTCTTTCAGTTGTTTCCAGTTAGTTAATTCTGCTTATAAGGTAAAGCTAGCTGTTTGTATTTTGCGTAGTACTAAAATTCTTGTCATCCTTGATCCAAAGTTTTAAAAAATCGAGAATATAAACTTTAGATCCTTCAGGGGAGGACGGTAGGGGATGGTGGGAGTAAGAAGAGGAGATTTTGACTAACCTGTGCTTGGCAGGACAACTGACTGGCAGGGCAGCCGTGTATAGGCACCCCATGAGTTGCACACAAGCATCAGCCGATAACTTACGGTGTAGACGCCAGCTGATACAGTTACAATGACAGCTGACAGTTACTCCTCTAAAGAACACTAAGGTTTGAATGAGAAATGACCCTCCACAGGCTAACATATTCCAACACTTGGTCCTCAGGGGGTGGCACTGTTGGTTGATTATGTTTTTCCCCCTCTTAGGTTGGAAGTTAATTAGTAACATTTAGTAACCTCAGGGGTAAACAGGCAAAACTGTTCTGTTCACACAGAAGAAACACTGGATAAAAGCAGTAACTTGACAACGTTTTGCAATTGTGAACCCAACTGAAATGCTTATGCATTTGCACACGTCTTCAGTTACACGTTTGGAATTATTGCATTTATATTGACATGTGTGTGCACATATCCATTTTTATTATATCTGTATGTATATTTTATTGTATTATATTGACTATTTTAGCTTTTTTTTTTTTTTTTTTTTTTTGGTTTTTCAAGACAGGGTTTCTCTGTGTAGCTTTGCGCCTTTCCTGGAACTCGCTTTGGAGACCAGGCTGGCCTTGAACTCACAGAGATCTGCCTGCCTCTGCCTCCCGAGTGCTGGGATTAAAGGCGTGCGTCACCACCGCCCGGCTATTTTAGCTATTTTTAAGGCATGGCTGCTGGCTTAAAAAAGGAGACCCCTGATGCTGCGAACCAACCTTTAAGGCACAGTACTGGTATCTTGTGATCTGGTGGTTTCTGTCACTGTACCGATCCAGAGGTGTAAACATGATGCTGAAGGGCCCCGCCCACTGGCTGAACAAGATGAAGAGGTGATGCCTCAGGCTTTGCTGGGGGAAGAGAAACCTCCTGTGGTGAACTAGAGAGAGCAACACAGAACCAGGGTCCGTTAGACGGAACACAATCGTAGCACCATTGAACGTTATTCCCAAGTTGTGGGGGAAGGAAAAAGTTCCAATTTTCCTAAAGTTTTTTTAAAAAAGTTTTAAATTGTGTGTATATATGTTATTCCATGGGTAGGTAGGTGTACATGAGAGGCCAGAAGAAAGTGTTGGAGCATCTAAAACTGGAGTCCACGTGGATGTGGGCTGCCTGATACAGGTGCTGGGGACCAAACTTGGGTCCTTTGCCAGAGCAGTACTGATCCAATCTCTCCACCCCTGAGGACTGACTGTTCCTGTAAGTCACCTGGGGCTAGAACCTGGGGCTTTGCGCATGCTCAGCTCACGCTCTCCCAGTGAGAGACACCACCAGCCCCCTAACTCCCGTTTTCCTTAGCTGCAGAAAGTTGGCTTTTCAAATACATTGTAACACAAGCCTCCTTTCTGTGTGTGTACCCTTCACACTCAAGTAGGAGGAGAGACAGACACCGTGACCTGCAGACACTCTAACTCAGTGGTACTCAGCCTTCCTGACATTGTGACCCTTTAATACCGTCCCTCATGCTGTGCCAACCCCCAACCATAAAATCATTTTGTTGCTACTTCATCACTGTGATTTTGCTGTTGTTATGAATCATAATGTAAATATCAAATATACAAGATATCCGATACTTGACCCCAAAGCAGCCATGACCCACAGGTTGAGAACCATTGCTGTAATTGATCTTTCCACTTAACTTTTTTTTTTTTCTTTTTTTTTTTTTTTTTTGTTTTTTGTTTTTTGAGACAGGGTTTCTCTGTGTAGCTTTGCACCTTTCCTGGAACTCACTTTGTAGACCAGGCTGGCCTCGAACTCACAGAGATCCGCCTGGCTCTGCCTCCCGTGTGCTGGGATTAAAGGCGTGCGCCACCACCGCCCGGCTTTCCACTTAACTTTTGTGTATATAGAAAGAATTCTTGTGACCACCGCTCCCTGTTATTAGGGAGAATATAGTGGAATATAATATATGCTATTTCAAAAACATGTACTTCACATTACTGAAGAAGTTAAGTTTAAATTGTAGTTTAAGGCCCTTAAAGATGAGGTGGACCAATACAGTTAATAACAACATCAAAACAACAAAAGACACATTAGCTGAGTTTTTTTTTTTTTTTTTTTTTTTTGACGGGGGAGAGGAGTTTTTGAGACAGGGTTTCTCTGTGTAGCTTTGCGCCTTTCCTGGATCTTGCTCTGTAGACCAGGCTGGCCTCGAACTCACAGAGATCCGCCTGGCTCTGCCTGCCGAGTGCTGGGATTAAAGGTGTGTGCCACCACCGCCTGGCTCTGAGTAACTTTTATACCAAGTCAACCATCTACTTTGTTTCACATGCCTCTATCAGAATAAAAACGCTTCACATCTATGTGTCCTGCGAGCTAGCCTTTGCCCGACGTAATGGTTAAACCAAATATAAAAGGTATTCTGTGCTACAGAATCCTAGTTACTGTTCTGATTGAAGGAAGGGGGCTGAAGTCGGGTCAGGGAGGCAACAGGAGAAAATGAAGCCTGTGGGAAGGCTTCCTCTGAATTCCTTCCGTCAAAACACTGTCAGTTCATTTGGGGACCAGGACCAAAGCCAAGACAGAAGTGATACGCCCAATAACAAACGTGATTCCGACGGTTCCCTGGTGACTCCACTAGGTTGAGGTGACCTTGTCTCACGTGTATTTTCAGTGTCTCAGAATAAACAAAGAAACCACCTTAGACCTATATGCAGACCGTCAGGAATCAGGAAAGAGCAGTCATGAGGAACGCAAACGCTTTCCCCAGCCCGAAGGTAACTGGAAATGATGGATTACCTGGGACACACTGAATCAAGTTGGCAACCATGGCGCTAAAATGCGCTCGGATGTCTTTAAGAATTTCAACTTCTTTGTCATTTTCAGCTTCTAAGAGCATGCGGGTCAAGTCCACGTATTCCAAGAACAGCGCTCCCAGGGCCAAGGTGTCCCGCTCCAGGGCTCCGTTGGTGCTGGAAGAAGGGAAGGACGCCTTTAGACAGATTACACAGCAGGGCAGATGCCTCCTGAAGACAACACAAACGGTTGGTGTTCACACGGCAGATCTGGTCTTTGTGTGCACCGTGAGCGGAGTACGGAAAAAGAGGGGCAGCTGAACAAAACCTCTGTCCGAGTAATACATTTAAAGAACGAGAAGAAGCAGAGGCTTCGGCAGGAGGAGGTGAGTTCAGTATTTGATCCCACCTGTCACTTATCACCCCAGCGTCCGCCAGAAGTTCGAATATCCTCAGCAGCTGTAGCCTCAGCAGGTCTCTCCGTTCTCGGCGTTTCTTGTTCTGCGTAGGAAGAGGCAATGTCACTCATGGTCAAGGATACCGCAGTGCGAACTTTAGGGTGTAATTCGGTATTTTCAAGTCTTCTACCTAAGAGGGATGCCTCGTTCCCTCCTCCTCGTCAGTAGAGACAAGGCCAGCTATCACAGGAAAACACCGTAAGTAAGCAGGAAGAATACACGAGGTGGAAATGTTGAGTAGTGCGCCTCGTGTCCAGAGGTGCCAGTGTCTGGAGTGACTGGAGAGGACAGAGGATTTTGTCAATCTCCACCGAGTCTGCCCAGTGAGCACATGCTGTTCTTCAGGCTGCTAAATTTCTGCTACTTCTTAAAACAAAACAAAACAAAACAAAACAAAACAAAACAAAACACCCACAAAAAACAAACAAACAAACAAACAAACAAAAACCCCTTATTTTTATGTGTATGAGTGTTTTGCCTATATGTGTATCTATGTACCCAGTGTGCATGGTGCCCATGGAAGCCAGAAGAGGGCGTCAGATTCCCTGGAACTGAAGGTATAGATGGTTGTGAGCGACCTGGGCCCTCTGGAAGAGCATCCAGTGCTCTCAGGAGCCGAGCTGTGTCCTTAGCCCCAGATTTCTGCTGTTTCTTATATCACATCTATGGGAAGCTTCTTTTTTAATCTTACTGTTTTTCAGTCTTGGTGCATTGTAAGTAAATTCTGGGATGGATTCATTTTGGGGAAAAATAACATTGAGGAATATATCATAAGCTAAATGAGACATAGTATTCTTGGTCACCGATTCCTGGGTTTTGCTGTTTTGTTTGTTTGTTTGTTTGTTTTTCCAGACAAGGTCTCTGTGTAGCCCTGACCATCTTGGAACTCACTCTGTAGCCCAGGCTGGCCTGGAACTCACAGAGATCTGCCTGCCTCTGCCTCTCAAGTGCTGGGATTAAAGGTGTGCATCACCACACCTGGCTCTGGTTTGTCAATAATGATGACAACAAAACCAAGTGAACTAAAAACCAAAATTAAATTTTGACTTAAACTTTTGTAAAAGAATAGAAACACATCTACATGTTATGCATTTGTGCATTTAGAAAAGAAAATTCTTTGAACTCTGAATTACTTTAACTATTGAAAATTAGTGAAAATGACAAAATTCAATGTACTAGGTTCATGTTAGAAGCAGGATGGGGTGTTTGTGTTCTTTAGGGGATAATAAAGGGGACCTAAGGTTCAAATGAGTTCAAAACTGTCCAAATGAGTCAGACCTTCATGATGGGACTCCAAACCTTACCTCTGGCCTCCTCTCCAGAGCCTCCTTCATTAACGGATGTAGTTCTTCAACCAATTCTCTACAGAGGGAAAAGATTGTCGTTGATATGAAACTCGTCACCAACATATCCATTCCAGCATAAATGACATAATTATATCACTCAGCTACCATTCAAAAATTCCTGTGACATCTCTGTGGGGGTTACTCTATACAGACGATATCTACCTCTGCACTACACATGTGGATTGGAGAACACCCTATCTGAACAATGAAACAGCATTTCCCAAGTCCTTACTAAATCCAGGGCACTTCAGGACTGGCTATGAAATTGAAAACAAATAAAATTGAGTCTCTGTCCTTAAAAAAACCTTTTGGTTCAATCAAAAGGAAACAGTGAGTTGATATTGAACTATCTTGGGGACCCACACTCAGGAGACTGACACATAATGAATTTAAAACATGAAACCTCTATTTCAGAGCCAAGCTTACACTTGTATTATATGATAGACACAAATTATAGCAAGAAATAAAATAGTGCATTTTTCATTAAAACCTTTCATGTGCAGTAAAAATATATTGATTAATATATATCTTATTAATTTCTCTGTGTTATATATGTATTATATGTACACACCTATACATTATATGTATTTTATATGTGTATTATGTTATATATGCGTTATACACACCCACAAACACACACACACATATATGTATGTATCTCACCTGCCCTCTCAAGTCTCCAATTACTGTTTGTTTTGTTATGAATTGTCTTTTTTGGGAAATGATTTCTGAATTTCTGTGTTAAAACAGACACAAGCTGTAGCTTGCAGCTAGACAAGTTTGGAAGCTGCATGCTTTCCTCGTGGATACTTTCTCACCCTCCAGGGAATCAGAAAGGCTGTGAGAATCCACAGCACTCTGCACTGAGAGAAAAATCTGAGGCTTAGTCTCCATTGCTCAGATAAAGACAGAATTTCTTCATCAAAGAGTCCCACTTAATAATGTATAATGTTAATGACATTAAAATATAATATCAAAGGATATTATACTGGTGTAATGATATGGTAACACTAATAATATTAATATTAATAATTGTTAATAACCCTCTCCTACTTATCAGTTATTTACCAAATATTTTCCTATGTGAATATATATCTAATATATCCTCTTAGCAAATTATGGGGCAGATTCCATTACATCACATCGGTTTAAAATTAAAAAAATTTAATTTTACTTCTATGTGTCTGGGGTTTAGGCTGCACACCACATGCATGCAGTACCCATGGAGGCCAGAAGAGGGCACTGGGAGTCAAACCTAGGTCCTCTGTAAGGGCAGCCAGTGCTCTTAACCAACACTGAGCTCTTGGTCCAGATGCTCAGCTTGTTTTATTAGAGAGATTTTTACTAGAGCTGTTGTCCTAATCTTGCAGCTGGGCAAACTGAGGCTCACAGAGCTTTTCAGACTCCTGTGGCTGGTTAGCTGGAGGGCAGCATCTACCTCCAGGAATATAGAGACAGGGCTAGCTGTGCTCAGGGCCTTGGCGGTTCTTTGGGAAAGATCACTGACTGATTTCAGGAACTGTGAGTTATCTTTTTAAAGCTAACCTAACTAATTAATAACTGGCTAAATGCTGGTTAATTGGTGCTCTAGTAATGAGAACTTGTGATTTTTACTTATTGTTCAGGGTGAGATGCTTGAAGAGTCTTCTTTTCTAACTGCATGGGAGCTTTTGTTTAATAAATGTTATCTTCATTCTGATTTGTCTGTGTCTCGGCTAATCACCAGAAGTTGTGTGCATCAACATTTCATGATGTCTCTTTCAGAAGCTTTGACACTGCCTCAAGTATCTGACCGTAAGATCACAAAGCCAGTTTGATTGAGGTACAAAACAAGCTTTACAGAAAGATGGTTCGTGCTAACTGAGCCCGCCCAGGGGGTTCCATTTGTGTGCCACCTTTGAGTCTGTGGTAGGAATGGCAGGAAACCACACACTACCCTTCTTTTGGGTTGCAGCCTCGCAAAGTCTGGCTAACTGGGGATGGACAGGGAGTTATCTTCACTTACATTTACCTAAGACAAAGCTTGGCAAGGGAGATAAAATCTGAGAGATAAAATCAAAGCTGCAAAAGGAAGGCTGCTTACCTTCAAACAATGGCGTGAAGGACATCATGCACAGCCCATCAACATTCCAGACGCCAGCTGGCATCTGTCACCCCCAAGCTTGAGTTAAGAGATAAGTGTAACCGCAGCAACATGCATGATTTAGAAGAACGTACTGTGGCAACCATACCTGAAAACAAGGGAATTTGTTCTTCCAAATCCTAGAACAAGCGACTCTGTGATCTCGATGCTCTCCAGCCTCATCAAAGGCACCAGCTGCTTCAGCAGGACGCCCACTGACGGTGTGCCGATGGCCTGAAACAAGGTGACTTGATGTGACAAAGAGAACATGTAACGGAATGATAGTAGTCTCAAGTGGCTGAGTGACATCCCAAGGCACTGCCATCACTAAGGAAAACAACCCACGTATTTAATGCAGTACAATTTAAATATTTCCTACCTGAGATCCAAGTCCTAAAGAAAAATCTGCCCTTTTCTTTTAAACTATTTAAGTCAACAAAACTATCTATCTTTAACAAAATCATTGGCTAGAGTTGTGGTTTTCTGGCATTCAGGCTGTGAAGAGGGAAAGAGGGCATGGAGGAGACGAGCCCAACCTCGAGGCGCTGATAAATGCAAGGTTCCCTAAAGCAAGCTTCCCATTCTTCTAGTCTTCCATTCCACCCTCACAGGGGAGCAATAAATTATTCACAGAGCCGCTTAATGGGATCTGGAAATGTGTCGGAAGAAAATCCGATTCCCTGCTATCCCAGATGGCGGGCGCGGTGCCTTTTTCACTGGGAACGCTAGACAAGTGAGCTAAAAAAAAACCTTACAGAAGAATTCCTCTGAAGCATATCGTGTCACCTTGTTATCGTAGCTCACTGTACCATCGGGGGTCGTGGCCATGATCTCTGGAGTGGACGCTCGTAAGTGTCCTGGGCTCATAATACTGGGTTTGGCAACTCCAAAACAGAGAATGAGGTAATTTCTCCACAAGGTAACGTAGTTGTCTCCGCTGCCCGCGGTGCTGGTTTTCTTGGCATTGATTGGGCTGCTACAGACAGAGACAAAAACAGAGGAAGAACTAAATTCCCGATTTTATTGTTTGATTTTTAGTTATTTTATTTTTAATCGTGTGTGTGTGTGTGTGTGTGTGTGTGTGTGTGTGTGTGTGTGTGTACACGAGTGTCAGTGCCTATGGAGACCAGAAGAGGGCATCAGATACCTTGGAGCTGGAGTTACAGAGGGTTGTGAGCCGTTCGACCCACTTAAGGTGGGTGCTGGAACTGAACTGCGGTCCTCTGCAAGATCAGTGTGAACAGCTTAACCACTGAGACGTCTCTCCAGCCCTATTTCTTGATTTTGAATATGAATTCTTGGGGCTCTAGTTGAGACAGACTCTCACTCTATAGGCCTGGCTGGCCTTGAACTGTGGCAACCCTTCCATGTCAGTCTCCTGAGTGCTAGAATTGTAGGCACAGACGACCAACCCAGGCTGTAAATATCACTTGCTAAATGAAGACCGTTAGGAGCGCTCCAACAACTAGGCAGCTGTCCGTCAAGGATGAGAGGATGGACAGAAGAATTTTAAAGGTCTCTGTATTAAGAGTCAATGGGCTGGAAAGATAGTTCAGCGGTTAAGAGCACTGGCTGCTCTTCCAGAGGTCCTGAGTTCAATTCCCAGCATCCACATGGTGGCTCACAACCATCCATAATGAGATCTATTGCCCCTTCTGGTTTACAGGCATACATGCTGACAGAACACTGTATACATAATAAATAAATAAATCTTAAAAAAAAAAAAAGAGTCAAGCTTCCTATACTAGTATACGTAGTCATACAGATTATCAAAGCAAAAGAAAAACCAATCCTTGCTCTAGAAAGGGTATTTTTTTTTATCTCTAATATACATTAAGAGTTCTAGAGGAGGAAATTAAAAAATTAGAGAAGATTGTGATAGTCCAACCTCTTACAGGAAGTGAAAATTTGAGAGAAATAATAATAAAGCCAGGGAAACACACGGACACCTTACTTTGGGTCCACCAGCGGCATCACGGACTGCAGCCTGGTGAAGGCGTAAGGCCAGGCATAGCTGAGGGCCGTGGGGCAGTGTTTCGGCAAGTTCTCCTGGCGCAGGAAGCTGAAGAGGCAGAGGACCCAGGGGTCTTTGACAGACTGTGCGAAGATCCAGACGTGGGAAGGGCTCTTCACGTCGTAATGGCTGTTCACCAGGACGGCATTCCATTCCACCAGCCACTGTAGGTCCACGTTGTGGGTCAGTGGTAGTGTTGCCTGTGGGCAAAAAAGCAGGTGGTCAACGGGAGACAGGCAGGCTCAGCCACAGTGCCTATCCTGACCTCCGAGGCCATGGGCCAGCTTTGGATCTGCAGCACCCATCCTACACCCATAATCACATACAATGCCTGCGTGAGTCAGCTGAGCCCCTCTGCCAGCCCACAAGCAGCAGTAAGTGTGAAGTTCAATGCTTATGGTAATTTATTTTTTATTGTTGGTTTTTAACCAACATGGTCCCACTAGGTAGTTCTTATTGGTCTGAAACTTGCTATGTAAACTAGGCTGGCCTTGAGTTCAGAGAGATCTGCCTGCCTCTGATTCCCAAGTGCTGGGATTAAAGGCCTGTACCACCATGCCCAGCTATAGTCATATTTTTAAGTTTTGATGTCATATAAACACTGTGTGTGAGTACACAGAAGCTGTTCCACAAACATTTGTGTGACAATACATGATATTAGTTCATTTAAACTTTACCACAGATTTATAATTTTTTAAATTTATTTTTATTTTATGTATATGAATGTTACACCTGCATGCATGTGTGTGTACCACATCTGTGCCTGCTGCCTGTGGCAGCCAGAAGAGGGCAATGGATTTCTAGGCACTAGAGTTACAGATGGTTGTGAGCCACCATGTGGGTGCTGAGAATCCAAACTCTGGTCTTCTTGAAGAACAAGCATTCTTAACCACTGAGCAATCTCTCCAGTCCCACATTTACAATTTTAAAATCCTGAAGAATTATTCAAATGTGGATTCCTAAGTGTAGATTCATTCCTGTGTTTTGTTTGTGTGGATGTGTGCATGGTGTTTTTCATCTTTATTTAGAATGAAGCATCTTGCCTATGATTTGGAGAGACAGCCAACTATGGTGATATTTTATTTGTATTAAAATGTTATTTGTATGTTAATAAATAAGGTTGCCCGGGGGTCAGAGCTATTAGCAAGCCATAGGAAAGCAGGGCAGTGGTGGCGTACGCTTGTAATCCCAGCACTTGGTAGGCAGAGCTAGGTAAGTCTCTGTGTGTTCAGGGATACAGCCAGTATTGGATACACATGCCTTTAATTTCAATACCAATCATAGAAAACCTGGAGGCCTATACAGACAGGCCGTGATGAGGCGGTCATGTGGTTGGGTTTACAACCAATGAGAAGGCAGAACAGAAACTTTATATAAAGACTTTAACACAGGAAGTAGCTCTGGTTCGGAGAGGTAGGACCACCGCAGGAGGAAGGGTAAGGTTTTAGCTCTTAGCTCTGACCTCTTGGCTTTCTTCTTTGCATTGGTTCTGTGTTTCTTATTTAATAAGAAGGTTGGTTACATCTACAGCCAACACTGGCCCTTTTCTGAAGAGCATTCTCCACATGATTTTTGAGATGAGAGACCTACTTAATCTTCTACTCTATGCTATCAACCCAATGTAATTCAAAACTCCTTTAAAGATATGTATATATTGATAAGTTCCTACATTTTATTCTCTTTTAAGTATCCACATTAATATTTAGGCAATACCAATTTTTAATTTATTTATTTTTATTTTATGTGTGTTTTGCCATGGTGTTTTGCCATGGGTTGTTGTTAGGTTCCCTGGAACTGAAATTACAGGCAGTTGTGAGCTGCTATGGGGGTGCTGGGAACTGAACTCCAGTCCCCTGGAAGAGCAGTCAATGCTCTTAACAACTGAGCCATCTCTCCAGCCCTGGCAATACCAATTTTTAAATAACATATCTATTGTTCCAAGGGTAGGGAAGCCTACCTTTTTGGGAGGCCTTTATAAAGTGATGTTTCATCTGTTGGGGCCATGAACTCCCCTGGATAAATTCTACAGATCTGGCCTTCATATATTTATTGCTGGTCTAGAGGGGGTGGAACTTGACCTTTAGAGCAAGAGGAACGAGACCCTGTCAAGTGTTCCACCTAAAACCTGTGTTCTGGGGAAATCACTGAATCCAGACTGTCTGCCTCCTTCACTTGTGACTAAGTGATTGTAACTGATCTCTCCTAATATTGTTTTGTGAATCACATGATACAATGGACGTAGAGACACAATGCTGGCACCCTTTCCTCTTCCGAAGTTCAGGAAGCTGACCTGGTGACTCCTGCTTAAGATTTGATTCTAGCAAATATAGAAGGAAATCATGTATGTGGTGATATTGTGTCCCCCAATATATTATGCACCCTAATAAACTTATCTGGGGTCAGAGGACAGGGCCAGCCACTAGATAGACATAGAATCCAGAAAATGGTAGCACACGCCTTTAATCCTAGCATTTCAGAGGCAGAGATCCATCTGGATCTCTGTGAGTTCAAGGCCACACTGGAAATAGAGCCAGGCATGGTGGCACACACCTTTAACCCCAGCACTTGAGATTTCATGTCTTTTCTTGGGAAAGACACACGCCTTTAATTCCAGGACTTGAGATCTCATGCCTTGCTTGGGAAAGACACATGTCTTTAATCCCAGGAAGTGATGGCAGAAAGGGATATAAGGCATGAGGACCAGGAACTAGAGGCTTTTTAGCTTTTAGGCTTCTAGCAGCAGTTCAGCTGAGATCCATTCGGGTGAGTACTCAGAAGCTTTCAGTCTGAGGAAACAAGATCAGCTGAGGAGTTGGCGAGGTGAGGTTGGCTGTGGCTTGTTCTGCTTCTCTGATCTTCCAGCATTCACCCCCATACCTGCCTATGATTATTTCATTTATAAGGACATTTAGCAATTTGGCTACACATGTGAATAGACATAATGGTTATCTGCAGAAGAGGAGATAGGCATGTCTAGGAATGACCAGTCCATCTCACGTTCAAATAACTGTAACACAAGAGAATGCACGCTTCTTTACTCTGGTTGTTCTGGTCTGCAGTACCTGGCTGGTGGTTTTAGTAATTATCATAATTATTATTGCCAAAAACTAGCACTTTATGTTCAGTGTCAGGGAAGGCTATGAAAAGCTCACAGATTCCCTCCAACAGTGCAGTCATTTGCATATGTGGGAGGCATCTCTGCCAGGCATGAACTATACGTGTTCTCTAGGCACCCCCAGGTTCCCCTGCCTATCCATGGAGCCAAAATGGAACCAGGTTCATTCACTGTTTTGAAAGATGGACATCTAAAGTTAGCTTTGATGCTAACTATAGCAATGCTCAGGGCATTGAAAACCACCATGATGCACTTCCAATGAAGACAGTATCTGTAGAGCAGGTAGAGTTCTGCAGGAGTCTGGGCCAAGAAAGGGCCCAGGTGAACTCTTTGGTATGACTGTGGGTGTCCATCCCTCACAGCAACAGGAGGAGCAAACTCAACGCCCTGTGCGCAATCAACAAGTGTGAGCTAAACCCCCAGCCCTGTCCCTCTTAATATTTTTGCGTTCTAATAACTGTGAGGGTCAAAGGCAATAAAAATGGAACCATCTTGCAAACTATCAAGTAACGCATAAGTAGGATTTACATATTGAGACTACTGTAATATAAAATGTTAAGTACAAAATGAAACAAAGATTAAATATTAAAGACAATAATTAAGGCAAGTTAATTTTCTGTAAGAATCCAGAGTAAGCTGGGTGGTGGCGCACGCCTTTAATCCCAGCACTCGGGAGGCAGAGGCAGGCGGATCTTTGTGAGTTCAAGACCAGCCTGGTCTACAGAACGAGATCCAGGAAAGGCGCAAAGCTACACAGAGAAACCCTGTCCAGAATAATTTTTCTTGAATTTGAAGTTTAAAAAAACTATTAACTGTATTTCAAAGGCTCAAATTTCTTTGGAATTTTTTTCCAGACGTGTCCTGTGCAATTATCTGAAAAGCTAATCTTGGTTTCCTAGTTATTGTGCCTCAGGTTATTAGTCTGCTAGGAACCTTATGCTTCCACACACAGTTGTGTTTTAGAGACAGGCTCAGAACTTACATCTGACAACAGATAGCATTTGGGACCACATGTTTACTTACCGAATCTGAAACTGCCACATGAATGAAACTTTCAAGAATGGAAGAACTTAGTTGATCCATGACATCAATCATCGGCCTGTCGTCATCCTGTACAAAGGAGAGGTCAGTTACACCCTTGGGAAATGCGTGTTTCCCTCCCATCCCGCAGCCTTCAGCCCAGGATGTGGAGCAGAGCAGCCTGCCAGATAGCGATAAAGGTTTTCTCAGAGAGATGTGAGTATCACCAAAGGCAAGGCAGGAACTAAAACCCCGTGGTCCTGAGGATACATAGGCTTACAATTCCAGCGCAAGATAATTAAAGCTCCAGTTTCAAAGATTCGCACATACTCCAGAGTCGAAATAGCAGGGTTGTATATTGGTCACAGAGGCAGGCATTCATGCCTCTGTGATAAGCTTAAGGAACAGAAACCCTGCAGGATTGTGCCTTGCTGGGACACTAAAATGCTCCTTATTTGAGGTCACTGGCTCACCAGGATAACTGAGAACATGGACTGTGACTGACTGTTAGTCCCCAAGAAAACATATTATATACAGACCCCCACATCCTGTATACCCCACAGAATGCGCAACTCTGCCTTTTATCTCGGGAGGACATGTTTTCCCATCATCATTGAAATTAAGCTGTTTGGTTTGGCATCGTGATGTTTTAAAGAAGATGTGTTACTTTTTCTAGTTTATCTCTAGTGTATATGTAGCATCTTCTTAATTAGATGTATGTTGAACACTGAGAAAAATGTTACTAAATTAATTAATTAACCCTAACGAAATGAATCTTAAAATTCTTAGTAAAGTAGGATCATTCCGTAAATTAGAAATGGTCTCTTGAGTCACTGTCAGAATACATGATTTGCCTCCAGTAGATTAAGAATGTTACTATGCCCATGAAATTGCAACAATATGGTCACGTAATGACAATACCAGTTGGTAGTCCAATATGTGTGTGTGGGGGCAGTCCCACAAGGCCCCACCCCTAGATGGACAGCCACAGGCAGCTAAAGGCTGCTGAGGAAGAATGTCTTCTCCACGGACAAGCCTCCGACAGGTTCTCTGATCCTAAGCGGCGAGCCCTAGACACACATCTGTATGAGCAACACCAAACGGACTCAGCAGGTTGTATTTATACACAATATATATGCAACAGTAATAGTTAAAGAGGAGCTAAGGAAATCGAGGAGGGCGTGGGAGGGGTCGAAGAGGGGAGAGCTTTGTGTGGAAACGCAGCATGAAATGCTCAAAAAAGTTAAAAAAAAAAAAAGCCTATTATGGTGGCTGCAGAGACGGCTCAGGAGAGGACCAGGAATGGTGGTGCATGCCTTTAATCCCAGAATTTAGGAGGCTGAGGCAGACAGAGCTCTGTGAGTTCAAAGCCTGCTGGGTCCACTGAGTTCCAGACCCTGCCTCAAAACAAAATAAAGAAGAAAAAAAAAAGCTGCTACCCAATTAAAACCCAACAATGTATCAACAATGAAGTCTTGATGCTACATATGTTGCATATAGGCAATAGCAATGTGTTATTTCTAATTTTTAACCGAAAGCTGTTGAAGGGAATGATCAGGAGACTTCCTGAGAACGTGCCATACCTCAGGCTGACCCAGGGCATGGAAGAGAGCTCGGATCTCCTTGAGTATCAGCACGGACAGTTTTCGCGTGGCCACCTGGAAGCTGCAGAGCAGGACAAGAGCAAAGCCTTCCACAGCGTGGAGGACGCTGCAGTGGGGACCACGCTCCGACGGCATCCTGTGGCTGGAGCCGTTGGGAATGAGCTGCCATGCAAGAAAACATTCCAAGTTTAGCCAGATAACAAGGGAAGGCATACAGCTTTTCTGCACATTAGACTTCGCAATATTAAAATAAATGTAACAGCTTAGACAGAGTGTGTGAATTGGTTATTATTCATGAAATATCCTAATTCCCTTTTTCTTTTCAGATCAATGGGTGCTTTGTGATAACTCCAGCCATCTGTTATCGCTGATGAGAAATGACTGTTCAAAGGCTGTTCATAGTGAAGAAACGAATATTGCTTCTGGCCACACCATTTGGGATTATGCGATCAAAGCCGTCTAATTTGTTTTCACTGAAGTTTTCTATGGACAAAAGATACAATTGAGCTGGATTTTTAAAGACTTTTACTTTTTGCTGAGATTTGCTCACACACACACACACACACACACATTTCGGGGTACTGGTGTATATGTGTACTGGGAATATTGAACCTAGGGCGTCTTATAGAAGACGTTCTCTAGAGAAGGAAGACGTTCTCTACTTCCAGTGACAGCTCACGCCCAAAGCTGGAGTTTTTTCAGAATTGAATTTAGGTTCTCTTGGGGTGAGGGGCTATCACTGTTTTTTATTTGTATTTATTTTTAAAAACTTTAAAGATATTTTTATTCATTTTTAATTGCATGTATATACCTGTGTGTGTGTGTGGGGGTATGTGCACATGGGTGCAGGTTGAGTCCAGAAGAGGGCATCAGATCCTCTGGAACTGGAATGAACAGGCAATTGTGAGCTCCCTGAGAGGGCACTTAACTGGGGTCCTCTGGGAGACCAGCGTGCACACTTCACTGCGGACCTACCTCTCTCTCTCCCCTTTACCTGCTTTTTTGAGACAGGCTCTCACTATGCATCTCAGACTAGCCTAGAATTTATGATCCTCTGATCCCTGCCTCCCAAGTGTTGGGATTAGAGGTGTGAGCCAGCACACTCATTTACATTTTCACAGGGAGGAATCTAATCCGAGCTTTGCACGTCTACATGACGGGTTCTGGGAGTGCCCAAACTGCAATCACATGACCCTCTTGCAAAGACAGATGCCACCTTGGTTTCCTTTTTCAAGGCTTTTGAGGTTACTGTTTTTCAATCAGTTGTCCTCTGTGCGTGTAGCACACGGGGACCTGAATGCCACCCTCACTGTTCGCTGGGTGCGGCTATGCTGTCCAGAGTCTACACAGGCCTCAGAGCCACTGATGATCCTATCCATCCAGAACCAGAGTTATCGGGATGGCCAAGGTCAGCTCACCACGTGGCACTGAGAACCTAGTCCTCTTCAATGCACTTTCCAGACTGCTGGCATTCATTTCCACCATTCATTATCAAGAAACCGTAAGACTGTGTTTTCATCTCCGCGGATGCAGAATAAAGTGACACGTACCTTGCTAACTAGAAAAAAACAACCTGGTAGACAGCAAACTGTGGTCTCTATCCTTATCTGTCTTGATGCCCACAGCCCTGCCCGGTTCTAACTCTCCATCCTCCAATCACAGCCCTGCCCGGTTCTAACACACTCTCCATCCTCCAATCACAGCCCTGCCCTCTTCTAACACACTCTCCATCCTCCAATCACAGCCCTGCCCTCTTCTTACACACTCTCCATCCTCCAATCACAGCCCTGCCCTCTTCTTACACACTCTCCATCCTCCAATCACAGCCCTGCCCGGTTCTAACACACTCTCCATCCTCCAATCACAGCCCTGCCCTCTTCTAACACACTCTCCATCCTCCAATCACAGCCCTGCCCTCTTCTTACACACTCTCCATCCTCCAATCACAGCCCTGCCCGGTTCTAACACACTCTCCATCCTCCAATCACAGCCCTGCCCTCTTCTTACACACTCTCCATCCTCCAATCACAGCCCTGCCCTCTTCTTACACACTCTCCATCCTCCAATCATTTGTCCTTATTTTTAAAGACTTATTTTATTTTCAGGTATGTGTATGGGTGTGTCCACAAGACTATGGGTGCTCATTTAGGCCAGAGGTGTCGAATCGCCTAGAATTGGAGTTACAGGAAGTTGCAAGCCATCTGACATGGGTCCTGGGAATTGAACTTGGCTGCTCTGAAAGATCAGTATCCACTCTTACTTATTATTTATTTATTATTTATTATGTATACAGTGTTCTGTCAGCATATATGCCTGCAGGTCAGAAGAGGACACCAGATCTCATTACAGATGGTTGTGAGCCACCATGTGGTTGCTGGGAATTGAACTCAGGACCTCTGGAAGAACAGTCAGTGCTCTTAACCTCTGAGCCATCTCTCCAGCTTTGCAGGATGCACTCTTAATCTCTAAGCCATCTCTCCAGTACATTGGCCATTTGTTCTTATAAACAAATGTGTGATCATAATTCTTTGAGGGGAAAAAAACCCGCACACAATTTCTACTCCTTACATACTCCTTGTTGGAGTTCACAAGTCTGGCCTTATGGCAGAGCACATTCTGAGTTCTTGGTCACAATGTGGCTGGAGGAAGAACTAAGGGCTAGAGTCAGAGGCAGTAGGAAGGAAGAACTCTGAAGGTTTCCTAAGTTGCCGTGTTTGTATGTGTGTGGTGTGTGTATGTGTGTGTGTGTGGTGTGTGTGTGTGTGGTGTGTGTTTGTATGTGGTGTATGTGTGTGTGTGTGTGGTGTGTGTGTATGTGTGGTGTATGTATGTGGTGTGTGTATGGTGTGTGTGTGTGATGTGTGTGTGTGGTGTGTGTGTGGTGTGCGTGTGTGTGTGTGTGTGTGTGTGTGTTGTGCGTGTGTGGTGTGCATGTGTGGTGTATGTGTAGTGTGTATGAGGTGTGTGTGGTCTGCGTGTGTGGTGTGTATATGGTGTGTGTGCTGTGTGTGTGTATGTGTGCATGACATCACAGTGTGCACGTGGAGGGAATCACCTCTGAGTTTCTGATCTTGTTGGCTTGTTCGTAGACTCTTCCTTGCGTCTGGATGACCAGTTTCCACTGGGTGAGCAGCTGCAGGAGCAACTTGAGGGAGGAATCGAGGAGGGCGTGATGCATGTCGTTGACTTCCCGGAGCAGGAAGTTAGTAAAACCAAAGAGCACGTCTTCCCGCCAGTCGCAGAAGTCAACCAGCAGTCCCTGAAGAGAGTTCTGCGCGATGTGCCGCAGTTCATCGTCCATGTGAATGGAGAGCCTGGGAAAAGACAGGGAACGAGATGGTCACCTTCAGTTTTCTTCTAGGTGGAAGACAGGATATGCAATCCTCTACTTCTACTGGGGGCTGAAAATGAGTCTCCCCTAATTCTTAATGAATGGCTTAAATGCACACTTTTTAAAAAGTTTAATTTTACATTTACTTAGGAGTTTCAAAAGTATCAATTCCCCTGGAGCTTGCGTGAGCCACTCCCAATATTACCATCTTAAAAAAGATTTTTATTGTCATTGTTATTAGTATTAGTATTGTTTGGGACAGGGTCTCACTGTATAGCACAGGCTAGCCTGGAACTCACCATGTAGACCAGGCAGGCCTAGAACTCATAGAGATCTTCCTATCTCTGCCACCTGAATGCTGAGATTAAAGGTGTGCACCACCATGCCTGGCTTTATTTTTATTTTATGTGTATGAGTGTTTTATCTGCATGTATCATGTTGTGTGCCTGGTACATGCAGAGACCAGGAGGACATTAGATCCTGTGGAATTGGAGTTACAGATGGTTGTGACCTGCCGTGTGGGTGTCAGGAATTGACGCCAGGTCCTCAGGAAGAGCAACAGGTATTTTTAACCACTGAGCCATCTCTCCAGCCTCTCTCTAAATAGTTTCAAGTTATCTTTGTTGTTCATAGTTTGAACTTACTAGCTTGTAAAAAAAAAAGAAAGAAAATAAAAAACACTCATTGAGTCCTTTTGTTGTTGTTGTTGGTTTTTTGTTTGTTTGTTTGTTTGTTTTTTTCTTTCCCGAGACAGGGTTTCTCTATGTGGCCCTGGCTGTCCTAGAACTTACTTTGTAGACCAGGCTGGCCTCAGACTCACAGAGATCCACCTGCCTCTGCCTCCTGAGTGCTAGGATTAAAGGTGTGCACAACCACCACCTGGCCTTTTTCTTGTTTTAAGTTTTTAATTTTAATTTATTACATTTATAGCTGTTTATTTTCCAAGACATTCGGGACCATAATCTTTCACATTTTCAGGAAGTATAATAATGTAACAATGGGAATTAGCATTAACTGAAAAATGTTATCAATGGTAAAGATACTGGATTGAATTGTGTCACACATGTCTCACGTGTTGACACCCACCCCTCTGCTTCATAAAGCAGACCTTATTTGGAGTTAGGGCCACCATAGAAATAATTAAGTAAGGACAGGGTAGTATGGGAGTAGGCTGGGACCCTAATCCAGGAGGACTGACTGCCGACCCCTGCAACAGGACTGGAGAGAGACAAATGCCAGAGGAGTGCCATGTGAAGGTAGAACAGTGGTCTTGGTGATGCTTCCACAAGCCAGGCAATGCCAAAGACCGCCAGGAAGCCACCAGAAGTGAGGTGAGAGGCCCCGAGCAAACACTCTCTTCCAGCGCTCACAGGGAAACAACACTACCTACACCTCGGTTTTGAACTTGCAGTCCCCTGACCCGAGAGACCACCAGAGGCTCTTATTTAAATGCCCAGCTTGTGGTACGTTCTTGCGATTGCTCTGGCAGAGCAACCCAGTTCCGGAAGGAGGCAGCACTCAGAGCAAGAGCTGTGCCACGCTTTACTCAGAGGAAGTCATTAAGCGTCAATACCTTGAGTTTTCTCAAGGACAGCAATTCAGTCCTCCTCTACAGCAAGGACACAAACAACCTGCAATCTGGAATCTGTCTTAACTTCAAGCTCACAGTGCACAGGAGCCCTAGGATGCGGTAGTCTTTGCTATTCTGGGTGGCCATGCCCCTTGAAATGATGTTATTTCCATGTTTCACCACAGGAGTTAAGTCTTGAATACTAAGCAAATAAGTGCAGTTGACCCCGCCCCCACTTTCCAAGAGTGTCTGATGCATTAGCTAAAAGACAACAGAGTTACAAAGAATCAACCCGTGAAGAAGTCTGATTTGACTTGAAGACTCAAGAAAAATTCTTTAGGAAACAGATCTCTCTGCTGGGGTTTTTGAACAGTTTCAGGTACATGTACTACGATAATTAAAACACCAAATAAAAGCACCGAGGCGGGGCGGGGGGGAGGGATAAGAAGTCTCTCAGGGACTTAGCCATGAAACAGACCAAAAGAAACCAACACCGCAACATCAGTGGGGCTGCCCATCTAGGCGGCTAGCATCAGGAGCCCCGGCAGGGCCTGGCACTGGTCCAGCAGCTCAGGTAAACAAGCAAACAAGAGGATGCTTCCCACGGGCCACGTGAGCCAGTGCAAGACACCCCAGGCTCTATCTGCAGTGATCTAGAGCAAGTAATCGGCGAGAGTCCCCAGGGCACACGCTTCTTGCACAAGGGTTGCTGGACCAATAGAGACGCATTGAGGGGGCGGCTGAGACAAAGCTGACCTTTGGTTATCAGATCAGACAAATGACTCACAGCACAAACCTCCTTACCAAGGCAAGCTCCAGAGTCTCATCAATTAGCTAAGTGCTTGTAACAATTCGGTTATTTGGGTGTGTTTCAAATTGATGAACCATAACCTGAAGAAAAAGCTCAGTTGGCAGAAACAGTCCCATCTAAATTAAGAAGGGATAAATAAAAATATTATTAGGCTGAGGCAAGAAAGCGGTGGCCTGGCAACACCATCCCGAGCTGGGAAGGGAAGCGGGGTGGCTGCGGGGTAGGCTGCTGGTCGGCTCCAGTTTACCAGAAGCCATGGAAGTTTTGTCTGGGGGACCGTTATAGAGAGAACTTCCATCAGTTTGCTGTGTGTTGAACTACATTTCAGTTCAAACAGGTATTGAGGCAGCACACACAGTTGGAACCTAGTCTTCCTGCTGAACTTTTCTCTACACACCATGCTTACAAATGAAATGGAGGGAGTGGTTAATACACCTCAGATACCACAGAAGGTTACCGGAGTAGTAGCATTACCTCAGATGCATCCACAAACTAATAAAAACACTAGATAGAAGATGCTTCTCATTTTTCACATAGAAACAGTGATGCTCAGTCTCAGGGAAGTTCTGTAAATGTAAGCAATCAAATCTTACTTTTTTTTTAATAACAAAAAAATTTATGTGTGCAGATGCTCTGACTGTATGTATATCTGTGGACCCAGTGCCTGCAGAGGCCAGGAGAAGGCACTAGATCCTACGGAATTGGATTTACAGAGAGTGGTGAGCTGCTGTGTGGGTGCTGGGAACTGAACCCAGGTCCCCTGGAAGAGCAGCCAGTGCTCTTAACTGAGCCATCTCTCCAGACCTAGTTTAATTTCCTAACATACAGTCTTCTTGTCTGAAATCAGAGATGAGGCTGTACCCATCTTACCTGGAAACATCCAAAACCAGTGTATAACATGGAATGCATCACGCAAGACTGGAGATTCACTGAAAATAATGGCCACCGTCAGGGAGCTTCCCATGTGTAAGTGCTATGCTAAGTGATCTCCATGCATTATTTAATTCTCACAGCCCTATGAGGTGGGTATCACACCAACAAACTCAAGTTTTTGAAGGGGGAGTAAATACTGAATATCAAATCCCTAGTGCGCATATGGATCGGAGACTGTGACAGGTGACAGCCATCTTGGACAGTCAGGGACACTGTCTTTCTGTGGTCTAAGGAGGTGAGTGAGAGAGAAAAAATGGGGAAAAGCAAGCTCCCACCTAGGATGTGGAGATTCCTTGGGGGTACCCCTCCAGCAGATCCAGACAGGCTCTATCCTTGGGGGTACCCCTCCAGCTGATCCAGACAGGCTCTATCCTTGGGGATACCTCTCTAGCCAATTCAGGCAGGCTCTATCCTTGGGGTACCCCCCCAGCAGATCCAGGCAGGCTCTATCCTTGGGGTACCCCTCCAGCAGATCCAGGCAGGCTCTATCCTTGGGGATACCTCTCTAGCCAATCCAGGCAGGCTCTATCCTTGGGGTACCCCTCCAGCAGATCCAGGCAGGCTCCGTGCTAAGACAGGAATGTAGAACCCCTTGAGGTCTGACCATGATGTCAGGACAATCACCACAGCCTCCAGGAAGCCCACTGGGTAAGATTTCTCAGATTCAGCCATTATTTAATTGGTCGAACAGTACATATCAAGTCAGAAATTTGGTAGCTTGGAGAAGGTCTGCCAACTTCATTTCACACACAGTCTGTCTGTGGTTTGTGTGTCTGCAGTACTTAGCTATAACCGGAGGTACTGGCATGGCCAGCCTCCAGCAGCCACGTGGGACACGTCCTTGAAACCTCTTCCTGGGAGCTGAACGGGTAAGGGATGGGAGCCTGAACAAACACTGGTCTTGCTTTTCCAGTTATGAAGAACACCGAATTTTCTGGTGAAAATGCACTATGGAGTAAGTGTGAAGCGTCCCGTACCCTCCTCTGGCCAGGCTGTACATACTGCAGCAGGTCACCTTAACACAACCTTGACTGGACTTTGGGGTGCAGAATGATGGGAGTCTCCTGTGTGGCAGCTGAAATGCACATTTCTTGTGAGGAGATCACGACACCTTCCTCTCTCGACTTCTGGGGGCTTCTGAAGCGCCTCATTTTCTCAGGGCACAGAGGAGCCAGTGTACAGGTTACAGGCTCTTCACTCCCCTCTGAGAACACCTTCTGACTTCCCTTTGAAGCTTATAAAAAAAGCCCTTTTCACAGGCTTCCAATACAGTCCGGTCATTTTTCTTGAACTTTTGAGAATATTTATTTTGTTCTTTTCCCCTCTGAAAAACAGTACTCATGGCTTTGGGCTTTATAAGAATGTACACAATAATAAACAGGGCGCTATAAATAGCCCAGACATTCCAACTATGTCTAACAGTTCCCTCCCCGCACGTCTGGCACCACGGTCTGCAGATTCCAGCATCACCGGATTAGGCTGTCAAGGTGATTTCAGAGGTTAAGAGCCTTCTGCGCAGACCCACAGTAAAGCAGTGCTAGACATTCTCCCAGAATGCCCCCACGTTATCTAAAAAGCCTGGCATTTCAAAGGCTTTAGTGCAGGCAATTACCAGCCGCATCTCTGAATACGGCCAGTGTCCCTCCCACCCTAACTGATAACTGGCTCTTTCCCACAGACTTCCCTCTGACTAAGCGGGGTGTTGATGCCTCAGCGTTACTTAGCTCTCTCAAAGGTCCTGAGAGACAAACAGCATCCTTCCAAGATTATCAAACTTTTACCCAGGGAGAAAGGGCATGCTGGGGGTTTAAATGATTTGTCTAGATCACACAGGCCGTAAAACAGCAAGTAGGGATACCAAGCTCAAACTTTCTAGAAAATTCTGTCGTCTTTTCATTCTTCCCATCCTGCTTCCTCTGTCAGCCATCTTGTTCTCTGGTGGCCCACGTGGCTGTTGGTGGGGGCCTTAGCTATTGATTCCTCAGGGTCCTGATCCCCGATCCCCCCTGACCCCCCTCCATGTCCTGACTTCCAGCTGTCAACCTCTCTACTGTTATCCACAGCAAACTGGCAGGCGACTCCTTCGTGTTTCTGGGCCATTCTGGAATTTGTCCAGAGACTTTCTTCGTTCTCAGTCTCTGCTCTCATCCCAGGAGACCATTTGAGTGGATGACCCTCACAGGATCCCAATCTCTTCATTCTTCACTCTTCTCTTCCCTCAATCAGTGTGTCTGTTCCTCCTGGGTCTCCTTGGAACTGGAAGCTCACCTCAATTCAGGTCCCTTTCCCCCTCTTTGCCTCAGCCTCCCTGCTTGCCGGGCCTTACCAAAGCCGAGGCTGGTAATCGCTAAACCTTACACAATTTTGAAGGGACTGAGGATTAACTCAGAGCCTCACACACGTGAGGCAAACTCTTTATATTGTATTTTATCCCCAGCCCATGTCCTTCTTAAAGTAACGCCTAAGCATGGGATAGAAAGGAGAAGAATCCACAGGCTTGAAGCTTGTTCATACAAGCAACACGCAGGCTATGGTGACCGATGAGAGGTAACACACACACACACACACACACACACACACACACACACACACACACACACACAAGCTAGAACGGAAGAAAGCTTCCTGGGACAGCCAGTCTTGAGAGAGTGGTTTTGAAAGCCACGGATCATCAGCAGCCTTCACACTCAGCATCGCCTACGCTAGAGCATGGGAAGAGGGTGGGAAGGGGACTGGGCAGTAAAAGCCATTGTGTGAAAGCCAAGGGTCCTCTCTGTCCTAGACGGCTGGTTTGAGTCCTTGTTGACGCCCTCTGGCTCTAACGCCACAGGTGGCCTGGAAAAAGATGAACTGCACACAACCAAGGTTGCCTCCTTCTCTAGCCTGAGAACCGTGTCCCCTCGGAATCTAAATAAATAAACTGAGGCTCCCATCCCAGGGGACAGAACACCCTCACGTTTCAGGGTTTCCCTAGGGGGGTAGGCACTAATATTTCTTCTCTTTCCTAGGCTTTTCTTTTTGCCACCATTATGAGATAAAGATACCTCAAACGGCGTTTAAATATTTACATTTATAGGGGTCTAGGGAGGTGGCTCAATGGGTAAGGTACTGGCTGCTCTTCCAGAGGATCTGGGTTTGATTCAGAGCACCCGCATGATTGTAAGAGTATGGATGTTTTGCCTACATGTACGATTGGGTACCATGTGGGGGCCTGGTGAGTTCAGATAAGGGCCTCAGATCCCCTGGAACTGGAGCTACAGAGGGCTGTGAGATGCCAGGTGGGTGCTGGGAACTGAACCTGAGTCCTCTGCAAGAGTATCGTCAGTACTCTTAACCACAGGGCTTACATTTCCAATCCCAAGAGAATAATTTTTAAGATTATATATATTGCATATGCATGCATGTGTGGCACATATATGATATGGCATGTGCCTGGAGGTCAGAGGAGAGTGGTCAGGGGTCCGTTCTCTCCTTCTACCATGTAGACCCTCAGGATGAACTCAGGTTGTCAAGCACCTTCACCCTCTGGGCCATCTCACTAGCCCCTAAATGGCTTATTAATGGCATCACCTGCTGCTAAAATTCCCTTTCTCCAGGCATGTGTCTATGTCCTTTCATTAATGGTGTTCCTACCTTTCCCCCCCCCCCATTTCCCCAATCCAATGTTGACTCTTATTCTCCTTCTCACTCCCCGAATCCTAGTGACAATGATTTTGCCTCCTATGCTGATTTTTTTAAAATTTTAAATAAAAGACACATGTTGTCAACTGGAGTTTCAGATCATAGGAGATGAGGAAATATCCCAAACTGTGAGATACTTTCACTCAATGCAAACAGTTTTTTTTTTGTTTTTTTTTTGTTTTTTTTTTTTTTTTGGTTTTTCAAGACAGGGTTTCTCTGTGTAGCTTTGCGCCTTTTCCTGGAACTCACTTGGTAGCCCAGGCTGGCTTCGAACTCACAGAGATCCACCTGGCTCTGCCTCCCGAGTGCTGGGATTAAAGGCGTGCGCCACCACCGCCCGGCCGCAAACAGTTTTTAAGTTATAGTTGGGTTGTGCAGTCGTGTGGAGGATGGGAAGAACAATACATGTGATTTTTGGTAGCTTTCAGGATAACTATTGTTAGATTTAGGATCACTGTCTCTGTTGGCCTCATCAGAGAGTCTAGGGACCTTGAACTGAGGGTCAGACCCCAGATGAACTCTCACAGCGAGGTCACGCCCTTCTCTCTACCTTTCTGAACTGATCTTTCTCCAATGCCTTTCAAGTTGGCCTTTCATTCTCTGGCTTCCTCAGTCCACAGTTGACCCCTCACCCACTGAACTCAAGGGTCTTCCCTGCCACTCATTTGTGCAGACCCATTGGGATGTGTTTGTTTTAAAGCCCTCGAGCATGGAAAAAAGTAACAGACATCTCAAAGAGTTAGAAGCCAGGTCCACAGTCCACACCTGTAGTCCCAGTTACTCAGGCAGTAGAGGCAAGAAGGCTGTAATTTAAGACTAGCCTGGTGACTGAGTGACACCCTGTCTCAAATTAGAGTTAAAGAGAGGGTCGGGACGTATCTCAGTAGCAGAGAATGTACCTAGCAGGAGCAGTCCCTAGGTTCAAGCCCCATTATTAAAACACAAAAAACAACTAAGTTCTTCATTCATGTTCACACATAAGACCTAGGACAATACCTTATGAAGGAAATCTCCATCAATTGAAAGCAATCACTCTATTCTATTTTTTGAATGGTGACAAAAGATTATAATCAATTTTGACTGACTAACATCCAAGACTGTTCTCACCCACCTGGCCAGCAAGTCAATAAGTTCAAGTTTGGACATGCCATCGGGCAGTAGTCGAGGAATTGCAGCGACGCAGGTCCTGAAGAGGTCGATTTTTGGCTTTCTTTCACCCCTAGAATTTGAAGACAAAATTGAAGCAAGTCTAAAGATTATGAAAATTAAAAAAAACAATAAAAAATGACTAAGTATTCGAACAAAAACCAGTGCCTAATGCAGAGCTTTCAAGTACAGCCTGGTGCCGGTTCCACGTCACTCTCAAATGTTTATCCCTCACAGCTTCATTAGGCCTGTGAGCTTGTAAAAGTCTAGATGTGGGGCTGGAGAAATGGCTCAGCTGTTTAGAGCAATGGCTGTCCTTGCGGAGGATCCAGGTTTGATTCCCAGCGCCCGCATGGTGGCTCACAACCATCTGTAACTCCAGTCCCAGGGGACCTGATGCCCTCTTCTGATATCTGCAGGTGCCAGGCACGAATGAGGTGCACACCGGCGCATGCAGGCAAAACACTCACACACAAAATAAAATGAATAAATCTAATTAAAAATAAAACAAAACAAAAAAAATGTTGCGATGTAGTTCCAAGGTCCAGATCTCTGAAAGCACAGGCATCCAGAGCACTTAATCACAAGATAGCCATTCAGTAGGATTTCATGGCGACTAGTCCCCATGGACTGCTTTTCAGTACCTGAATCACAAAAAAGCCTCCTCTCATTCTCTCCCTGTCTCTCTCAGACACACACACACACACACACACACACACACACACACACACACACACGATAAAAATAAAAAGAAATGAATGTAGGGCTGGGGTACATCCCAGTGACCAGTGTCCTCGCCAGGCATGTGTAAGGTCCTGGGTCCCAGCCTAGCACTGTTAAGAAAATACCAAAGAATAGAGTCAAGCCGAGCCCTTGGATATCCGCACAGAAGGAAGAGAAAACACACGTGTGGGCCGCCATGGCTAATTTCCCCTTCTTTTCCATGGACTTTCCGTAAGAGCTGCGTGAAGACAGCAGAGAGGAGGGGGGTGCTCTGTGGCCTCCAACAGAGATGCTGGGTGTCACAGGACACCCTCCGTAGCCCTAACGATGGCTCCTCGCTCCCTCGGCACCTGCAGCAGTCAGGTGTCTATGCAGTACCCCTAGCTTGCCTACCAGATGTCTTCAACAGCTGGGATCTTTTTCTTACCTGTCAGAAGACAGATGACCCTGCCTAGCCTAAAGTCTAAGGGGGACTCAGCCATCCTTTTTCAACTGATAAAGCAAGCCCAGATTAGAAACTAAATGGATGTGTGGCTTCTTTTATTTTATATTTTTATTTTATTTTATTTTTATTTTTTGTTTTTCAAGACAGGGTTTCTCTGTAGCTTTGGAGCCTGTCCTGGATCTCACTCTGTAGACCAGGCTGGCCTCGAACTCACAGAGATCCGCCTGGCTCTGCCTCCTGAGTGCTGGGATTAAAGGCATGTACCACAACCACCTAGCCGGCTTCTTTTTATTAACATGGGCTTTGGTCTATGGGATTTTATGAAGAGCATTTAAATGTCCCCCAAAGGGATATATTTTTTTAAAAAGGAATTTATTAGCAGATGTTAAAATTTATTATTAGTTATCTTATTTATTTAGTTAGTTAGTTTGGTTTTTTGAGACAGAGTTTCTCTGTGTAGCCCCAGCTGTCCTGGAACTTTCTGTAGACCAGGCTGGCCTCAAACTCACAGAGATCCACCTGCCTCTGCCCCTAAGTGCTTGGATTAAAAGTATGTGCCACCATTGTCAAGCTTTTTATTTTTATTTTTTTTTTAATGTGACACAAAAGAAATGAGGAATGGGGATTAAGCAAAACACTGTGTGCCAGGACCCAGTGAACACCCTGCTCAGGGCCCCATGACCCAGTGAACACCCTGCTCAGGGTCCCATGACCCAGTGAACACCCTGCTCAGGGCCCCATGACCCGGTGAACACCCTGCTCAGGGTCCCATGATCCGGTGAACACCCTGCTCAGGGTCCCATGATCCGGTGAACACCCTGCTCAGGGCCCCATGATCCGGTGAACACCCTGCTCAGGGCTGGGGAGAGTGGTGGATAAGCCTCCAACGCTCCCTCAGGCCAGACGATCTTCCCGTTACCCTCTTCTCCTAAATGTTTGTGTGGTTCCCTAAAGTTTCTCCTTAAAAAAAGGAAGGACGAGCTGGGCGGTGGTGGCACATGCCTTTAATCCCAGCACTCAGGAGGCAGAGGCAGGAGAATGTCCGTTTGAGGCCAGCCAGGGCTACACAGAGAAACCCTGTCTTAAACAAACCCACAAATGCCCTTTTATGGATTGGTAATGAGCTGTGAGCACCATTTTCTAACTTGCCAGCTTAATGGCACTCAAGATATAACTAAAATAGGCCAACCTCAGCTTTGAACTGGCTTTCAGGCAGATATCATCAATACATATGTTTTACTACTTTAGAACCTGAGTCAAGGAGGAGAGAACAATGTCCAGTTGGATCCCCAGTTCCTCGAGCCTCCCTGGCGGTACTCACGTGATCATGTCTTCCGGCTCTTTGTTTAGCATCTGGACATTGGTCAGCATCATACATCGTCCCACTTCTTTATCAAGGTGCCTTAGGATGTTGCCTACGGCCTTGCGGACTTGGGAGTAATACAAGGACATTCCTGAAAAACATGCGTTAGTCACACTTTTAACTAAATATATCGAAGAGTCATACCCTGGTCCACCCAACCTCTACAGTACTGCTCTTCGAGGAGGGTCCTCTGCACCTGGGAGCTCCTTGAGCAGAAGGGCTGAGAGTGGTGTCCTTTCTGTCTGTCTGGCTCCAACTGCACTGGTGTGCACTTTGCAAGTGTTCACTAAATAATTTTTCAACTCACTTAATAAGAGTTGTAATACTTTTTAAGTGGTTTATTTATGTGAATGCTTTGTCTGCATACATGTATGTGTAGCATGTGTGCAGTACCCGTGGAGGCCAGAAGAGGGCACTGGGTCCTATGGACTACAGTTACAGATAGATGTGAACTGCCACATGGGTGCTGGGAATCCACCCTGCATGCTCTGTAAGAGCAGTCAGAGCTCTTAACCCCTGAGGCAACTCTCCAGTCTCCCTAATTCCAATATTTCAATGAGAAATATTTTCTATAAAAGTTAAAGTAATTAATTTTGCTTTTAAATTTTCAAGCTTCTGATTAACAAGAAAACCCACCAGCATTAGTGATAATTCTCACTTGGGGTTAAGAGTTTAATAATTGTATGTTGTTCTCTGAGGAGCATGTGCAGATTCTACAGTAAAATAAACAAATTGACTTCACTTACAAACTTTCAAATGAGGGAAATGTATTGCTCCCATTGAATGTGATATGAGTGTTCTATAGTTAGTAGACAACTCTCTCTCTCTCTCTCTCTCTCTCTCTCTCTCTCTCTCTCTCTCACACACACACACACACACACACACACACACACACACACACACGCATACACCCCAAACAAAAACGACATCATACTTTAACCAAATAAGTACCAATAGCCATTTCTCACGCATGAAGTCTTTTGAACTCATTGACCATAACAAAACTGAAGTCACAGTGAAGAGTTCTGCACGTGTTTCTCTCACATCTTTGGAATTTAGGAACTGTTTAGCACAGTTTAGAATAGTTTCTAAATATGAGTACTTAAAAGGGAATAAACAAGTGGAAAAAAAATCTCTTTGGATTCAGGAAGATAATATCAGAGAGAGAGAAAAAAATTCTCCTGAGGTGTTGGTGGGAATTGGCATGCTTACAATACAAATATACAAATTAGACCATTGTTACTTTAAAAAAGAAGAAAAATGAAAAAAGAAAGGAAGAAATTTTCTTTCAAAAATGAATTAATGAACAAATTATAAATAAGATTATTTGCTCAAACACACAGATGTCTTGGAAACTTACTGTACAAGGTAGGTAACCAATAACCAATATTAGATGTTTACAAGAACCTAGATGAAAGCCAACATTTAAATGGCAAAATATTTACCAGGAAGTCCTAAAGAGTTTAAATGGCTCCAGGGTCAGAACCCAGCAGGAAACCGTCAACACAACAGTGCAGGAATGTCTCACCAGCTACTTGGCAATGATTTGGTGGTTTTTTTTTTTGTTTTGTTTTGTTTTTTCCCCTGAGTTCCACTCACTTCCAGCAAGGACCTGACAGTGATTTTCAGGACTCCTACCCACCTATCATTTTGGCTTCCTCTTCAGTCAGCGTTTTACTCAAATACGTTTTCTTTACTCTCAGGGTGTTGCCCGATGGGAGCACAGCTCCTGTGACGGGCATGGGCGGCTCACCATCCTTCTGTTGTAAACTGTCAGCAATCACCAAGAATGCCCGCAAACCGATGTTCATTCTCTGTAAGAGATGCAAGGAAAGACCCAGTTAGCTAGAATAACCCGACAGGGTTTATCGAGAGGAAACAGCCAGGAAGATGTTCACCAAATTCGGAGTGCATGTTTGAAATGGGCACACATCTGTTAAAGGAATGCATGTGTGTGGAGGGGGAATAGCAAAGAGATGGTACTCATCCTGTGGGCAGCTGCAACCAAGGTAAACTGAGTCAGGAAACAGATTCAAATGCTTCACAGAAAGGAACACCATAAGCTTTCATTCAAAGACAGTGTGAAGATATTGAATTCCAAATATGAATCACAAAATAAAATTATCTCTGATTATTTATTTAGTTTGAGACAAATGGAATTCATTATGTAGGTCAGACTGGCCTCAACTCCCAGAAGCCCACCTGCTTCTGACTCCCAAGCGCTGGGATTAAAGGTGTGCGCCACCACACCCAGCCAACATCTATTATTGATCTCTGATTATAAAGGCCAGCAAGTCTGAAGGATATCAAAGCTATGAAAACACACAGGTATGTGAGAAGAAATGCCATTTCTAAAGTCCAGCTAAACCCCAAAGCTGACTCAAGGGAGGACTCAGCCCCTGCTCTCTATCACATTCTCAGTGGGTGGTGTAAAGGCCTCGCTGCTCTAGATCCCACCCCAGTACATCTAGTCATCATTTTTACCTGACATTTCCCTAGTGACCACCTACAGTGACCATCTTTTCACAGGGTTACTGGTTACTTTGATCTCTTTGATGAAGAGCGCATTTCCTCACTTTAAAAGTATGTTGTTTATTTTCTTATTATCAATTACAAGAGTTCTTTATATATTCTGGAAAGAAGTACTTTGTTGGGGATGTGAAAATATTTTATCCCATGCTTTGACTCTCTACTAAATGCCTTATCAACATGCAAACTTTAAAACACAAACTCAATTTATTAACTTCCTGTGATTTATGATTTCTGTATTCTAGAAAGCTTTGTCCATTCAAGGACCACAAAGGTTTTCTTTTTTTTTTTTTTCCTGGAAGACTTACAGTGTTGGGTTTATATTTAGGCTGCACAATCCATTTGAGCTTGTTTTTGCTTACAGTGAACACTGGACTGGAATTTGCCATTTTGCAAGGTAGGCACCCAGTTGCTCAGCACCACTTAGTGGAAAGACTTTTACTCACTGAATAGATTCCCATGGTTGGAAATGAGCCAACCATTCATGTGCGGGTCTATCTCTAGGTTCTCCATCCTCACTGGACCCTCTTTGTATCGACCCTCATCTTTATACTCATTTGGTGACCGCACAGTTTTATTCTAAGTCTTAAAAATCAGGCTATGCTAGTCCAACTTTATTCTTTTACTTCTGAACTATATTATTTTAGCAGTCTGATGTTCCATATCAAATTTAAAACCAGCTCGTTGATTTCTATTTTAAAAGAAGCTGTAGGGAATATAAGGCAGATATTATTAAGATGATAATTTAACACATTTAAGTCAATTTGAGGGGTAACAGAACTCAACAATGGCAAATCTTTTGATTTGCTAGAAAGAGAAATTATCTCTACCTATTTGGAGCTTTGCCTTCTTTCAGTATACTTTTAGTTTTGGGAATAAAAAAGCGTACAGTGGTGTGCACCTTCTGCCTGCTTTAGTGCTGGCTACTGTCTTTTTCACCAATAGTGTAAATTGTTTGATTGTTCATGACTAGAATATACAATTACATTACTTACTTATTTTGTATCCTGCAAACTTCCTAAAGTCATGCAGCAGCTCCAGATCATTTGATATTTTCCTTCTTTTTTAAAATAAGCAACATCTTTAATTTGTGCTACCATTGTTTTTCTTGTTACAGGGTCTCATGTTGCCCAGGCTAGCCTTGAACTCTCTATGTAACTCCCTATGTAGACTCCTGATCTTCATGCTTCCATCTCCCAAATGTTAGGGGATTAAAAGTGTGTCCTGACTTACACAGTTTCTTTGCAACTTTCTACAATATTTGCCCATCAATGAAAACATCTTTATATTTTCGTTTCCAGTCTATCAGAACTCTATTTCTTCTTTTTTTCCCTTGCCTCCAGCATTGAATAGGACTTCCAGTTCGATGTTCTTTTAGATCAGGGCAAAGGTGAGAGAAACTGGCAGCCTAGAAGTGCATTTCACAGACATGCCACTTCTCATGATGATGGACACATACGCAGTACATATTCCAGGCCCAAACCAAGTAAGACAGTTACCTAGAAACTCCCTAACTGCTGAGTTGTGCTTGACACACTTGGTATTAAGATAACCCGGTAGGTCTCTGAGCCCTGTTACACAAGCTGATTCCAAAATATTATTTAAGAACCAATATGGAGCCAGGGATGATGGCGTTTGCCTGTAGTTCCTGCGCTTCAGAGGCTGGGACAGGATGATCAAGAGCTATAAAAGTCATGCTCAGTAATACAGCAAGTCCAAGGCCAGTGTGAGACCCTGTCTAATAAAACAACAAACAAATAAGCAACTCCCCAAAGGCCAATCTGGTTTTGTTCTCTGAGAATCTGTGCCAGGCAGGAGCATTTTCATCCACTGCGTAGTAAGTTCTGTTTCACCAACTGCTGAGTGCCTGTGTCTGAAGGGGATCTCATATAGGGAGCAGAGAAAGCCTGAGTGAGTGAAATCCTGGGTGAATGTGTATGTTGATATGAGCCGGCCGGGTCAAAGACCCCAGAGCCTCAGACCCATAGAGGAATGCCAAAGCCTTCCCCCACTGGGGTGTGGATCAGAAGGAAATGGGAAGGACTTCCTCAGCTGGCTGAGTGAGTGTTGACAGTGTGTGCAGAACATGGGTGTCTACTGCAGTTTTCTCCCCATTAGATGTTTACGGCCTGAAGACGGCTCCCCTACAGAGGCTGCTCCTACTGAGAGCAGCTAAACCTCTCCCCTTGATCCAGCTACCTCCTTGTTTATGTAGAAGCAATAACCCTGTCTCCTGTGTCCAGCTGCGTTCAACTCTATGTAATAAACACACTGAGCTTCCAGAGGGCTGCGGCTTCTTTAGCCAAGAGCCTAGGCCACCCAAGTCCCAGCCTTCTGTCCGGCATTCCTCTGTGTTTGTCTTTTCTTCGTGACCTCACGGTCCCAGGCAGGTCCTTCCCTGGAGACATGCTGATGTGCCAGTCATGTGTGCCCTGTTGGCTCATAACTGTCAAGAAGCAAGAGGCAAATTCTTCTGCGCCCTACAGGAGGAAGAGACATGGAAGAGAGCTGCCACGATGGATTCAGTGGGCAAAGGCACTGTGGTGGACTGAGAGAAAACGCCCCCCACAGGAAGTGGCACTATTGAGAGGTGTGGCCTTGTTGAAGTGGGTGTGGCCTTGGAGGAAGCGTGTTGCTGTGGGGGGCGGGCTTTGAGGTCTCGTTGGTTCAAGCTTCACTCAGTATGACACATAGTCCACTTCCTGTTGCCTTCTGTTTAAGACCTACCCAGTACTATGTCTGCCTGCCCGCCAGGCTCCCCATCATGACGACAACGGACTAAACTTCTGACACTGGAAGCCGCCACCTCAGTGAAATGTTTTCCTTTGTAAGGGTTGCTGTGGTCATGGTGTCTGTTCACAGCAATAGAAACCCTAACTAAGACAGGCACCTACTGCCAACCCTGGCAATTTAAGTTTGAGCTTTGTAACCCTCAAGGTGGAAGGAGAGACCTGCATCCCCCAAGTTGCTGTTTGACCTCCATACTCACACCACGACACAAGCATACACACACATATACTAAATAAACCACAATAGATAAAGTGTAATAAAAATAAAGAGACATAGAAAACTCAAATCTTTTTTCCTATTGGATTCTCCATTTAAACCGTAATTCCAGTTGCTCTTCACAGACAGGTCAGCCGACAAGCCATTGACTGGATGAAGAGTTTGTAGACAGACCCACGGCGGTGAGAACAATGGTCCTTTGCTTGTCTGGGACAGGGTCTTGGTATTCAGGCCAAGGACTGAGATGACAGGTGAGTGTTACCGTGCCAGCATGGAGGTAACATGAGAGATGTTCATGTCAGACAAGTGTGCTGGCTGGTTTTCTGTCAGCTTAACACAAGCTGGAGTCACTGGAGAAGAGGGAGCCTTGATTGAGAAAATGCCTTCATAAGATCTGCCTGTAGGCATTGTCTTAATTAGTGATTGATGTGGGAGGGTCTAGCCCGTGGTAGATGGGGCCATCCCTGGGCAGGTGGTCCTGGGTTCTGAAAGAAAGCAGGCTGAGCAAGCCATGAGAGGCAAGTCAGTAAGCAGCTCCCCCCCCCCCCCCCCCCATGGCCTCTGCATCAGCTCCTGCCTGCAGACTCCTGCCCTGCTTGAGTTCCTGCCCTGATTCCCTCAGTGAGGGACTATGATGTGGAAGTGTAAGCCAAATAAACCCTTTCCTCCCCAACTTGCTTTTGGTCACGGTGCTTCATGGCGGCAATAGAAACCCTGACTAGGACAAGTAACCCAGGAATTCTGAGAATTGTTCAAATAGTAGATTTATAACTACTGAGAAAATGAAAAAGATGTTGGGAATGTTGTCCACAAGAGAAGTCTGTTACCGTCCAGCTCTGGGCCTCGATCCGGCCCCTGGCTTTGATGTCCTCCTGACCTGCTGACTGTAACAGCAGAGAGGCCATCAGCCACAACACAGAAACTCCCACATTCTAGTTTCTTGTTCTTTTGGCAGAAAATGTGGCAACCAAGAGGATTCAGGGTATGGTGGGAAGGGGTAGGGGATGTGGGGCAGCTAAAGAGCTATGCCGTGCCCCTGGGCTCTGGACCTCTTTCCTTAACGACCGGATGAAGGAGCCAGGACATCTCAGTGATGGCAGAGAGAAGCATTCATTGTGCTGCACGGTGTGGGATTTCTTTCCCCTGCCTCGATTTCTTTCTCTTTCTCTCCTTCATGTCCGTTTTAGTTTGCAATATGCTAGTTCTAGTAATACTCTCCTGTGAAGGGAGCTAGAAACACACTTTGTCCATTTTACTAGAATAAAAGCTAAGAGTCAGAAGTAAACGTCACACTAGAAAAGTAGCTGAGCCCGTGACAAGTGGCAAAACCAGCTTTCTGGCTTTTGGTCCAGTGCTCTTTCCATAATCACGCAGAAAAAGAGCCGCAAAGAGGCAGCTTGGCTGGCATGTTTCTATTGGCTGCTGCTGTTTTTAAAAGTTTAAGACTGAACTGCCTTCATTTGCAGAGCCAAGAGCCCCACACGAATGTAACACCTACCGGGGACTCATTTCCACGAGGTGCCTGGCCCTGGAGCTGGGATGTTGTCAGGAAGCGCATTTGTTTCCTGGCTACCTAAGTTCGTTGTGTTGTTGTATTCTCAGCCCTCCCTGCATTTACTCACGGCGTCCCGAAACTAAACTTGCCAGTCTTTGTCTTCACGTTCTTCGAGGCAAGAATGATTCCATTTTACCAGAACCGAAGACCACAGTGCATGGCCAATGGGTCGTCCTGAATTGGTTCATCTCAAATTTTACTCCTGAAGAAACCGACGCCCAAATCGGGACACAGAGAAAACAGCTCCTGTGTCTTAAGACCCTTGAGAGGTACTGCCCCCCCACCCCGACTCGAGCCCCCCAGACTTTCAGAGCGAAAGGATGGGCACTGTGAATAAGTGCTCTGTTCACATAGACGAGTCATTCATACCTCTGGGTTGAGGCTGAAAGCCTTGGCTGGTTTTCCCACGCAAAGAAAGTCAAAAATGATTTCCTTCATTGCAAAGTCCAGACGCTCCTGGGGTGGATGGGGGTGGGGAGTAGAAAACAAACAAAATAAAACATGGAATGCCGAGTTTAACACAAAATGCAAGCAAAAGCTGGCTGCTGAAGGACTGGGGTGGTGCCTGGCTTTATGGGTCATGGAGTGCCCCTGAAGGAAGACCAGACACACCAGAACTGCCCGAGGAGCCGTATTTCCTATGCAGTACACAGAATCAGCTCAGTGGCTGAGGCTGGAGACACAGAGCCAAATATAAAAAAAAAAAACCGCAACACCTGGGTATCTGCACCTAAAAAAAAACGGCCTCAGTTCTTCCCACTTGTACTGCAAATGTTGATAACTTTTTGATACTCAGCCGAGAAATATATTTGTAATGACGTCGCTGCTATACAGTGACTGTTTCCCTCTGCTCTTTAACTTTGAAAACATCCTCTGGCTCATATATAAAAATGAGAGCCCAGAGGGAAAAGAATTAAGACATAAGACATACCATTTAAGGTGGAGCCTGGTCATACAAGTTAGAAACTACTAAGACACGACATGTTTACTTTATATACAGTATTCCAGAATAGTCAAAACGCATATACCTTGTGACTACATTTAGAAAATTCATATGAAAGTTTTCATCTGCAGGGTTAGCAATGCACTTTCTCTAAGGATTCATATTAAAGAAACCTCTCATGGGCTCAATATAGAGAGAGATGCTACGTATAAAACAGCGTGCACCAAATCTTACCCTTCATATTAATATCAACTGCACGTCAGCAACGTTGCAAACCTGTAATTTCCTTCCAGCATATAATGTTCCGTGGCATGCTGGGCAAGAATTTCTACCCTCGCTTTACAGGTGGAATGGGCAAGAATTTCTACCCTCGCTTTACAGATGGAAGATGTCCTTTAGTTTGAGGTGGCAGGTTGGCTGGTGACAAAGCCCGGGTTGGGATGGGACACTCCCAGGGCCTCTGTAAGTCACAGAGGTCAAAATGGGGGTCAAAGAATGTACTCACCAAGTATTTCCAAAAGAAAAGGGCAGCTGGGTGTGGGGGTACATGCCCTTAAGCCCAGTATGTGGGAGGCAGGGACAGGTGGACTGTGAATCTGAGGTCAGCCTGGTCTACAGTTAGTCATAGGCCAGTCAGGGTTAAAACATGAGACACTGTTTCAAAAATAAATAAATGAAACAGTGGACGTGGGGTGCGATTCAGCAGTAGGGTGTACACCTAGCATGAGTCTTGGGTTCAGTCCACCAACCCTTCCCCCAAGGAGAAATCTTATATTTGAATAAGAAGTTACAGCCAAACTAGCTTTAATATTACTGGAATCTCTTTTTAAAGTAAATTAATTCATGTGTAAAGTGACTAGAATGGTTTTGAGCAAAACTGATGAATGAATGAATCTCCCTGTGAAATTATTTTCTCCTCACGGAGAAAAATTGGAAAATTACTATTTACTCTTCAATTTCACTAGATTGTCTTTTTTTAAAAACTTAAGTTTCTGCCAAATACCAGACCTTTGGCCTCCTTTTAACTTGGAGAATACAGAGCAGAGATCTGGGGAAAGTGGGAGGGGATTACCCAAGAGTCTCTGTGACCAAAGTTTTCTCTTTTCTGTCAGCGTTGGGACTGACCCAGGATCTTATTTGTGCTATGGCCGTTTTACTGGTGGGCTCTGTGACCTCAGATGAGTCACTTCAACTCCACCTCTCGGTTTCTTTCTTAGATGCTAAAGGCACTTGATGTGTTCATCTGACTGTAAGCTAACGAGCGAGCTGTGTGGGAAAACAATCCCTTTCTAAGAAGTCTGGACACAGTACGGATTATTGCGGCCCTTTTTATTTATTACTTCACCTGAAGAAGACTGGCAGAAATGTGTGTATTACCTGGGCAATGAACTGGATAATCTTCACGAAGATGTTCAGAGGCATATCCCTGGGCACCACGCCGCGGGACCCTTTGGGGAAAAGCGTGGTGGTGATGGTTATGAGTCGGCTGGAAGATAAGGGCAGGAAAAAGAGAAAACAAGAGAGATTGGCTGAGAACTAGCTGTCAGGGAGATGGCACACATTTCATCTTATCAGAGGATTAAAAAAACTACACACACAAAAGCCAAACCTTTCCATTAGCATAATTACTCTATGAAGACATTCTTTTTTTTTTTTTTTTTCTTTTAAAAAACCCAGGGCAGTTGGAAAAGAGAGCAGTTTCCCTCCTCACAGTGCCAAACGCTGTCCAGAAGCAGACCCTGCCAGTCCTGGTGGAGGCTAATGCTTTGGCGAAGGCGTCAGAGGCAGCGGGGAAGTTCTGAGGCCTCACGCCAGCAGGAACCGTCAGCTCTGAGCATGTTTTAGCTGGGCCGGGGTAGGTAACAACCCAGGAGAACACCCTGTGTAGTGGCCGAGCAATGTGGTTCCGAGCCAACCGGACACACTCCAGGGACCCGCTCACCAGAGCACACACTATCCTTACCTCTGAGTTGCAGTGTTACTTTCACATTTGATTCGAATCATGTAAACCCAGAGTAATCTGTAGAGAGATTCCAAGGCAACTCGAGCCATTTTGGGGTCTTTATTCTGTAACAGAATCCAAAATGTAGGATTACTTGCTGAATGGTGGTCCATGCAGGAGAGTGTTCCCTCAAGAGCTTGGGAAAGGCTGGAACAGTTGGGGCAGGCACATGCCATCACCAGGGACTCCTGGACCATCTGCCTTCCAGGGTTCATCAGATAAATAATCCGCGAGGGTTATGACCGTGATGGTGAGGCAGGAATGCCAGGGGAAGTCCTCTTTGCCAAAATGGAAACTCAAGAGACCGCCAAGCAACCGACAGAATTGCGTGGCATTCACGGAAGACTCGGGTGTTGTTCCCATGACAGATGATGTCCTTTACAATACTGCTATTGCTTTGATATTTCTACCCCCATTCCATCTGATTATTCTCTAAGGCCTACTGAGACCAGTATGGACTACACACCATGGTAACCTAGACATAGAGAAAATAGCTCCTGTGTCTTAAGGCGGTGTGGGAGAGATTTTGTGTTTGTATCTGCTTAGTTTATTGTACTATTAATAATAAATATTAACATGTCATATTATATCATTATAATAAATAAATAATAAAATTAATTAATATAAAATATATATTAGTTTATTAATTAGACCTGCTTTTTAAGTAGGTCTACTGTCAGACCCAGCTACACTACTCCTGTGTATTTATCCAGAGGACACCAAGTCCTAGCTGACTTAGGCACTGTGACTAGACCTAGTCCCCTCACAGAGACATTTTCACGTCAGTGTTCCGCGCAGCATCCGGCAACAGAGAAATGGACGAGGAACACGTGATACACAAACACAGTAGAGTTCCCTTTCAGTCACAGGAGGAGTGAGGTGATGCTGTCTGCAGGCAAATGGGTACAGCTGGAGGTGATGTGACTGAGTGGACTAAGCCAGTCCCAGAAAGATAAACGTTTTATGATCTCGCTCATTTGTGACCCTGAATCTTATACAGTCACGTAGAGTCCAGTATGTGCATATTAAATACAAGTGGAAGTGAAATTATCCACGGGGACAGAGGGAATTGGCAGGAGGGGGAAGGGGAAGGCAGGGGAGGAGGAACGGTGTGTGTGCAGGAATATAACTCAAAATACAGCAGATACCTGTAAGGCAATTTAAAGAAAGAAAGAAATTGCACAAAAGGGGCCGAGGGTGTGGCTTCGCGATAAGATGGATGCCTAGCATGAGCAATGCTTGAATTCAGTGCTCGGTACCGGATTTTAAAAAGCAATAAAAATAACAGATACATTAGTACTTTAAAAAAAAATTCAAGAATTTTTCACACTCTTGCATGCTTACCCTTCTACATAAATGTTGCATGTACCTGTCTAGCTCAGGAAGGGGTGGGGAATCAAACTTTTGAGAAGTATCTTTTTATATACAAAGCTTAAAATAGGTTTTTGCCAGCCGGGCGGTGGTGGCGCACGCCTTTAATCCCAGCACTCGGGAGGCAGAGCCAGGCGGATCTCTGTGAGTTCGAGGCCAGCCTGGGCTACCAAGTGAGTTCCAGGAAAGGCGCAAAGCTACACAGAGAAACCCTGTCTCGAAAAACCAAAAAAAAAAAAAAAAAAAAAAAAATAGGTTTTTGCCTGTTAGTGATCTGATCTGCACAATGATATGATTCATTAAGTGGAGTTGAAACTAATAACGTAAATGTATAACTTAGTTAAATAAATGTAAGTTTTCCTCTCATTTAACGATGCTACGCACTCTGAACCCACATCAGCAACTGTCTCCACCACAGTGGGGCCATCTTTTCCCTTACCAAGTTCCTTTCTCAGTGTGCACTGTGCGTGGTATCTCACCTGAGATTCTCTCCTATAACAGAGCTCCAACTGTCACTCATGAGGGCTTGCATCATCTCAACCTGTGGGCTGAAATCTCTAATTCCAATGGCTTTTCTCAATGCTTTCTGGTTTATTTCAACCTTAAAAAAAGCTTTATGTTCATTCTGTGCACATAAAAGTTTGCCTGCGTGTATGTATGTATACCACATGTGCAGTACCTGCAGAAACCAGAAGAGGGCACCACATCCCCCAAACTGCAGTTACAAATGGTTGTGAGCCGCCATGTGGGTGCTGGGAACTGAACCCAGGTCCTCTGTAAGAACAGCCAGTGCTCTTAACTTCCAGGTCATCTCTCCAGCCCCTCAACTTTTTAGCAGTTCCTCTGACCTGCCTCTCACTTTTTTTTTTTTTTTTGGTACAGCTGATTTTCACTGATATTCTTTCATGCCTAAGGCTGTGCTTGGGCTGTGGATGTAACTTAGTTTGTGGAATGCTTGAGTAGCATGTAAAAAGCCCTGGGTTCAATATTTGGTACTGCACAAAGCTGGGCATGGTGTGGCATACTCACTAGGAGGTAGAGGCAGGAGGATAAGAAGTATGTTTGGCTCTAGAGGCTAGTGTGGGCTACATGAGACATCGTCTCAAAAAATTAATAAAAAAAAGAGATAATGCTTGATATTTCCATTGTCCCTAAGGAGTGAACAGCAATGTGGTTGACCTGAATGTTTATTTGTTCTGCCAATGGAGTGGGTAGTGATAACTGGCTGCTGCCATTTCCGGATGCTCTCAGTGATTGCTCCAGCTGGCTCCACATCTCTCTTCTAGTCTTCGTACACTTAAATGATACCCTTAGAATACAAGAAGTTTAAAAATCATGTTTGTTTTTTAAAGCCCCCCAGAGACTTATGGCAACCCACTGGATAATCCAAATTCAGAGCATGGTACTTGAGGGGTATTTTAGACCTGCCTGGCCAGGGACCACCTTGGTCCCTACCTCAAGGTAAGGTATCCTTCATATCATAGCATCCTTCTGCAATTCCCTAAATGCTTGGATGCTTCCCTAGCAAACTCTACAAATCCTGACTGGGCAGCCAGCCCCAGATGCCACCCTCCTACTACATAACCCATCTTTTCCCGCCTCCCAAGGGCCCTGGAGAGGCTCTTGGTGGCCCTGCCGATTCTCCCCATGGTTTTCTGCTCTTTGTAAGTTTCCTGTCCGATTGCGAGCTCCAGGCAACTCCATTTGCTCATCTTTCCATCCCCAGTGACCACTGTCCAGCAGGTTAGATATGTCTCAAGACCCCAAACAAACAGTGGTCGAACAACTGAGCACAGCGAAGTGTGTCGTAACGTGTGAGGACTGGCCCCTGAGATAGTACGGTGATACGGAGTCTCCTGCGTTTAAATGCATGTCGCAGGCCCAGAGCTCTTTGATTCCAACATGGCATCATTTGAGGGGTTGACAACTCAGAACAAATCGCTCAACCTTCAAGGGACAAATGGCTAGCAAGGGACAGCGGGGACTTCCACTTTAGTGAGAACCGTCAGAGGCTGGAATATGTGTGGTACATGTTGCTTGGTTACGTCAGACGCTACCCTCAGAGTTTGTTATGGTTAAGTTCTCCCCCAAACCCAAGGATTTAAGGCTTAGTGCCCACTGTAGTGTTATTGGGAGCTGGAGCTGCTGGGAGGCAGAGACTTAATGGGCAATCTGTAGTTTACTGGGCTCAAGAGGATTGTGGGAACTGAGTCCTTGTTTATCTCCTTGGCAACGGGGTGAGCCATTTTGCCCTGTCACATCCAGATGTGCTGCTGACTACAGACTCATTGCAAAGGGCCCCTTGACAGGAATCTCCATAACTATGATTCAAGAGCAAATGTTTTCCCTTTACAAATGGATTACCTCAGGCATCTCAATGGCGGTGCAAAGCTATTGATATCTAGTAACTTGGATATTCACAAAAATATACAGAGTAGACAAGTGGTTCTCATTCTACAGATGAGGAAATCAAGAAGGCACAGAGAGGTCAAACGACTTACATGAGGCCACACAGCCAATTAAAGGCAGAGCCAGAATCTGACTGAGGCAGTCTAGCCCCAGTCTAGCCCCAGTGTGCGAATATGCAAATTTCTACGGCAGCCTAAAATAACTCAGCAGCTACACAGCATTATTGCTGTGACAGTGGATTGCTCTACCTGAAGACAGCCTCTCCTCCTCAGCTGTCTTTGTGTTCCCTTAGGTGTTCAACAGATGTATTCCGGATGAAGTCATGATTGGCGTATTCTCGTACCACTAATTTCATTGTCAAAGGTTTCAGTCTCTAAGTCAAAGGCCATTCCCCTCTTTAGAATCTGTCTCCATTAATTAACCACTAATGAACACAGATGGATTTAGAACGGCTCTGAGGTTTGGTGAGAAAATCATTTAGGACACCAGCGGGCTTTAGTGTAAATCTCCCGTCACGCTGGCACGCATCAGTGACGCGGCAGCCGAGCTAGTGACATGTTCACCTTTTCACAGTTTGCTTTGAGTTCACATAAAGCCTTTTGGGATTGATGTCAGCAAACAGCGGCAGCTGGACTCACCAGTGGTACACCCTCTGCCGCTGACCCTGTGCATCAAGTCACCTGGCTGCAGTTAAGAGCCTGCAGACTTCTGGGCTGCACCTGCAGACACTGACCAAGGGGAGGCGCTGTTGAGTCTAAGCACACTGGTGACTGACACAGATGGAGAACTGTTTCTTTTTATTTATTATTATTATTATTATTATTATTATTATTATTATTATTATTATTATTATTTATACAGGGCTCTCACCGCATATACGCCTGCAGGCCAGAAGAGGGCACCAGATCTCATTGCAGATGGTTGTGAGCCACCGCGTGGTTGCTGGGAATTGAACTCAGGACCACTGGAAGAGCAGGCAGTGCTTTTAACCTCTGAGCCATCTCTCTAGCCTCACAACTGTTTCTTATTAGGTATTCTGGTTTCTCCAACTACAAAGTGCCTAATCTTCAACTGAAGACCTATACAGGGTTTCCAGAAGAAACTATGCAGGAAAACACCGGCAGTGTGGCCCGGGGCACTGTCATGACCTCATGACAAGGTATGTACAGCTTCCACCAGTTACCCAGCTCTTAGTAGATATGCAGTTAATGAGATCTGTGGCTATTGATTATATAATTAAATTAAATATATGTATGTGCACCATATGCTGGAAGTGCTTGCAGAGGCCAGATAAGGATCCCTTGAAGCTGGAGTTACAGATGGGTGTGCACCACCATGTGGGTGATGGGAACCAGACCTCAGTCCTCTAGAAAAGCAGCCAGTGTTCTTAACCACTGAGCCATCTCAGTAAGGGAATTTCTTGACCTTCAATGTTTTTTTTTTTTTTCCTTCCTTTCCTTTAAAAAAATATCGAGGCCTCACTGGTATATTCTTTTACTGTTATTGTTCAAGAAAAGAGAATTTACGCACACCTTTAATCCCAGCACTCGGGAGGCAGAGCCAGGCGGATCTCTGTGAGTTCGAGGCCAGCCTGGGCTACCAAGTGAGTTCCAGGAAAGGCGCAAAACTATACAGAGAAACCCTGCCTCGAAAAACCGGGAAAAAAAAAAAAAAAAAAAAAAGAAAAGAAAAGAGAATTTAAAATGACCCCAACTACACAGTTTGGAAGATAAGAAATGAGCACGCAGTAATCACCAATGCAATGAACGTGACCTTTTAAAAATACCGCTAACTTTTCAATGCGTGTCTCCTTCTTTCCAGCTAAGTGTTGTGTGACGGACATGAAGGTAGGCATCAATTGCATGCAGCTCAATATGTCCAGATTCTGACATAAAACACAACAGACAAAAATCACCGACCAAGAGTTCCTGAGGGGTGGGTATGTCTCAAAGACAAGGAATTGTAAGTTACCCGTCATGCCACAGTGGCATCTTGATAAATACGGGTGACTACATTAACTAAATATAAATACCAAAGACTTCAGGTACACGCTGCCAAGGCATCCTGCTCCTCTCCGTCCCACGAGGAGGACAGACTAAGGCACCACCGTTAAACGAGTGGGTTTACTTTGAGAATGTGTGGCTGTGTGCACGGTTCCTCTACTTCACGTACGTCAGCACGCACCTTGCCAGCCGAGCTCTGCAGAATACACCAGAGAAAGCTACCAGGCGAACACGGAGCATGCAAATGCTAGGCCACTCACGCCGAAGCATCAGGGGGACAGAGAAGGATGCAGGGGAAGAGACTGTGAAAAGGGTACATTCGAAAGGCTTTGGCACCTTTTGTAATGGAACGGTGTAACGGAAAATACAAAATCCTGAAGCTATTCAAGGTAAAGTCTGCTTTTTAAGCCATTTATTTTCTTCAGGCATGTCCTCTCTACGGAGTGTGTAAAATGGGCGTTAGAATGTGTTTATACATTAGCAGTATTGGAAACAGTCTCATTCAAATCCTTTCTGGGCTCAGATCTAAACATAAATGACAGAACTTTATTCTGCTTGAAGTTCATCAAGCACCTTGAACATCTTTTGCCCTTGGGGCAGTGAATTCTAACAATTTACTACCCATACATATAACCTCACATTTATTTTCGAATTTAGAAACAGGCTCTTGTTACGCTGGCTTGAAGGTTCTATGTAGCCCAGGATGAATATATGATAAATCCTTTTCTAAATTTGTAAATGAAAGAAGACAAGATAAAGATGGGGGGGTGAAAAGGTGGCAATTCTTTTGCCTCAGTCTTCCCAAAGCTGGAGTCACAGGTGTCCATTATCATATCTGGGTTTCCTTACATTTCTTTATTCTAAAGGTCCTTATTTGTGTGTGTGTGTGTGTGTGTGTGTGTGTGTGTGTGTGTGTGTGTGCGCGCAGGTGCCCACAGAGGCTAGAAGAGGGTGGCAGTTCCCCTAGCTTGAGTTACGGGTGGTTATGAGCCCCCTGGTGTGGGTTCTGGAGGCAGCCAGTGTTCCTAACCACTGAGCCACACCAGGCCTTCCTCACCTTGATCTTGGCTAACAAGCGGCTCTGCCGTGTTTCTTGGAGTACAAGACTTCTAGAAAATACAGCCCGAAGCTCTTCCCTGATGGAGTTGCTCAGTGCCCACACTTGGCACAGGGCCCTTTCCCTGTGCAGCCCACCCCGAGCACTTCACACCAACAGTGGGCATGTGCAGACCTGGTGTTGGAACTGGTGTTGGGAACATGATTCAGTCTCTGTAGCATTGATCCCACAGGCTCTTCCCAGTCTTACCGATGCTTGTTTTAGAACCTTCTAATGGGTGAAATGCCTGTGTAGGGAAGCATGTCTGAGTCTACACTCATGTCTTTCCGGGGTGGTTGATAACCCTTTACTCAGATTTTCTGTGGGCTTTGACAGGAGCTCTAAAGAATATTATGATTTTGAAATAATTCATTTTCAAAGCAAGCTGCTCTGCTGTTTCAAAAACAACTTGGATCATCCCTCCCAAACGGCTCCTTGGACCACAGCAATAAATTACTGTACAAAATATTTTAATTGTAACCCCAGATGTATTAAATATATTCAGAAAGCTGTGTTAGAAGCATTCTTCATCATTAAAATAATTGTTCTAGTTCCTTTCTGTTTCTCTGATAAACATGGACTGAAAGCAGCTTGGGGAAGGAGAATGATTTTGGCCTTGAACTTACAGTTCAGCATCCAGCCAAGGTAGGGACCTGCGGGCAGGAACTGATGCAGAGGCCACGGAGAACACTGTTTGCTGTGGGATATTTGTGCACTGTGTGAAGATGTATTGCTGTGATTGGTGTAATAAAAAGCTGAACGGCCAATAGATAGGCAGGAGATATAGGCGGGATTTCCAGGGAGAGAAATGAAGAGGAGGAGAATCTAGGTGCTCGGGAGGCACCAGGAGACATGGACAGAAAACAGGATGGGCAGTACAGAGTAAAGGTAACCGAGCCACGTAAAAGAACATAGATGAAAAGATATGGGTTAATTTAAGTTATAAGATCTAGTTAGGAACAAGCCTAAGCTAAGGCCAAGCTTTCATAATTAACAATAAGTCTCCATGTCGTTTTTTGTGAGCTGGTGGCCCAAAGAAAAATCCGTTCACACTGCTTACTGGCTTGCTCCTCATGGCTTGCTCAGTCTGCTTTCTTATAGAACCCACGGCCAGCAGCCCAGGGGTGGCCCTGCCCACATCAATCGTTAATCAAGGTAATGCCCCACACATTTGTCCACAGGCCAATCTGATGGAGGCCGTTCAATGGGGGTTCCTTTCCCCCAGGCAACTCTAGTTTGTATCGCGTTGACAAAAACTAACGGCGCAGTTTTGAACAAAATGACCACTTTCTATCTGTAAAAGATACGTTTAAAGTACTAGGATCAGTAACTGCCAAAGCAGACCAAACAGGGAAAGTGGCACTGGGCGGCTCAGATAGATGCCCGAGAGTGGTCACTGTGTAACCACTGATGACCCTGAAAGGCATTTCAGTTTGCGCAGTTCATGAAGGCCTCATTGGCTGCCCGCTGCTATGAGATTTCACTGCCAACTTGAAGGAAATGAACGATTGTGATCTTGGATTTCACCATCAGCTCTTAGAGCCAGGACACAGTCAGTGCTGAAATCAGGTCCATGTAGATCATTATATAATTACAGTAAATGACAAAATAACGTAATTAATCTTAAGTACTTCTCCAAATTGAAATGTCTTAGGGGGAAAAAAAACACAAAACACAAAACAATGCAACATGTATAAGCACATGCAAGAATTTTTAGTTATTTTTTTTTAATGAAAGTAGCAAACATTGAACCAGAGAAGGAAGCTGAGCCACAGCTTTGGACAACAGGTGAGAATTTGATTTGCACTGGTTTCGTTTTTAAAATAATTTGTAAAGACTCATTTATTTTAGTTTATGTGCGTAAGTGTTTTGCCTGCATGTACATCTGTGTGTTACTTGTGTGTCTGGCATCCACAGAGGCCAGAGGAGGATGTCAGATCCCCTGAAACTGGAGTTACAGGTGGTTGTGAGTCACCACGTGGGTGCTGGGAACTGAACCCAGGTCCTCTGCAAGAGCAGCCAATGCTCTTACCTGCTGAACCATCTTTCCAGCTCCTGGTTTTTTTTTTCTTTTTGAAAAATGGCCTTGCTATACATAGTTTAGGCTAGTCTCAACTTTGTGATCCTCCTGCCTCAGCTTCTCCAGCGCTTAGATTATTGGCACGCATTACCATGCCAGAAGTGTCTGATTTTTTTTTTTTTTTTTTTTTTTTTTGGTTTTCCGAGACAGGGTTTCTCTGTGTAGCTTTGCGCCTCTCTTGGAACTCACTTGGTAGCCCAGGCTGGCCTCGAACTCACAGAGATCCGCCTGGCTCTGCCTCCCGAGTGCTGGGATTAAAGGCGTGCATCACCACCGCCCGGCGCCAGAAGTGTCTGATCTTATGTCACAGAGGGTTCTTGTCTACTTGTCCTGTGTCAACTGGTCACTAAAATTGAAAGCATGTCTTTATTTGATTCAAAGGCAATTGTAAAGCTAATTATCATAACTGTATTCATTATAGGCTCCTTGGTCCCAAGGGGTGTGGCTTTACTCATCAGATCACCCAACACCTGTGCTGGCCACCTGGAGAGCAGTGAGTGGTTAGTACACAAACATTCACAGATTGGTAGGAGGCAACACTCTCTGCTAGAACAACTCCTCCACAGAACGGAGCTTTTGTTTCCAAAATATCTACCTAGACCAAAAGGGACAGGTGTCACAGTATATCTGAAATAATTCTGTTTAGGTCAGCTGAGTATAACCATTATTTTATTTTCCTGTCACTTAGATACACATGGTAACAGTTATATACCTAGGTAGATCTGTACAAGGTTGTTTTAATTCTGTCTTCTAAGGGGTTCTTTCTAGAGCAGATATATATCTCCCAAATCTGCAGAGATTTCTTTTATTTCTAGGCAGATGAATCTATTCTTTTAAGAATTTTATTGCAATGTGGTGTGGAGGCCTGAACCTGTAATACTAGCCCTTTGGGAGGCTAAGGGAGGAGGACTGTGAATTTGAGGTCAGCCTGGGCAACGTAGTTAAGTCCTTGTTTACAAAAGTAAGTAACAGTTCATTGAAGTTTTTTTTTTAATAAAATATTTTTGTTGTTGTTGAGTTGACAAATACTAACCTTGAGATTGGACAAGCAGTTGTTGAGGAAAACATGCCATCTGTTCAGAAATAGCTGCTTCTGACTGACACAGAGAAGACAGGTCACCAGGGGGTATAAGGCCTGAGAAGAAAGGAGCAGAGGTCACAGGGTGACTGACAATTCAATAACCAAGGAAACACACCTTCCCTGCACGCAAGGCTTCATTATCTCCTCTGTGGCCGTGTGGCCCCAAATAAAAGCAATGCTGTATAAACACAAGAACTCATAAGTGCTTCCTGATAATGACTGGATAGAATCTTGTAGAACTCTGGCTAGGAATATACATACAGTAATATGTTTGCTTCGTGTACAATGATACAGAAAGCTGATTCACTAACTCGGTTTTCACTTATGCACTTTTAAAACAAACTTAGAATCCCAGATCGTACTCTCAGCCACCACAGAAATAGAACAACCATCCCGCTCATTCCTTTTGTCAACTTGACACCAATTAGAGTCACCTGGAGAGAGGGACCTTGATGGAGGAACTGCCTCCACCAGATTGGCCTGTGGGCGTGTTTATAGGACATTGTCTTAATTGCTAATTAATACAGGAGGACACAGCCCACTGTGGGCAGGTCCTGGGTTCTATAAGAAAAGCAGGCTGAGCAAGCCATGAGGAGCAAGCCAGTCAGCAGCACCCCTCCATGGCCTCTGCCTCAGTTCCTGCCTCCAGTTCCTGCCCTGGCTTCCGTCCATGATGGATAATAACTCAAGGCAAAGAAACGCTTCTTTCCCCTAAGCTGCTTTTAGGCAGTGTTTTTTTTTCACAGCAACAGAGAAGCAAACTCGAACAGCCCATGAAGGCATACTCGGTTTGAAAATGTTCTTGGCTTTTTCACTCATAAATATCTAGTAGTTGGTCCCTGTCTTAGCAGCAGATACACGTGTTTACTTTCTCCTGCGATCTTCCGGCAATTAAGGGAGATTCCTGAAAGAGCTGTTATGGTCCTGGTAAACACTACCAAGACAAATGTAACCACAGCAGGAATTTGCCCAGGATGGGATAAACAGAGGTGCGACCGTGCTTTTCCTGCCTAACTGGGCCCCTTTCCCACAGCAACTGGAGAAGACAGCAAAGCTCACGGGCAGCCATCCAAAGTACACGCACCCGCGCACACAGCTCACCATCGTTTTTGCTTAACCAAGTAGCGCACACCTTGAGGGCTGGGGGGGATTTAAAGAGAAACACACCTATTTACTTGGACTAGCAGGAAACAATGGCCGATGGATGGGCTTCTCTGCACTTGAACTCAGCATTTTTCTTCTTCACATAAACCTAGTCCTAGAGTACTCTGGACTACTGTGCCCACTGAATACATCTCTAACACCAGTCAATGTATGCAAGCAATTCGTCACAATGACTGCAGGGTACAGGCAAATGAGCAAAGTTGTCACAGCTACCAGCTGAACAGCTAGGTACCAGCTCAGACCCTGACAAGGATGCCCGTGCTTTGGAGACCAGCACAGGCCAGTGCTACGGCCAGCTCTTTAACCATGGACTTTCCTTATACTGCCATGATTACACCTGGCACACCCCTGGCAGTGTACCAGAGTTTATTTCACCACGCAGCAACTTGAAAAACCGTATATCGCCTCCCCAAGAACTCTGTCCCAATCTTCAGAAACTCTTGGCCTGCAGGCAACTGCCTATACCCCACCTCTCTCTCCTTCTGTGTAAACTTTGATTCTGAGTGTCTAGATCGGAATTAGCTAGTGCAGGCTCACTCCTGGGAGGGAGAAGATAAACCGTTGTTACAAACTCTAGCCTTTAGATTAGAAAAACTTCTCAGAAACTCAAACAAAAACTCAGTTTAGCCAGTCTCTGAAGTAAACGGCCAAGTCCATCGGACTAGAAGGTTCGTCTGAGGTGATGTGGTGTGATTCCCTTATGTTACAGTGATTCATGGGTTTGTGCTAAATGCAAGCTCTGAAGACTGAGACGCTGGGGCAATGCTCCCATGCTTTGCCTCTTTTCAAGTCAATTTCTTCCTAGGAGTTCCAGGCTCTCCACTTGGGACAGTGTTCGGCTTCCCTCATGGTTACTAACCAGGGAATGCTTTTTCCGAGAGGAGAGTTCCAACGTGGTGTCATAGAGGCTCTCCACAAAGTTCCTGAGGCAGGGGACGTTGACTTCATTTTTCACAGCCTACAACAGAGACTCGTGTGAATGTTCTACTCAAGAAACTGTTGGGTGTGCCATCCTAGTTGAAGAAGTTGTTAGAAATAAAAACACAACTCACAGCAGCCACGGGGACGAGAATTTCCACAAAGAGCCCAGCCAAGGCATGCTTGATATCCTTGTCTTTAACCTCCAGAAAATAGTGTGCACATTCCTAGAGAGCAGAAAAAGAGCACAGGAAGGGAACAGGGGTTGAAATGTGCATTTGAATACACCCAATTATCCTGTACACGGACACAGCATATTCTCAGAGCTATTAAAAGTCACCGTATTCAAGGACTCACATGGGGTCTAAATGTTTGTGAGGACCCCAGTGGACCTTTCCAAGACTCGTTTTCTCTTTGTCTTCCTGTTTCTACTTCAAAAAAAAAAAAAAAAAAAAGGCACCTGAAAGGACTAACAGCCACATTTGTAGGCACAGGTCATTGGTTGGTCGGTCGGTCTGTCCATCCATCCATCCATCCATCCATCCATTTCCAACAGATTTCTATGCCTTCTTAACCCTTCATGGGGTCCTGGGCCCTTGATCAGCCTACAGAGATCCCAGGAGAGCGGCAGCCAATTCCAGTAAATTCCAGTCAGGTCCAACATCGGACAGCCTCCCTCCTACAAGACTGTTTACTTGCGGGCCTGGCGTTCTAGGTGTGTTTATTATTCCCATCATCTCTTAAGCAAGTCTGGACTGCTTCCCTTCATGCAAGGAAACCTCTGGAACACTTCCCCACTTTCTTTACCTGCGAAGCTACTGCCTACTAGAGACTCATTCTGAAGGAAGGTTGGCCTGCCAGCCTCTCCCTTGTGTTAGTGACTTCCTGTGGCTTAGATTATCACATAGTTATGCCAATACCAACTCTCATCCTTCATTTTCAATCATTAGTAGGAATACTAGCAAAAAGAATTCCTAAGGTCTTCAGAACAGTACCATACCACCAAATCTCATCCCAGGTTGAATGATCTGTGCCTATGAAGTCTGTGAGACAGACTGACCATGGGGGATGGAGCCTCTGGGTCCTAGGATCCTGGGCCCCTTTTTTACATTATTTTGTACAGGTATATAAGTAATTCCCAAGTGGGTATTCAGGTATATAGATATGTGCATTGCTTTTTTGTTTATTTTTTTGTGAGTGTGGTTTTGTTTGTTTGTTCCTAGATAAGGTTTTTCTTTGCAGTCCTGCCTGTCCTGAAACTCACTCTGTAGCCCAGGCTGGCCTCAAACTGAGAGATCCCCCTGCCTCTGCCTCCTGAGTGCGGATATGTGCATTGTTAACTGAGACTGGAACAAGATAATAGTTGAGTTCTGGTAACGTCACCACTTGCAGATAAGGTAGCTGAGGCTGGAGTGTGAGAGGTGCTAAGGGAGCCTGGCCCTGAATCCAAACCCAGGAAGCAGTCACCCCTCCTTCGCCCACCCTACGGGTTAGCTTTATTGAGATATGGTTCTCACACCAATGCAGCTCACTCCTTTAAAGTGTTTACTTCATACTCTTATTCTCTATTTATAGTCATCTTCCCATTCTACAGTCAAACTTACAACTTTTTAATGAACCCCCCCACCCCCCTGCTCCCGGGAAACTGAACTGTTTGGCTGTCCTTCAATCTCAGCATCCACTCTGGTCCTCCATCTAGGCAACCTAGGACTCTGTGATACATCCTGTGGCGGTTCTGCTTACTGTGAACACTGCAGTGACATGGGTTCATGTAGGACGCAGCCTTTTGCATCTAGTGAAGAATGTCTCCATCCTAGGGTTGAAAGCCCTCTTACAGCAAAGGCAAACGAGACTCATCCTGTTTCTAATCGAATCTGTTTCTCAAGGACTGGGCTGTGCCCCACCTGTAACCTTAACTACACATGGTTCTGTACTGGCTGTCCCAGGAAAGGCAACCATACCTTTGTTTCAAAAAGTTGTTTATAACCATCTTGCAGCCCTACCTCTGTTTCAAAAGGTTGTTACGACCACCTTGCAATCATGTCTTTGTTTCAGGAGGTCGTTATGACTAAATTGTTATACTTATGTTCTGCTCCTGTAACCCCACTTATTTTGCCCACCAAACCCCCCATTTGGGAACCAGGTTCTTCCAGTGCGCTTGTTCTCTGGAACACAGCCTCTTGATCAAGTTTTGTCTTGTCTGGACACTTCTGTTGGAGTGGCGGTCTCTTGTGACCCTGCACTTACCTCTAACAGGAAGGCTAGCTGTACTGCCTTCCCATGTGGCTGTGCTTCTAGCTACTCACACTGGCAGTACAGGAGAATTCCAACTCCCCATGTCCTCATCCATAGCTGCTGTCTCTTTCTGACTGTGGCCTTTGGAACTAGGAAGCCAAAGCTGTAGAGCCTGTATTCCTGATTCAACACCTCAACTCTCTAGTAAGATCAACACCAAATCACGTGACAGCAGCCACAGAGGAACCCCTTTAGATAGAGAAGTTTCCTTTCCTCTCTTAGGGAAGCTTGCATGCTGCTAAATTCTCATAAGTAACACCATGATGAGCTAGTCGGGTGTATCCGAAGTTAAGACTCCCGCTTATGGTACAGAGGAGACAGATTTCTTCGTCAAAGTCCTTATGCTTGTGAACGCCACTATGGCCAGCACAGTGCTGCTGAATAAATGGCCAAAGAATCAGCTATGATTTAATCACAGAGTCATACGTATCAGTGGGTGAAGGAGAAAGGGAAAAGTAAACCAATAAGAAATTCCATGGTGAAAAGAAAAAAGAAGAAAAAATTCCATAGTGCGGCAACTTCCAAGGTGACTAGAAATTTGAAAAAGGAATTATGTTTTGGTGACTTCATTATTTGGTATCAAGGCATTTTGTGACTTACCTAGAAGGTAGAATACACACACACACACACACACACACACACATATATATTCTCATATATATATTCAACTGCAGACACTCTTTGATTTAATAATGATATTTTGTATCAATACATTTAACCTAAGTGGAACATATCATAAAGAGAATTTTCTCTTAAACCCCTAATTTTCCACAATGGCAGAGTCCACACACAGTGGCTGTGTGGCTGACCCGGAAAATGCCATGACTGTCATGGCTCAGCATCACCAGAAGTTTAGACTACATCGTGCCAGCAAGCAAAAGACTCAAGTACAAAATGTGACCCGGGAGTCCGAGGCAGGAGGATTGCAGGTTTGAGGCCAGCCTGGTTAACCAAGAGATACAATTAAAACTTTAAAAAGTTCTGGGGTTGTAGTGTAGCAGAGGAGAGTTTGCTTAGCACGAGCGAGGCCCTGGATTCAAGCCTCAATACTGCAAACGCTCTTTATAATGAGAAATATGGTTTCTATTGCGTGTGCATCATGCCGTAGCGCTGAGAAGTTTGAAAGTGCCTATGTAGGTTTCTCCCATTCCAGCTGCAGTATTTTGCTGGAAGGAACTCCATGAGGTAAACAGCTGTGGCTCAGGGACCTTACCTGCATAAATTGGAGGGACGCCTCGAAGTCCTCCACTGGGTACATCTTAATTCGGAAGAATTTCATCCCCATGATCAAGCTGATGATGCTCTGCACCACGTAGGGGCTCTGCTCTTTGTGCCGCAGCTCCTTCAACTCTGCCATGAACTTCTTCTTGACAGCCGGGAACCTAAGAAAACATAAAAGATTACCAACAGTCAAGAAAGTCACTATCACCAGGGCCTCCAGCATCCAAGACTGGGCGTAGTGACGGGGTCCTCAGCTCAGTGCAATGCAGTGGCCATCAGACCATAAGGGTTTGACAGGGTCCAATGGCTCCTTTCCTCCCATTGTTCAATAAGATGGTCCACATCCCTTCCCTTTGTCAATAAGACGGTCCACATCCCTTCCCTTTGTCAGTAAGACGGTCCACATCCCTTCCCTTTGTCAGTAAGACGGTCCACATCCCTTCCCTTTGTCAGTAAGACGGTCCACATCCCTTTCCCATTGTTCAATGAGATGGTCCACATCTCTTCCCCATTGTCAATAAGACGGTCCACATCTCTTTCTCTTTGTCAATAAGACGGTCCACATCTCTTTCCCTTTGTCAATAAGACGGTCCACATCTCTTTTGGACTGAGCTCTATCGCTGTCTAAACCCTCTCATGACGGTTTAGCTCTTAACTCAAGCATGCCAGACAGGCAAACACCCCTCCATTTTCTCAGGCTTAGCTACCACTGAAATACTTGCAGGTCCCTGGGGCCCAAAGTGACTGACAGCGGGCATCCGAGTGCAGCTTACGGGATCAGCTATTTCTGACAGTGACCACAAATAATTTTTGGACCTGTATCTCAAATAATGCCTAAAATACCCTAATTTCCATTGCCAACGTTTTCTGTTGTTCTTGTATAATTTTAGGCTAATGATCATGGAAAAAATGTATTTTTAAGTTGAGGGGAAAGTCTAGTAATGGGAAAACTGAAGTGATATCTGAGAGAAAGGGTAAAGGTTGGTGTGTGCCTGTGACTCCTGCACTCCAGAGGCAGAGGCAAAAAGGATGATGAGCTTGAGTCTAGCCTGGGCTATATGGCAAGACTGTTTCCAAGAACCAACTGCGGGGATGCATCTCAGTCACACAGCACTAACCCTGCCTGGCAAAGTTCTGGTTTCCTGGTACCATAGCAACAAAAAAGATAAATAGGAATGAGCTGTGTGTTACATGCATGGACTTGTAGGGTATGAGCTGGTGAATGAAGACAGGTACAAAAGGCACATTCCCTGTCCTCTGCTTAAATTATCTGTATTGTTGGAAAAGAAGAGCAATACCAACTACACCTGTCATATCATTAGGGTTTTTAAAAACAAGTCAAGGATATAAAGTTGATTGTTTGGGCCAAGCATGGTGGTGCACAATTTTAATTGCCACACTCGGGAGGCAGAGGCAGGTGGATATCATGAGTTCGAGGCCAGCCTGGTCTACAGAGTGAGTTCCAGGACAGCCAGGGCTACACAGTAAGAACCTGTCACAAACAAACAAACAAACAAACAAACAAACAAACAAGTAAACCAAAGCTAGCTGCATTTCTAGTTCTAACTCAGTCACAGGTTTTTCAGGCTTTGGTAGAGGATATGGACGTAAAAATGTACTTGAAAGTGTAACATCCAGGGTGAAGCTTTCCAGTGGCTGTTCTAAATGGACAGAGGTCACTGAGATGTGTAGATGTTGGTAACGTTGGTACATGGTGTTTTTTATTTGGGAGTTCTTTATAATAAAGTTTCAATAAATAATAATATAAAAATCCACCTTAAGGCCAGGAGGAGAGAAAGTGTAGCAAATGTTTCACTTAGAAAAGGCAACTGTGCTCGTGAAAGCTGAACTTTCAAAGAGTCTTCTATGGTGATATTTTATTTGTATTAAAATGTTATTTGTATGTTAATAAATAAAGTAGCCCGGGGTCAGAGCTATTAGCAAGCCAGAGGAAAGCAGGGCAGTGGTGGCATACGCTTATAATCCCAGAACTTGGTAGGCAGAGCTAGGTAAGTCTCGTGTGTTCAGGGATACAGCCAGCACTGGACACACATGCCTTTAATCTCAATACCAATCATGGAAAACCTGGAGGTCTATACAGACAGGCCGTGATGAGGCGGTCATGTGGTTGGGTTTACAACCAATGAGAAGGCAGAACAGAAACTTTATATAAGGACTTTAACACAGAAAGTAGCTCTGGTTCGGAGAGGTAGGACCACCGCAGGAGGAAGGGTAAGGTTTTAGCTCTTAGCTCTGACCTCTTGGCTTTCTTCTTTGCATTGGTTCTGTGTTTCTTATTTAATAAGACGGTTGGTTACATCTACACTTCTAGTTCAGAACAACTGTCGTCCTGAAGTAGAAACGACAGGACACGTGAGAGGAAGCCGCCCAGGGACGCTCCGCTAGCAGACACCGGAGCGGCCGCACAGTGGCCCCTCCTGACTCCTTACTGAAGGTTTTCTACATGTTTGCTGCCTGTCTTCTTAGAAGGGCAGTGGGGCAGAAGAGTTCATGGCTACGTGAGCATTTGAACGCATCTTGAGTTAGGGATTCTTTAGCGGGCTGCTGTCATAGCTAAGGGCTCATTCCTGACCTGTGGTGGCATTTTATGGACTTCTATAAAACATCCGCTTTCAAGACAACATTCCAGACTGGCTCATCCTGGCATTTCTGACATTTCTTGAATACTGTGGAAATAAGGGAGGAAATAGTAGCTATATTATGTTTTACAAGTAAAAAGATCACAGGGATTGTGAAATTTCAGAAGAGGATACCAGCAAAGAGTAAAATGTAAATTTTATTAAATTTAGAAAGCTTGATTTGGCATCAGGTAACAGCTATTTGAGTGGAAACTGAAAAATGTACTCTTAAACGTTTTACATATAAATTCCAAACTCCAATAACCTCACTCTTTTCTATGTCACATATACATGTCATATATATGTATACATGTATATATACATATGTGTCATATATGACATACATTCATTAAGATGGCAATGGTGATCATAGAGGCAAATGGACATCTTAGAGGACTCTACAGCACCTCAGCCACACACAGTCACTCTTTAATCCTCAGGGCAGCCCGTGAAGGGGACAGCTGTGTTCTTTTCAAATATCAAGACTTCAAAACCTCATAAAGCGGCACAGTTGACGGATGATGGAGCCGGTGTCTGAAGGCTGTGGCCGACCTCAGACCCCTCCTCCTAATCCCGTGCTACCCAGTAAGGCTAACTCCAGGGTTTTTAAAGTATGTTCCCTATGTGCCATGGCCTGAAAACTTGCTGAAAATACATTCTCTGACCCCTGCCTAGATTATGGGATTATTATGGGTTGTTTATTCTCTTTCCTTCCTCCCCTCCCCCCCAAAAAAAAGTCATACACAAAATGGGTGTGACTGCACTAGGAGACAGGTCTTTGCAGAGTAAGGTTAGACGAATTGTCTGGGGTGGGCGTTCACTCAATATACCTGGCATGTTTTAAAGACAAGATAACTGGAACGCAGGACAGGTAGATAAGACCACACACAATGAAGACCAGCAAGAAGGGAACTTCTCACAGGGTGGCAGTGGCACACGCCTTTAGTCCCAGCTCTTGGGAGGCAGAGGCAGGCAGATCTCCATGAGTTGAAGGCCACCCTGGTCTACATGAGCGAGTTCCACAGAGAAACCCTGTCTTGAAAAGAAGGCAATTTCTCTACAGGGAAATCACCCCTGCCAATACCTTGAACTTGACGTCTGCAACTCTAAGGAAATGTCTGTCAGTAAGGCTCCCAAGTGAGGTGTCCTTGTCCTAGCATCCCCAGCATACGGATACACTGTGTGGGCAACTGGCTAGCCAGCTGATGCCCACAGCTTGACAGTGGGCTGGCCTGTTTCCTCAACTACCCACACAGTGACTGTGTGGATGAATACAAGGAGACTCTCAAAATTGCATGCTGGCCTGTGGTACAGGTCTATAATCCCAGCTACTCAGGAGGCTGAGGCAGGAAGCCTGGGATACAGAGCGAGTTCCAGGCCAGCCTGGGCAACATAGAGAGACCTTGTTTCAAAAGAAAAAGCCAGCAAGCCAAACAAACATTGACAACAACATGAGGGCTGGGGTTAGATCAGGGCAGAGTGTTTATGTAGCACGCTTGAGGACCTCTAGGTTCAATGGCACTTGTTCACCTAACATATGCAAGGTCCTGGGTTCAAGTCCCACTACCACAGAAAGAAAGAAGGAGAGACAGAAAGAAAGGGGAAAAAAGAGGAAGAGAGATGGGGATGGGGTGCGGGGAGAAAGGCCCCCAACTGGAATGTGTTACAGTTAACTGCTTTCATGTTCTATTTCTGACACCCCTGGCTGGACACAGGTCCACGAGGTCAGGCACACAGTAGGTACAAAGTAACCATGCTGAGTGCATTAGTTGCCTAGGAGTGGTGGTGTCTGTTGACATGGAGGTGGTTAAGCACAAGCTGTGCACACCCTTGCACACCCACACTGACGATGTCATTGGGAAGAGTCCCATAGAGTGAACATGGTTAGAACATTTTTCAAAGTTGAGATGTTATTAATATCAATTCACTTCTCCTGGTGAACAGAGGCATTTCTCATAGAAAAGGCCCACAGTTAAACGTTTAGTCTTTTAATCCTAATCCACAGCTAAAACAAGGAGAGTTAGGAAAAAAACAGGTTGCTTACATAATTCAGTACGTCAATACTATAATGAGATATGACTATTTTTTCCTGTGAAAAGTTTCATGTGGCATAAACATGTTATTTTAAGATAAAAGTAACCTGTAAATCTATTTCCACTTAAAATCTACTTTCCTTTATAATGATTTTTTAAAGAAGAATACATTTTGTCTATGCTTTGGTCTTTCCTTTTATACTTCATTTGGTGCCGTATTTAGCATATACAGTAATTAAACAATGACTCAGTTTGTGGTATTCTATGAAACTCACATAAAGGGGCCTGCAGAGATGAGTACCAGCTGTTCTTACAGAGGACCTGGGTTCAATTCCCAGCACCCACATGGAGGATTACAACCATCCATAACTCCAGCTACAGGGGATCCGACACCATCTCTGGACTCCGCATGTACTGCATGCACATAGTACGTACACACATGTGCGGGCAAAACACCCATGTACATTAGAAAAAGGAAAGAAAAGAAAAACTCATAAAGATGAGCCTTTGCTTTAAAATGTATAGAACATAGGTATGGAAAAAAAGAAAACCTGCGGTTCAAATCTATGAATCTTTGAAGCAATCATGATCTAAACAAACAGTATCAAATTTTAACTCAAGTACTTAGAAAATCTATTTTTAACTTAATTTCTCTTTGAAAGAAATTAGTACTATATTTGAGTATCTCAATATCAAAACAGACCTTAAAGCTGAGGATTGCAAGGCATTGTCACTAGTAAGGTTAAACACTGGTTCTGCTAAAACAGAGAGACTGAACAGAGCCTAATAACTGAGTCACAAGTGGGGAAATGGGGGCTGATATACAATGTAAAATCAGAATGACGTTGTTCAGCTTCATAAAGGGGGTGAGTTCAACACTGTACCAGCCAACCATGCATCCTTTCCCCTTCCTATAACAAAGAAAGTAGTACTTTCCCCCCAAAATAATAAAGCAGTGGTGTATGTAGACATACTTCATGGTGTGACATTAAGATGGCACCATTTATCAACAAAGATGGCATGTTGCCTGACTGAGGACGTCTCATGGGCTGTCTGAGTTTGTGAATACTTTAAGAGCAGACTGGCCAGAGTATCTTCTCAAGTTATAATTAACTTTGAAACTATCAACACATAACTGATGGGGGAAAAAACTTTAATGAAAGGAAATATGGAATTTGCCAATGAAATGAGAGAGCTAGAACATAACCAATTTGAGGTATTTCTTACGATCAGCTATAGCGGGTGGTGGTGACACACGCCTTTAATCCCAGCACTGGGGAGGCAGAGGCAGGTGGATCTCTGTGAGTTCGAGGCCAGCCTGGTCTACAAAGCAAATTTCAGGACAGCCAGGGCTACACACAGGGAAACCTTATCTTGAAAAACAAACGAAAGCACAAGGGTTGCTGTAATCTTTGGGTGCCGCCTGGTGCTTAGATGGGACGTTTCATCCACTCTTTTCTCCTCCTGCCCCTTCTCGTCCCTTCAGTTTTTGAGACAGGTCTCACTCTGTAGCCCAAGCTGGCCTGAAACTTATGTAACCCAGGCTAGCCCCCACCTTGCAGAGACCCGACTGCTCTAGTCACCTGAGCTTTGGGGCGATGGGCTTGAGCCATCACATGAGGCCTGACACCACTTCTCACCTTGTTCCGAGTCCGCATAACAAGGGTGGTCGTTTGACAATATCCAGTGTGATGCATTATTCATAAAAACTAAGAAGCATAAAATTTTATTTCCATATTATTTTAGCATACTAAACTCTCTAGATTATAGTATGAGAGAATGATGCTAGAATAATCACAAGGAAAAATACTGAGATTATCAGAGTGTGGTGAATCAGCAAATACATATATTAATGCCTTCTTTTAAAAATCATTTCTAGACTGGGTGGGGGCTGCACATGTCTTTAATCCCAGCACTTGGGAGGTAGAGTCAGGTGGAGCTCAGTGAGTTTGAGGCCAGCCTGGTCTACAGAGTGAGTTCTAGGACAGCCAGTACTGTTGCAGAGAGAAACTTTATCTTGAAACTGCCCCCCCCCCAAAAAATCATTTATAGGTACACAGGGATTAATTATCAGAGAATTACAGCTCTATTCAGTTTAATGCCAGTAAATTCACTATGCAATTAAATGGAAATCTTTCTAAGATGCATTATTTCTCCTTTCCTGAGTGACTCACGAACCACAATTATCCTAATAGATTTTTTTTTTAAGTACGCTCCAGACTCAGGCCCAAGGGCACACAGTGCCGGGGAGGCCAGAAGGAAGCAGTGTATCCCCCGGAACTGTAGTTAGAAGTGGCTGTGAGCCGACCACGAGGATGCTGGGAACTGAAGTCAGGTCCTCTAGCTCTTTAGTCCCTCCCTTAATTCTCGTGTGTACTTTGTCTGGTTGATTCCGTCACTATCTGCCTTTGGCCTTGGCACACGTCCCCCTGTGCCGGTGGCCTGCCCTCCAGAAGTTCCTCTTCACTTTCATTTTTCTTTTGGTTTTTCGAGACAGGGTTTCTCTGTGTAGCTTTGCGCCTTTCCTGGAACTCACTCTGTAGCCCCGGCTGGCCTCAAACTCACAGAGATCCACTTGCCTCTGCCTCCTGAGTGCTGGGATTAAAGGCGTGCGCCACCACCAACCGGCTCCCCCTTCACTTTCTAACATTGATGTTTTCCTGTGTTGCAAAACCAACCAGTCATTTGGGTGAGTGCTGTGGGATGTTCTGTATGGCAAATGTGTTGCTAATTAGTCAATAAATAAAACACTGATTGGCCATTGGCTAGGCAGGAAGTGTAGGCGGGACAAGGAGGAGAATAAAGCTGGGAAGTGGAAGGCTGAGTCAAGGAGACACTGCCAGCTGCCACCATGACAAGCTGCATGTGAAGATCCTGGTAAGCCACGAGCAATGTGGCAAGGTATAGATTTATAGAAATAGATTAATTTAAGCTGTAAGAACAGTTAGCAAGAAGCCTGCCACGGCCATACAGTTTGTAACCAATATAAGTCTCTGTGTTTGCTTGGTCGGATCTGAGTGGCTGTGGGACTGGCAGGTGAGAGAGATTTGTCCTGACTGTGGGCCAGGCAGGAAAACTCAAGCAACACCATGGTACTGGGTAACCTAGAACCCCATGGTACTGGGGTTCTAGGTTACCCAGATATGACTTAACTGTATGGAGGAAGAACGGAGCTTATATGTAAAGTCTGTGTGTGCTGTTCACGTGAGGCTTGAGCATCGCAGATTTTGGTATCCATGGGAACAAGGTACCGAAGTACTCACACCAAAGACAGCTGTATTAAGAGAATGCTAAGCATTTTCCTCTTTAGGTGAGTTGATATGGCTTAAAAGATAATTTTTAATTTAAACTTTTTTACTATTTGAGCATTCATACACGTATATAACGTGTTTTGATGAAACCCAGCCCCACCCCCTCCAACTCTCTCCTACCCCCTATTCCGCCCTCCCCCGACTTTTCCTTCCCAACTTTATGTGCTCTTTTTAAAAACCCATTGAGTTCACTTTGCCCTGCCTGTGTGTGAGGGCATGGGCAGACTCTCCAGTCCCACATCCCTGCAGCCATCAATTGCCAATAGCTCCTCAGGCAGGGGAGGGAGGGCATGAGTCCGTCCGTCGTGTCCGTCCCCCCCCCCCCCCTTCCTGGGATTTTGGCTTGCGTGGTCTTACACAGGTCTTATGCATGGAGCCATAGCGGCTGTGAGTTCAGACGAGAAACAGCCTTGTCTAGCAAACACTGTTTCACTGCAGGCAACCATAACCTCTGGCTCTTAACAATCCTTGTTCCTTTCTTCCCTGATGCTTCCTGCACCTTAGAGACAAGGAGTGTGATATAGATGTCTCATTTGGAACTGAGCACCCCACAGTCTCTTACTGTACTCCGATCAACTGTGGGTCTCTGTATTAATTGTCATCTACTGCAGAAAGAAGTTTCTTCCGTGAGGGTTGAGGGATGCACTAATGTATGAGTATAAAGAATTCCATCTTGCTGGGTGGTGGCACACACCTTTAATCCCGGCACTGGGGAGGCAGAGGCAGGTGGATCTCTGTGAGTTTGAGGCCAGCCTGGTCTACAGTACAAGTTCCAGGACAGCGAGGGCTGTTACACAGAGAAATCTTATCTTGGGAAAAAAAGAAAGAATTCCATGTCTTGAAGCTAAAAGTCTCTCTGAGGACTGTGTTTCACCAGGACTGAGGCATCACTTGCTGTAAGCTGTTCCCTTGGCCTGAATTCATACCGTATCCTTAGCTCATGTTACCTAATCTAGACATTCAGGCTCTTGGCTGACTTGCCTCTGGGTTGTACAAATGAAGGCTGGTGAGTAGGGTGTGACGTCACTTCTGGAATAAGCTTATCACTGCTCACAGTCTAACGGGGCTCTGTTCTAGCCTGCTAAGTAGCATCCTGGGGCCAGATAAATTTAGCAACCAGAATTTCCCCCCGACTTGTTTCCATGACAATGTCTGGGGCATTTTTAGCTCAGTTGAATTAAGTAAGGTCTGTAGTAAGAGGGACATTGGAGAGTGGAATTTTCCCACTTAGAGATGATAGATTGTAACTATCTGGTCCTGGAAGATACAAAACTAAAACGGGAAGAGCCAATAAACATCTTTGGAATATTTGAGCACAGAAAAAAGTAGTTTGGTCAGGTCCATTCTTTTCTTGGAAGCCGTGGCCTGAGACGCAGGGATGTAGTGGGAATTGGCCCAAATGCCAAGAAGAAACAGCTCGTTTGGACTTGCTTTGAAGGAGTTCAGTGGCTCTCAACCCTCCTAATGCTGCGACCCTTAATACAGTTCCTCATGTTGTGCCGACCCCCCCCCAACCATAAAATTATTTTTCTTGCTACTTCATAACTAAAATTTTGCTACTGTTATGAATCACAATGTAAATATCTGATATGTGACCCCTGTGAAAGAGTCATTTGACCACTGAAGGGTCGCGACCCACAGGCTGGGAAACATTGCTCTGGTTGGTTTCAGGATGGGCACGTATACCAAAATCAACGCCAGTTCCCATGCAAACGCTTGTTCAGTTAGGGCACTCCAGGGCTCCGATGTTCCCTTACTTGGCTTGGGCCAGTACTCCAATGACCTCTGCATACAGATCCGCCACAATGTGCATATTGCCAGTGTTGGGACCCAGGTACCTAAGTGAAACAGAAATAGACAAGTTAGGGATCTGGTGCCCAGAAAAAGGCACACAGCTCACTTAGTTTCAAGCACTCAACTTGGTCAGTACCCTAAGGAGAGAAGTCACCTTACCCTTCTTTGTATTTAAAGTGCTTGAAGGCCAGGTTGATAATGTCGTGTATTAAGCTGTCTATCACAGGATGAAGGGGAATCTGAAAAAAAGAAGATGACGTTGAATTTGGAAGGGATTATTAAATGGCCTGTCAACAACGGTGATTCTACCAGTTACATATATATGATCCATTGCAGTCAATGAACATGATTCACATTGCCTAGTATTTGGAATTCATGAACCATAAACTCAGACCTTTAAAGCTTAATTAGTTTTACAAAGTGTTAACAAAAGAGTGATAATAAATGAATTGCTCACCTGTTTCAAAACTTCTATTAACACTAACGAAAAAATAAAGTCAATGGCGAGGTCCCGTCTCTCCATTAAATAGTCTCGCTGCTGTTCATCACTACAAAGTTTAAAACATCACAGTAAATGGCACTGAAGTCACATTTAGGGTGAAATACTTCATCAGAAGACTGCTCTCAGCCCCACTGGACCACGACTCTTTCTGTTATGATGAGATCACACACTACCTGCCTAAGAAGGCTGCTTCCGTTTTTACTATGGTTCAATGGGCACATACTGCTGGAATATCTGACTTCAAAGATCCCAACCACATAAGCTGAAGTAGCTAGCGATCTGTGGGTCTCTAGTCTCATTCTGTGGACTTTTCTATCATTCCCTTATAGCCCAGGAATGCTATTGTTCATACAATCTGATCCACACATGAGACGGCGCTTCCACGGTGGAGGTGTGTATTCAAAGGATCTTGGGACATAATGTAGCGATGTAATTAATGGAAAGGATCCTAAGTCATAAGAAGCTAGTGTCATCATCAATGGGAGTGAGACCAAAGGAACAGAGGTAATTCAGCATTGCTTTTCTGTTCCTTCTTCCTGTCCCTTCATCACTTGGGATTTGATGCCGGCCTTCATCACTTGGGATTTGATGCCGGGAGGAAGGAATCGAAGCTGGAAGAAAGACCAAAATGAAGCCGGAAGAAGGAGCAGAAGAGAGAGGTGAAGCCGTTTGTACTCATTCAAAAGTTAGGGAGCCCAAAAAGGAACGTCAGGGGCAGACGTGCGTCATCCCCGTCCCAGTTTCCTGCTTGCTGGGCACTCTGAAACCGAATGACACCCTTGGCCTCCAGTGGCGGCTGCTGTGGGGACGGTGGGTGGGAGGTCCTGACTTAAAGCTATGTATGACTCTTCTACTTGCTAGCCGTGTCTCCACCTATGAAATGGAAATGCAAATAATACTGGCGGAGTGTCCCCGCCCCAAAATGCCGGGGACCAGAGAGTCAGATGTTCTCCGACTTTGGAGTATTTGTACCTGTGAAATCTTGGGGAGAAGACCCAGATCTAAACATGAAACCCACTACATCATGAGTCCCTTCTATGTAGCCTGATGGCAATTAGAACTGAGCACACTCCTGTGTTGTTCGTGTCTGTGGCGTAAGATCAGCTGTGGAACCATTTTACTTCTGACTTCCTGTCAGCATCAAACTTTTTTTTTTTTGAGCATTTCAGTTTTGGATTTTTCCAATTAGGGATGGTCAACGTTACTTACATGAAGGTTTGGCGTGATCAGGCACATACAGTATTTAGTGTAATCTCCTAAGCACATAAAGTGTCCGTACTTGTTGAGGATGATAGGATATGCATTCCTTTGGAAGGTATTTTCAAAATAAGCCAAAGGAATTTTAAGCATGGAATGTTTTTGTTTTTAGGCAAGAGAGAGTAAGAAGAGAAGGTGGGATTTAAGATATATATGTATACATGTACACACACACACACACACACACACACACACACACATATATATATACACAATGTATCCACACACATACATAAACTTCTGAAAGTGCCTGTGGGAAGTCACATTTGAGTAGGTTGATGAGGTTAAGAAGGGAAGCCATGAAGGAAAGCTGTGGTTTCATTTTCCAGGGGAAATCATTTCAGATCGTTTATGAGCAGCCGGCCAGAAGGAAGCCTGCAGACAAGTCCATCTGAAAGTCCTTTGAGACCCACTTGAGCTGGATGCTAGAAAGTGGTACTGTAGCCGGGGAATGGACATGGTACAAAGCTGTATTCACCGAGAGGATTCCCCTGTGGAGACTGAAGTATGCGCACACAAGAAGGAGACAGGAAGTTTGAAAGCAGGAGCAAGAAAGCTCTCAAGACAGTTGGCAGCAGCAGAGAGCACTTTCTCCTCAGATGGGTGGTAAGAGCCCTTTAAAGGTGGCCGGAGAGTATGGTGGCTCCACACCACCTGCCTGAAGGGAAAGCTTGACACCCAAGCTTGATTCTGAGAACCCACAGTGGCGCTGACTCCCCAAAGCTGTCCTCTGGCCTCCACACAAGGGTATGTACACATGCACTCATACCCCCCACCTCCTCACTCCCCTTTACTCCCCCTCCCCCAGTAATAATAATGATAATGATGATAATAATAATAACAAATAAAACTTAGAATTGTTTCAAAAGGAAAAAGAAAACCAAACAAAAAACCCCAAACCTTTTAAAACCTTTTTAAACCTTTGATTTTTATTTAAGAAGGCAAATTGTGCTTTCAGATAAAAGGTAAATACTTTTCTAATAATTAATTCAATTTTGAGACCCAGCTGAGGTTCAACTGGTAGGAGCCAGAGGCATCCGATACACACTTTTGGCAGTGAAAGTGTTGCTATTACACTGATCTTAGAAGCCATGACCCAGGGTCAGTTCCTCCCACTCAGCTATTTTCAGTTGCCCAGGCCTCTCCCGAAGTTCCCCTTTTAGTCTTGGCCTCTACGTCAGGCACTCGAGACTCTCACCCTCTTAGCCTGTTCCCAGGCACAGATTTTTTTGTATTTTGAATGTTGAAGCCTAGCTAAAACGCTACTAAGGTAAACTTAACTGTTCTAATTCTGTGGGCATTTGACCTTAAAATTGACCCTGGTTTCCTGCAAAGAACCAGTGGTGTTTGAAAAACAAACAAAAACAACAAACAGCAACAACAAACTCCTCACTTTCAGTTCATCAGGAAACCAGCTCACACAGAATCTAGTCTTGGTAACTTAATTCTGACAGGGCAGAGGAAAAAAGACCAAACTCACTTAGTTCAGTTCTTACAAATGGCTGCAGGGTCCCTGTGGAGAGTCACCCCCCACCCCCATCCCAGGGAGTCTCCCATTCACAAGCCAAATGTCTGACAGAAGTGACTTCATACACTCAGTGCAAACCATTTTCAGACACACGACAGAAATTCTGCCACCAAATTTTAACATATTAAAAAGTTATTCTTGGGCCAGATGGTGGTGGTGCATGCCTCTAATCCCAGCACTCGGGAGGCAGAGACAGGCATATCTCTGTAAGTTCAAGGCCAGCCTGGTCTACAAAGTAAGTTCCAGGACAGCCAGGGCTGTTACACAGAGAAACCTTGTCTGAAAAAAAGTAATTCTTGAAGAAAGATTGCTAAGGGGCTGGAGAGATGGCTCATCAGGTAAGAACACTGGCTGCTCTTGCAAAGGACCAGGGTTCACAGCATCCACATGGCAGCTCATAACCATCTGTAACTCCAGTTCCAGGGGATCTGACGCCCTCTTCTGGCCTCTATGGGCACTGCATGCATGTGGTCCCACATGCACACATGCAGGTAAATACTTATATACATAAAATAAAAATCAGAAAATAAACAAAAGGAAAAATTAAAGGGAGGCTGATAATGGGGACAGGCTTTGTTTTTGGAATCTGAAAACACTGTGGAGTCAGATAGTGGTGGGAGCTGGCAGAGCTGAGACTTTACTGAGAACTCCGAACACACACTTTACGGCAGCGACTGTTACAGGATATAGACAGTGCCACTGGACGTTTCTGCAGCTCATCATGCCTGTAAGCCCAGGACTTGGGAGCTTGGAAAAGGAGGTCTGCTGAGTGTACCAGGCTAGCCCAGCTAGAGAGTGTACCAGGCTAGCCCAGCTAGAGAGTGAGGCTCTGGTTTTGTTTATTTTCTTTTTTAAAATTCCTTACTCAGCATGAAAAAATTACCCATTGCTTTTTTTTTTTTTTTTTTGAGACAGGGTTTCTCTGTGTAGCTTTGGAGCCTTTTCTGGAACTCACTCTGTAGCCCAGGCTGGCCTCGAACTCACAAGACATCCACCTGGCTCTGCCTCCCGAGTGCTGGAATTAAAGGCGTGCACCACCACTGCCCAGCCCCATTGCTTCTTCAAACAAAGTGATAAATATGATTGAATCTTGCAGAAACTCAAGCATTTTTATAAAACTAAGCTGCTGTATTTGGTAACATTACAGATCTTAAAAAAAAATTTAAACAAAATTATCAGGTTTATCAAGAAAAACAAAGACAGCTGGGTAGTGGTACATGTCTTTAATCCTAGCACTAGGGAAGCAGAGGCAGGTGGATGTCTTGTGAGTTCAAGGCCAGCCTGGTCTATAGAGTGAGTTCCAGGAAAGGCACAAAGCTACACAGAGAAACCCTGTCTCGAAAAACAAACAAACAAACAAACAAACAAACAAAAAACAAACAAAAAAAGAAAGCAGTAGGTATCTGATTTTCTGATTTTTAGTAGTGAATTTCAAGTTACTATGTTTAAAGGCATTTTTTTGAAATGTACAATGAACTCACATGGAGAAATAGATCCACTTTTAACACAGCCTCTTTTTTTTTTTTTAAAGATTTCTCTTTTTTTGAAAGATTCCTTTTTGTTTTAATTATGTGTATGTGTGTAGGTGAGCTCAGATGATGAAGGAGAATCTGATTCCCACAGACAGAGGTGGCTGTGGGATGCCTGATGTGGGTCTGGGAACCAGCCCAGGTCCTCTGCAGGAGCAGTACATAACTTCAGATGCTCAGCTATCCCTCTGGCCCAGCATCTGATTATTATTTTTTAAAAAGTTCTAGCAATCATTTTTCAAATCCATAATTCTTTTCTTTCCTTAGGTGCCTAGGTATAGTATATTAACTTCAAACTTAGGGAATGCAATGTTTGCCGAATATTTGGGAGGCACACATTAACTTGAGCCCATGAGAATGTTGTCAGCTGCTGAATGCCTACGGTGAATTCCACTTCTCAAACACACAGGGAAGAGGGATCATAGAGTACCAGACACGTCTCTCAGATGTCAGGAGAAGTCACAGACATGAACTTAACCTCCCCATCTATACCCTCACACTGAGGTACAGAGAGACGGCCAGCCTCAGGACTGACGCAGCCGGGACCCTTCTACCATGGTTCACGAAGCATTCCGGGTTTCCTGGCTAACAGGCTAAAATGTCTGAGGGGGTTTCTGAGCCTTCAGTGGCCTGATCTTGAGTATAGACTCAGGGAGTGGGGACTGGAGAGAAAGGAAGAGAGCAAGATGGTGACCTGGGGCCTATGTCAGTCTGTCCCAGCACATATATAAATAAGGCCCTGTGCATTTCCAACGGTGACAGCTGTCAGTGACAGGGTACTTCCCATGCCTTTGCTGGGGCTCCTCCTGTGAAGTCAGAGAGGCCTGGGTCCCCCATAACCCTCATTTTGATGCGCATTGGAAAGAGAGGGCCTGAGGGAGGCAGGAATGCAACGCAGAATCCTGACCCCAAAAGAAAGTACCTTTTGGACTTATTGCTCGTTCTCGGTCTGTATTCGTGTGATTCATCCTCGATGCCGTTTTGTCTCTTGTACCAATCAAACAGCGTCCGCAGGATGGAAGGCAGGCAGTACTCAGAGAGGGAACTCATGGAGCTGATGACCTTCAGGGAAAGAGCGACATAGGCCATCAGACGGCTTGCTGGCGAGGCCAGCTCCTGAGACACTGCTGTTACATAAATAATCAACCATAAGCAGTACGCACCGCCAAGTTTCTTTACACATGCCCAGTCTTTTCTTTCTTAAGCTAGCGTATTCTGGGGAGCATGGCAGACATTTCTCGTATCATAATAATAATTCTATGGCTCAAGACAGCTCGTCGCCCCGAGTGCCTTCCATTGCAAGGCTCAGATGTCCCCTGCATTAGAGTTCTTCAGGAAACCACCACCATTATCCACCATTGCCATCTACCATAACAACTGTACTGCTTAGGTCTTCAAAAGTTCCTATAGCATAAATCAATATAATTCAATCCTAAATTGTTCAAGTGAAGTAAGTAAGCCAAGATCCCAAACAAATAACCTTCATGACAACAAGAATTAATGGTTTCTACCAATAAGCAATCATTTCAGCTATGCTCCCAATTAGGCTCCCGGTACCAATGAGTAGTAACTTAATTTTATTACTTTAAAGGAAAACATTTAATATATTCATTAATATACATATATATTGTGAAACCTCAGTAACCTACTTCTTCAGCTAGGCAAGCTGGGTCTAACTTCCTTTTAGAGTGACGTGGGCTTGGGAGCAGGGTTCCCCACCATTCCCTTTAAAACCCTTCGACTGAGCAAACACGGCTTTTCCCTCGGATTCTATTATTTGATACCTTAATCTCCTCCTCTATAACAACAGTTGTAAGCACATACACAAGAGTCACGGGTTAACAGAAGTAAACATAAATAGGATGTTGTATTTAGACCATTCTGTGAATCTGGTTATCAGCCTTCCAAACGGAAACTAATCTATTCATTTGAAAAAAACAAAAAGTGACTTTTATCTACCCTGGTTATGCCCACAGCCATAATACATTTTCCTGATGTGACTGTCCATATAACAGTAACTGTTTGGAAGAAAGCAAGTCATGGGAAAGATCTCCTAGTTTTTGCTAAAGTTATTCCAACATAACTTTATTTGGGGGCTGGAGAGACGGCTCAGTGGTTAAGAGCACTGACTGCTCTTCGAGAGGACGAGGGTTCAATTCCCAGAATCCACATGGCAGCTCACAACTGTCCGTAACTACAGTTCCAGGGAACCCAACACCCATGACAAAACACCAATGCACATAAAATTAAAAAATAAGTTAATGAAAAAAAAAAAGAACATTTTGACCAGTTGTTGTTGGTGTACACCTTTAATCCCAGCAGGCAGATCTCTGTGAGTTGGAGGCCAGTCTAGTCTACAGAGTGAGTTCCAAGACATCCAGAGCTGTTACACAGAGAAATCCTGTGTCTCTAAAATCCCCCACAAAAGGGAAAGAATATTTGGGTCTGGATAAATAGCTCAGCAGTTAAGAGCACTTGCTACTCTTGCAGAGGACCGGGTTTGGTTCCCAGAACCTACATGTCAGGTCAAAACAACCTGTAACTCCAGTTCACAGGATCCCCTGCCCTCTACTGGCCTCCACCAGTACTGCACACATACGGTCTCATACACACATGCAGGCAAACACTCATACACATAAGATAAAAATAAATAAGTCTTTAAAAAAATAATGAAAGGGTATTTCTCCAAATTGTCACTGACTAAAACGCTTTAAATTGGGGTCGTACTTTAACTCAGTGGTAGTGTGCCCTGGGTTTGATCCCTAATCCTGTAAAATATAAGTAACGATTTAAAAAACAAAATACTTTGATTTGGGAGATAAAGTAGATTTTCCCACAGAGATAAAATGGACCAGAATTCACAGTCCCTAAGGTAGGGTAATGGTCTCAATCATCCGATTTATAATTAAGTTCCAAATGCACTTGCTATTTCAGTACTTAAAACTGATCTGGGGAGGACCAAGGAGACATGGACACTGGCTGGAGCACGGTTTTTATTCTAGATGATATCCTGGAACAGTAAAAAGAGGGATCAGGGACAGTCAATTAACCGTAAATAAGGCATATAGGTTGGTTGGTAATAATACACCCATGCTGGTTCCCTCCAACAAATGTGCTGTGGGAAAATGAGACATTAGTTAGCAGAGGAAGGCGGCCATATTGTGCTATCTGTGCCACTTTTCTGTAGACCACAGACCATTCTAAAATAAAGCTTAGTAAAAACACTTTGGGGGCTGCAGAGATGCCTCAGCAGTTAAGAGCACTGGCTGCTCTTGCAGAGGACCTGGGTTTGATTCCCAGCACCTACCAAGCTGCTCACAACTGTCTTTAAGCAACTCTCATTCCAGGGGATCTGACTCTCTCTCCTAGCCTCTGTGGGCACTGGTCACATGTGCACATACACACGTGCAAATAAACATTCATATACAACATTTTAAAAGTAAGTAAATTTTAGCCGGCTGTGGCAGCGCACGCCTTTAGTCCCAGTACTCAGGAGGTAGAGGTTGGTGCATCTCTGAGTTTGAGGCCAGCCTGGTCTACAGAGTGAGATCCAAGACAGCCAGGGATACACAGAGAAACCCTGTCTGGAAAAACAAACAGAGACACACACACACACACACACACACACACACACACACACAGAGAGAGAGAGAGAGAGAGAGAGAGAGAGAGAGAGAGAGAGAGAGAGAGAGAAATGATAAAACCAATCTCTGTGTGGAGCTCACTGTACTCAGCTGCTTCCCTCAGGTATAATCTGTGCTGTTTAGGGTTTTTAAATTTCGATTTTATTTTTTAATTATTATTGTTTTGCTAACTTGACACAAGAATGGTCATTTGGGAAGATGGAACTTCAACTGAGAAATTGCCTCTACTAGATTAGCCCGTGGGCTGGTTTGTGGGGCATTTTACTGATTAGCGATTGACGTAGGAGGGTCCAGCCCACTATGGGCGGAGTCACCCCTGGGCTGGTGGTCCTGGGTTCTATATTAAAGCAGGCTGAGCAAACCACAGGGAGCCAGCCAGTGAGCAGCGCTCCCCCACGGCCTCTGTGTCAGCTCCTGCCTCCAGGTTCCTGCCTCAGCTTCCCTCAATAACGAACTATGATCCAGATGTGTCAGCCGAATAACCTTTTCTCCCCAAGTTGCCTTGAGGATGGTCTTTATCACAGCAACAAAGAAGCAACGTAAGACCCCCACAGTATCAGGAGAAGGTGCCCACGGATCCTGCAAACCCCGCTACTCACTGAAGCGGTCCCCACAAAGCCTGACTCAGTTCAAAAGCATCTGCCAGCACTTTCCGACAGTATCTCAGAGGGGATGACAGGTCAGCAGGGGGACTGATGTCCCCTTCTCTCTGTCACTGTCCTTCAGGAGCCAGGCTTTCAAGGAGGAAGGGAGGAATCTGCAGAGGCCTGGCCCTCAAAGCCCAGGAAGGGAGGAAGGTCTCGCTGGCTCTTTGGTTACTCGACCCCTCCTTTTACGGGAAGTGGAGCCAATGGCCACATGAATTCCGGCTCTGTACTGCTGCTGAAGGCAGGCAGGCTGGGCACAAGGATGTCCTTGTTGCCTCTGAATAATCACGCTCCTCCACCATCGATGGGCCAGAGACTGGGCAGCAGGTGGAGACGGAGTATACGGAATCACAGGCTCATTTCAAAGGGTGTTTTCTTTCTGGGAGTGCATAGAAGAGGACTAAATGTACTTTGCAAATGTTCTAATATTTGCTTTGGCTTTTTATGGGTAAATAGGCTAAAAGAGACTGTCCATTATGCAGCAGTGAAGAGGGTGGCTTTTCTGAAACATTTCATTATCCTTGCTGAACGCAAAGAGGGGAGCTTCACACATAGACGCTTGAATACTTACTTCATGAGGTCACTCCGTATTTTATAGTAATAAGACAGATTCGTCACGAGTGGTGCACTTAATGCACAATTTAAAGTCACTCCAGTGATGGCTCAGTTTTGCAAATGAGTTCAAGTGCCAAGCAACACTGGGGGTCAGGGTACCTACGGTGTAAATTCTGAAAAATACTGACATTGTAAAATAATCACATATACAGTGCATTTTACTCAATCATACACTGCACTACTGTTTAATTATAGTCCTTTTAAGTGGTAACAGGCTTAAAGACTTATTAATTCAGTACCTTTTTGGGGAAGATTAGTAATCATTTTTTTTCATTTTTAACATCTTGGTTTATTTTATGGATTATATATCATTTTACATGAGTAATTTCAGAAATATCAAATAACACTAACAATGTATATATTCAACATTGGTTATTTTAATTCTTAATTGATTTTTAATTTTCATTTATACATTTTTAAAGACTTAGTAATTTTTTTGTATTTTATGTGTTTGCCTCCATGCATGGATATACACCATGTGCATGCAGTACCCACAGAGGCCAGAAGAGGGCATCAGATCTCCTGGAGATGGAGTTATAGGCAGTTGTGAGCCACCAGATGTGGGTTCTGGGAACTGAACTCAGGTCCTCTGCAAGGGCAGCCAGTACTCTTAATCACTGAGTCGTCTCTCCAGCCTCTCCATCACTTACACATTTTAAATAGACGTTCGCTGCACTGTAGAATTACAATGAATGTTGAAACACTGCAATTTCATGTTTCCTTTTAAAGAAAACCGCAAGTGTCCATGACGCTGTCTCAACTCTAGTATATGGATACACGAGTTTCCTGTTACTAAGAGGTATTTTTTCGCATATTAACAACATAAGGTGCCCAACAGTACAGGACACAGACAACACCTGTAAGAAAACCTAAAAAGAAGTTACTCAGAATGTTTGAGTAAGTTATCTGGAAATTACAGCATTGAATAACACAAGCAAAGTCAGCCATACTGCATGGCAAACACTTGCAACTGAATGTCTTCAGAACCCAGCAGGAGGTGACTGATCCTTCACTTGGCACATTTTCGTAATTTCCCAAGGGCACTGAGAAGCTCAGAAGGTCTTGGCTTCACATTACAGCTCTACTGCCTGGCACTGTTTCTCTGAAGCAGAGTCGTAAACCTAGGCTGGGAATACTTAATCTCACTGGATTTTAATGAGGACAAAAAACGAGACGCTATAAAATGCAGGGCACATAATAAACCTTCCAGAAGGTCAGTTTCACTCTTCCATTTCCAAATATTGAAGTGAAAGTCCAGATGTAAAGCACATCCGATTTCTGCACAAAAAAGGAAGCTATGGAGAAGGTGAGCAACTATGAACTACCCCTCAGAACAGGGTTATTATCTAGATCATACAAAGAGGCACAAACATTCACCACCCAACCCTCAAAACTGCCCACCAGTCAATAAACCGATGAACTCCGTTGACAGTTCACAGGGGAAGGAAACCAAACGGACAGTGAATGTTTTTAAAAGTGTTCATCTCACAGCTGGAGTGGTTGTCTGCCCTTGACACTGGTCTATCAGGGGTGGGGGAGGGGGTCATGAAGCCCAACATCTCCCCAAAGAGCTGTAGGCCATTAGTGGCTGCTGGTTGGGGGGGGGGGGTCCCGGTCCTTGGGGGTGTAGTTGTCCTTGCTGGAGTAAATGACACTCCAATCAAGTTCATGCATGCCACTCGTAAAAGAAGTGGGACACAGACACGCAGACAGACAGACACAGTCAGACATGAACCCAGGAAGGGGACTTGTTGGGAGGGAAGGGCTCGGTGATGATGGGATGGAAGGAAAGAAGGATAATGGGGGCTGGAATCAAAATAGATGACATACACATATGAACTTGTGAAAGATTTTTTTTTTAAGTGTTCAACATCCTCAGGTCTTGAGGAAATGCTAATTGAAACTATTCAAAGCTGCCACCACGCTCCAGTCAGGGTAGCTGTCGTCAAGACAGTGAAGGAGGCGAGGATGTGGGAGAGAAGAACACTTCCAGGTGTGAGGAATGTAAACTGCTGCATCCCTGTGGAAATCAGTGTGGGGGCCGGCCTCTCAATAACTAAAACCAGCATGTCGTAGAAGGGAGGCGATCCCCGAGGCAGAGGGAGACACATTTTTCTTCAGTGGTATAGCCTCTGGTAAGGTGTCCACGCTCCTGTAAACACCTCCCTCCAACATGCCACACTTCTGTAACTAGCCCTAATGAAGGTCCTGAATCTTACCCTATCTCCTTCTTTCCTGCTTCCCCTTCCTTCTCTTCCCCCTCCCCCTTCTCTCCTCCCTTTCCTCCTCCTCTCCTTCTCCTTCCTCTTCTCACTCTCTTCCCCTCCTCTTCCTCTCCTTCCTCCTCCCCCCCCTCACACACATACACACACACACACACACACACACACACACGACACACACACCAGAAGGAAGCCAGTTGGGAAGAGGAAAGGGATAACAGAGTAGTAGGATGGGGGAAAACAGAGGTAATGGTGGGTAAATGTGATCAAAATACATTATGTACATGTATGAAAAGGTTTGTAATAAAAACCAATTATTATATAGCATTAATTAAGATTGAGAGGTTGGGGGCAGGGAACAGGAAGAGAGGAGAGAGGGGAAACTGTGGTTGGTATGTAAAAATAAATGAAAAAAATAAAAGAAAACATTTTAAAAACTAAAACTAGAACTACCATATGACCCAGCTATCATAAACTCCGAACCTTCTCTATACTACCTCAGAGACAGGGAGGTCAAAGTAGCTCAGGTGTCCATCAATGGATGAATGGGTAGTGGAAACGTTGGTCCATATACACAATGGAAGATGTCCATCAATGGATGAATGGGTAGTGGAAACGTGGTCCATATACACAATGGAAGATGTCCATCAATGGATGAATGGGTAGTGGAAACGTGGTCCATATACACAATGGAAGAGGTCCATCAATGGATGAATGGGTAATGGAAACGTGGGTCATATATACAATGGAAAAGGTCCATCAATGGATGAATGGGTAATGGAAACATGGTCCATATACACAATGGAAGAGGTCCATTAGTGAATGAATGGGTAACAGAAATGCAGTCCATATATGCAATGGAATTTCATTCAGTCATGAAGAAAAAATGAAATCATAGAACTTGCAGGAAAATGGATGGAACTGGGAGGTACTATAGTGACCAAGGCAACCCAGGCTTCGAAAGACCAGTATTGCATGCTCCCTCTCATTTGTGGACCCAGCTTTAAATTTTTATATATATGCATTCATGTGGAAGTGAGTGTAGGTGGAGGCTGAGAAACTAAAAAGGGGTCTATGCCATGGGGGAAAACAGGCTTTCGGGGACAGGGTGAGGAGGAAACAGAAGGGTTTGGAATGAAAGGGAAGGCGGAACACTGTGGGTGGGAGAATACAGTGTTAATGGGGGCCAGGGAGATAGACTAGGGAGAATCAACCAAAAGTATGCATGCATGAAAATGCTATAAAAAGCCTGCTACTTTATATGCTAATGGATACAATTTAAATGATCCTGATGAGATTATTGGCTGAATGACCAAAGCTGATGGCAGAATTTTATCCACCAGAGCTAATCAAAGGCATTTTAGGGGCAAATGCAGTGGGGAGAGCCTTACTATTACCTGTCCAAGCACCGACTCTCAGGGCCTCTTTGAGAATCCATGGGGGGTTAGCGTATGCTCCCACACTTCTGACTCCAGCATATAAGCACAGTGTCAACCACCTGCCAGCTTCCTGATGCTTGATACAGAGGGGGCTGAGCGACACATGCTTGTCCACCCTTAGACTTATGTGGGAGGTATCGGACCCTGACCCCCAAGTTTCCTTTGGGCTATGACTCACTCCTAAGGCAACAAGAAATGACACTGAGCATCGCAGCTAGAGCCATCCTGGAACCAAAACCTGTCACCTAGCTAAAGCCTGTTAGTACAGTGTCCATCTCACCCCCAAGTCTCAGTTACCTTCATGACAGCAAATGAAAACCGAACACAACCATTGGCGTTCACTAATGTAAGTGGGTCTGTGGGAACTGCGCAGGCCTCACCGGATTCTGCTCCCTCCTCCCCCGCTGCCCTTTGTCCTTTCTTCAGGATTCTCAGTCTTTCCTGCATCACAGATGCCTCCTCTCCCCACATCACTGTCAGCTCTCTCCTTAGTCCTTGACGTTTGATGTCCATTCTGGCCATACCAATGATGTCTCTTATCTGATGTATCAGCAGGGACAAAACCCGGATGCCAAACAGTGGCCTTTACTGTAGTTATGTCTGCCGAAGTCTCCAGAGCAAGGGACGCTATTTACTATTTGTCATGGCTTTCCTGGACTGTCTTTCCTCTCCAGGGTCTCACGGTGCTGCCCTGTCCCAGTTAGCTTCCAGCACTTTCTCTCAGCTCCTCTGTGCATCCTTGTGCACAGAGCACAGCGGGACAATTTACCTCTGACAATCACGGTCTGGTTCTGATATTTGGACTCTCACCTGATGCTCTGGCCAAAGCCCTTTTGGGGAGCAATAAGAGATAAAGAGGAAATGTCTTCCACTCCCCAACAGGGGCTGCTCCAAGCGCTAAGTTGGGGGGGGGTAGTCCAGTTAGTGATATAGCAGGGAGAATACAATATCTGAATTATAAATTGAACACTCCTGAAGCCCCCAAATCTGAAAATTGTAAAGTGCTGGCATTTGACACCTCAGGTGGAAAAGTGTTACAAATCTGAATTACTAATGCATAAAATCATTTGCATTTTTTGCATAAAATCGCCTTGAGGCTATATATTGAAAGTGTACATGCTATATACACAAATTTCATACTTGACTTAGGTCCCATCCCTCTACGTGTATGTAAAAGTCAGGAATCCGAACCCACTCTGGTTTTAAGTATTTTGTGTGAAGGTCATTCAGGCGGCATTTCAGTTTTGTTTGTCCATTGTTAGACCACACACAGGCAACAGTCTAAAGCTAAGGTCAGAGAAAACAGGTGCGCACAGCTGGAAGGTGCACCCAAGAATAGTGAGTGATTCTTCATTAGCTGTCACGTCTGCGCATGCGCCCTTTGTGAATCCACCTTCTGCTAGGAAAGCGCTGAGGTCCTCCCCCAGCGAAGGGACGTTTCTGAACACGGGCATCCATTTCTCTTCTAACCGCGTTTGATTGCCACTCACCCAGGTCCATCCTCGTCAGCTGCTGTTTGATTGCAAAATCAAGAAATCACATGGCTGGGGCGTTAAACTTTAAAAAAAAAAGGATGTCGCCGGGCGGTGGTGGCGCACGCCTTTAATCCCAGCACTCGGGAGGCAGAGCCAGGCGGATCTCTGTGAGTTCAAGGCCAGCCTGGTCTCCAAAGCGAGTTCCAGGAAAGGCGCAAAGCTACACAGAGAAACCCTGTCTCGAAAAACCACAAAAAAAAAAAAAAAAAAAAAAAAAAAGGATGTCTGGAGGGGCGGGGGAGGAGGCTCGGCAGCTAAGATCAGTCGCTGCCTCCCAGAGGCCCTGAGTTTGGCTCCCAGTACCCACATTCTGCAGGTCATAACCACGTGCAACTCCAAGTTCTCCCTCTTCTGGAATCCCTGGGCTCCTGCACAGGCATGGTATTATTGTACACACTCAGGCACACATGCATACACATACAATGATTTTTTTAAAAAGCCACATCTTGGGGTTGGGGATTTAGCTCAGTGGTAGAGTGCTTGCCTAGCAAGCGCAAGGCCCGGGGGTTCGGTCCTCAGCTCTGAAAAAAAAAAAAAAAAAAAAAAAAAGACCAAAACAACAAAAAAAGCCACATCTTTAAAAACAAAAATTTGATAACAGAAGAAAGGTGCTTGAAGGTAAAATAGCTAGCCCACAGGTCACAGCACATTCTCCACATAACACAAAGCAGAGCCCATGAGAGGCGCCATGGTCCCGCTCCGGCATGCTGCTCCTTAGGTGTTGCCAATCACGATGAGGGGCAAAAGCCTAGGTGTGCGAGCGAGCGAGCGAGGCCCTCAGACCACTTAACATGGATTTTTCAACCATGCAAAGTGTTCAACAGCTGTGCAGAGTGGTGCACACCTGGAATCCCAGCATTTGCCAAAGGGGTGGGAGTCAGAGGGGGAGTTAGAGGTGAGCCCAGGCCACAGAGAAAGACCTGTCTCAAGAACATATGTTCTGGGTTTTTTTGTTTGCTTGTTTTGTTTTGTCGAGACAGAGTTTCTCTGTATAACAGCCCTGGCTGTACTGGAACTCACTTTGTAGACCAGGCTGGCCTTGAACTCACTAAGATCCGCCTGCCTCTGCCTCCCAAGGGCTGGGATTAAAGGCGTGAGCCACCACACTTGGCAAGAACATGTGTTCATCACACCAAATGAACAGTCCCTGCAGCCAAGATTTCCCTCACATCCAACTTCCCTTGAGCTCTTAAATCCAATCTACCCCTTTGCTCTTTCTGTACCCAAAATGTTCCTTTATTATGATTAATGCCCCCCCCCCCCATATCCTTGAAGCGCCCTGGACAGTGCATCTTCTTAGGCTTACTCCACAGTTTCTGGCACTCTTTTCCTTGGTGTGTTTTTCTTGGAAAGGCTTTTCCTCCCTGGAGCTCTGTGATGCTGCCCCATCATTCCTTGCTCTCCCTTTCATCCCTTCTCTCTCCCTTTCAGATCTGTGTTGAGTGACCATCTTGTCATGTCTCTAGATTCTCCTACCCCCGATCTAAAACTAACTTACGGCCTTTCCCACTCTTCGCCCCGTAAACAGTTTCCCTCTGCTTGCTAATCCTAATCTACAGAACACGGTCCAGGCTCCTCTGGTGTGACTCCCGTGACCCACTGCAATGGAGCATCCTCCCCACTTCCCAATGCCGTGACCTCCACTCTCTCTACTCCCTCCCTTCGACAGCTTTATCCATGGGTCACTACTCAGTCCATCTTCTTCATCTAGATGATGAAGTCATAGTGCTTTGATGACTCACTGTGACACTCACCCGATATTCTCATCTCTGAACTTCTGGATAACTCAGACATGTACCTCTAGCTTTCCCGTGCTGGACTTCTAAGCATAAGGCACTGTCTTCCTTCTGGGCCTGAGAGTTTTTTGAGGCTAGGACCTCTATCGTATCTGTATACATGCACAGGGTCCTAGGTTTTCTGCTGCTGTGATAAACCCTGATCACAACCAGTCTGTGGAGGGAAGGGTTAATTTGGTTCACAGCTCACAGTCCATCATTAAGCAAAGCCAAGGCCAGAACTCACAGCACACCCCTGGAAGCATGCACAGACGTAGAGGCCATAGAGGAACGTTATTACTGGTGTATGGTGATATTTTATTTGTACTAAAATGTGATTTTATTTGTATGTTAATAAATAAAGTTGCCTGGGGGTCAGAGCTAATAGCAAGCCATAGCAGAGCTGGGCGTTCGTGGTGCATGCCTTTAATCCCAGCTCTTGGTAGGCAGAGGTAGGTAGATCTCTCTGTGGTCAAGGATACAGCCAGCATTGGAGACACACGCCTTTAATCTCAATACCAACCATAGAAGACCTGGAGGTCTGTACAGACAGGCAGTGACGAGGCAGTCATGTGGTTGGGTTTACAACCAATGAGAAGGCAGAACAGAAAGTCTATATAAAGACAAACACACAGGAAGTAGGTCTCTTGGCTGAAGAGGATAGCTGCAGCAGACGGGTAAGGCTCTTAGCTCTGATCTCTTGGTTTTCCTCTTTGCATTGGTTCTGTGTTTCTTATTTAATAAGACGGTTACTTCTACATTTGGTGCCCAATGTGACAAGAATCCATTAAAAACCGCTTGGCTTGGCTTGGCTTGGCGGCAGGTCCAGTTTCCCGCCTGGGCGGCCCGGCTCCCTAGCTCAGGCCCAGGTTGGCTTGGTCTCAGGCCTGACTGACCGTAGCCCCAAGCGGTTAGCTGCAGCTGGAGCTAATTGCTTAAAGCCGGTGCTACAAACAACTAGGCCTGCCCTGCCAAACAGGGTCCCTGCCTGTAAAGCCAATGCACGTGGTCGGAGCTTAAGGAAGCCGGAGCCCAGGCTTGACTCGGCTCAAGTGGGAACACGTGGCTGGATTTAAGCTTTTAGCCAGAACTTGTGGCTACGCTTTCTCTCTCTCTCTCTCTCTCTCTCTCTCTCTCTCTCTCTCTCTCTCTTCACACCTTGGACACTAGGTGGCTGTTTTGAAATTCTCTCGGATTTCTACTGTTCTACGCAGACTTGGTAAGTCAATTAAGATATCAGATATTTTAAAGGAAACTATTTAAAAGAGAATTTTTTCCACATTTAAAAAAATGGGTTTTATGTGTACATTGGAAGAAAATTGGACTTTGTTTGAAATTTTAGGCAGTCTGATAATGGAACAACTACATGAGAAGATTAATGTTGATCGAATTATGCACTTTATTACTTTTCTTATCCTCATTTTACTATTTAAAAAGATAGTCAATTTAAGTGCCAGGATAAAAGTTTTAGAAAAACCTGTTAAACCTGTTAAAGTAAATTATAGAGAAATTCAAATTCAGACAGAAGAAATTAACAGTGAAGTTGTTTCAAGATTGGATCATAAGGTTACAGAAAGAAAGCCTGTTTTTACACAGTCACCCTTAATTTATCCGGTAACCATACAGCAGTTACCTGATCAAGTGAATACACAAAATATTTGGGCTCCAATTGAAATGTTAGATTTACGAAGGTTTAAGGAGGCAATAGTATCTTATGGCATGCATTCCCCATATGTAAAGCACACACACACACACACACACACACACAAAAGTCTGCAGGGAACCATGACCACACCTAACAGCCACTTTGAAATCTTCAAAAAGATGACAGGATCCCACAATGATGATTCCACATGAACTATGGTAAAGCCATTAAGCTGATTAACACCACCAAAAGATCAACTTTGGACTACAAACTGTTCAGGACAATTTTGAGATGACTAGCTGAGATGATTCAGCCTGACAGACTACTTGAACAAGGACTTGAAACAAGCCCTGCACTTTCTCATTATGCAGAGACTGGACAAATGATACAGGACTTGACAATTAACCCAAAAATTTTCTTTTCAGGATTCCTTAAAGATGTCTTCACCCCTAGAAAACAGGAAGTAATTTTAAGAAAATGATGCCTACATTCCCAAGAGGTGGGATGGGAGGTTTTTGGTCGTTTAATGAGTTTTGGATACTGTCATTGTTCATGATGGTTGGTTACAAGTTGTTAATTGTTAATGGTCAGGAAAAAAAAGCTGAACAAGATTCAGAGTTTTTGTTTAAAAAAGAAAAAAGAGAATAATAGGATAAATGGGTAGATCACTGAATCTACACTGAAAAGAAAAGGGGGAAGATATAAAAATGACAAAAGGTAGATTACTGAATCTATTATGAAAAGAAAAAATACTTTTAAAAAGGAATTACTTGTTTTAAATAGGATAAGTAATGAAATTTTTTGAGTTTATCAAATGTTACTGGACTGGACATTGTTATATATTAATGGAGTTTTTCAGAATGGAGTCTGAATCTGTCAAATGTTAATGGACGAGACATTGTTAATATAATCTTGACTGTGTATATTGTATATACTTATTGGATATAATTTTTCTTGTATTAGTCATAAGCTTTTTTTAAATTTTAAACAAAAAAGAGGAAATGTGGTGGTATTGTGTTCCCCAAAATATTGTGCACCCTAATAAACTTATCTGGGGTCAGAGACAGAACAGCCACTAGATACAAAGGCTAGAAAATGGTGGCACTCACACCTTTAATCCTAGCATTCCAGAGGCAGAAATCCCTCTGGATCTCTATGAGTTCAAGGTCACATTGGAAACGGCCAGGCATGGCGACACACGCCTTTAATCCCAGAAAGCGAGCCTTTAATCCCAGGGAGTTGTGGTAGAAAGCAGAAAGATATATAAGGCATGAGGACCAGAAACTAGAGGCATTTGTCTGGTTAGGCATTTGTCTGGTTAAGCATTTGTCTGGTTAAGCTTTTAGGTTTTGAGTAGCACAGTTCAGCTGAGACCCATTCTGGATGAGGACACAGAGGCTTCCAGTCTGAGGAAACAAGATCAGCTGAGAAGTTGGCCAGGTGAGGTTAGCTGTGGCTTGTTCTGCATCTGATTTACCAGCATTCACCCCAATACCTGGCTCAGGTTAGATTTTATTAATAAGACCTGTTAAGACTCCTGCTACACTGGCATGCTCAGCAACCCTTCTTGTATGGTCCACCTGCCCAGGGGTGGTACCACCCAAAGTGGGCTGGGCTCTTATGTCAGTTAGCAATCAAGAAAATGCCCACAGGCAGGCCCACGTGGCATTCTGGTGGAGGTGATTCTTTAGTTGAGGTTTTCTCGTCCCAAGTGTGTGAGGCTGACAGCCGAGATTAGCCATCACACACAGCTTGTGTATTCCAGGCACTCAGTTGAACTAAGTGGAAATTACTTTAAAAGCTGGTTTGCATTGGGTTCTTCTGTCTCTCGTTCTTCCATCAATATTGATTATCTTAAATGTTAGTGGTAACCATCCTGTGTATGGTCTCCTTGCCTCTGCTTTAGTTCATGTCTAATCGTCATCAATTCCAAGCTCCCCAATACCTGTTCTTCAAAGGTCTCCCACTGCACCTCCACAAACACAGCTTCCCGGTGGTAACGTGAGGCTGTCATTTAGTCCATTTTGATACTGACAAAAGGAGTAAGCCCCATCCCACGGGCACTGGGGTCTTCCACATCTTAGCCCCCGACCTCTGCAGGCTGACCTCTTTCCTAACATCTGCTGACTGTAGGAAACTTGGAGCATTTTCTTTTCTGGAACTCATGTGATTCTAAGTCCAGGGACCTTCCTACACCTTTTAGGTCTCTTAAAACCATTTCAACAGCAGCTCGCTGACGGCAATGCTGAAGAATCCTGGTCACAGATGTGAAGAAACTGACCAGAAAGGTTCAGGCGATGACTCTTCTACGTGGAAGAGGCCAGTGTTGCTCTGGGCTGTGGCCAGATCAGGGGCAATGCTCCGTGTCTTATGGTTCTGGGCGACCGTCTTACTACTGGTTCACACTTAAAGCATCTTTACAGACAGCGTTGGTACAGAACAGGCCTTCCCGAGCTTTCAGTGCATATGTGTAAAATATGTGTAAAGGGAACAGAAGGATGTAAGAGCCAGTTTATGTCTAGACAATATGGCGCTGATATGGACATCCAGTACAAGTTAGCTGACACTAGACATGGCCGGGGGTAGCTCTACGTTAGCACAAAATGGCTGACACCAGATATCTGGGGACCCGAATGACAGTGACGTCATCTGCTACATAACTATTTTTGGCAGAGTGCCACTTTTGTGTGGCTTCTGTGTAAACACGGCCTTGAGGGCAGAGTCTAACCTTAGGCAGCCTGCCTGTGTTTGTTTTTCTGTTGCCCAGGTGTGCCAGCATGTGCCTGGGTGCTTGCTGGTGAGGGCCTTCTTCTGGAATGGAAAAATATGTCTTATTGGTCTACAACTCCTCAAAAACCTCTTTAACCCCCCAGCCTTTCATTAGCCCTCTTCAGAACACAGCAGACCTGGCAGCATGGCCCCCCTGGGGGTTCTTTTTGAGCTGCGAAGTCTGTAGCTCCAGGGCCGCCAGGTGATGTTCCTAATACGGTCCATGGGCCACAGTTTGTGTCATAAGGTTAAAAATGATCTAGTGAATTCCATGTGGAAGTTGTGATGTAAGCCCAGGTCTGTCTAACTCCACATGGTATTGTGTTTCTACAATGTTGAATGAAACACCTGAATGAAAAGATGAACTGTAGTTAAGCCGCATGATTTGGGATAAGCAGGAAGAGCCCAGACCTACCACTCACGAAATGGCAACACCAAGCACATGGACACATTCACTAAGTGTCTCTGACCAATCGAGTCGTGGTGACAACCACAACCGACATCATGGGGCAGAGGGGTGGGGTCCACTCTCCATCTTATCAGAGTCCAGCTAAACAGCCAAGTTTGCCAGCTCCAGAGCCAAGCGAGGGTCACAGCAGCTCAGGAGGCTGGACCTGAGCACCAGCCTGGGACCGAGAACTGCGTCTCTGTAGTGTTTGTGGCTGCAACACTGCAGATTTGTGAAGCCTGGGGTGTCTCCCCTCTGCCGCAAACACGACGCTCTACAGAAAGTGTGTCCTCTCTGCATGGTCCCCAGACCATAAGACCCCAAGAGTGTCTGAGGCCGTAGGGCAGTAAGCACTATTTGGCTCAAATACAGGCGCCCACTAAAGGGTCTGAAGACACTTTGTCCTGTGCGTCATATACTCCGGAAGTCTGGGTAGCACCACGACACCGTCCATCTTCCTCCAATGTCCTGCTATGCATCATTCTAGGCGGCTCTAAAGCCCCTCTGAAGTGACAAGGCCAGGGTCTCTCCCTTCTGATGTCACGTGCTCAGTACATGGTGTTGGACATTGATATCCTTACCTAATATTGACTTTCTTTGCTTTTTTTTAAATAAGTTTTTTAAAAATTTACTACTTTTCCATTGGAGCCTAAGGTTCCATGTTTTTATAATGATGGTTGAGGCAATTTTTCTCTTTCAAAATTGTCAATTCATCCCCCCCAACCCCCGAATTTCTCTCCAGTACTGAGTATCACATCTAGGACATGGCAGGCGAGCACTGTATTCACACTTCTCTTTTTATTAATGGCTATGTTTTACTCTGTAGCTCAGGCTTGCCTCCAGCTGGGTTTTACTCTGTAGCTCAGGTTTGCCTCTTGCTTACATCCTCCTGCCTCTGCCTTGCAGGGGCTGGGGTTCCAGATGTGTGCCATGAAGTCTGGCAGGACTGGAAATAACTGGATGAAACCATAAATGAGCTCTAATGTAGAGAGCTGGTCGTCACAGACTACAGCTAATTCAGCGGGAGCTGCTTTTTCAGTGGAGTTCCCTGAAAGTCATTTTTTCTTGGCCTCTAACTTGTTAGGGAAAAACAAAACGAAACACTGAGGGCCTGCTTATATTCTTCTGGAACTTAATTCAAATCACAGGGTGTCTCCTGAATGTCTCTAACGCCCAGCTGGAGATGCCCAGGGCACAAGGTTTTTTGAGATTCATTAGGCTTTTATTTTATGTGTTGAAGCGTTTTGCTGGATGCGTGTGCATGCTCTCTGCCACGCAGTGAACTGGTTGTCAGCTGTCATGTGGTTGCTGGGAACCAAACCCAGGTCCTCTTAACCTCTGAGCTGTCTCTCCAGACCCTGAGGGTATTACAACCACACACTGATGGCTTTTCCGGCATGATGGTGAGCACCCCTGCCTGCCTGCTTCTTTTTTACGGTGGCTCCTCCTCCCGACCCTAAGCTGCGTCAGACACCAGGGCCTTGCTCACACTGGGCAAGCCCTTTGCTGCTGAATCCATCTCCAGCCCCGGCTTTGCACACTTCAAAACAAACAGAAAACACACAACACGCGAAGCAGCACGTCACATACCTGATCAAACTGGGGGTCTTCTCCACGCTGCAGAGATTTCGTCAGTGGCTTTTCCTACAACAACAACAAAATAACATATACAAAAGTAATTATCAAGGATTATAACACTGTGATAGAAATATCATTATTGTTATAATTTTCTCATTCACTTTTCCCTTTATGGCACAAGTGATGCTTGTTTTTAAATAAGTTAAAAAGTATTCCTCTGCTAGCCTGGCCTTAACCTTCATTGCTGAATGAAGGAGGAAGGCCCAGTCCTGTGTGGACATGTGGGCGGTGCTACTCACTGGGCAGGTGGGGGTCTGGGTTAGACATGACAGGTAGCTGAGCAAGCCGTGGGAAACAAGCCAGTAAGCAGTGATGCTCTGTGGCCTCGGCTTCACGTCCTACCACGGCTTCTCTTGACGTTGAACCTGTTCCTTCTCCAAGTTGGTACTGGTCAGCACTTTCTCACAACAACAGAAAGCTAACCAGTACAGGAGTACAAAAAACATGTAAAAGTTGTATGAGTGATGTGTGTGTGTGTGTGTGTGTGTGTGTGTTTACATCTGCACACACACATGTAATTGCATGTATGTCTATAAAATTTGTATTTGGCCAGTATAAATAAATGTCCTAAATAACTTCCTCTACATTTAGCCTATCACACAGACCCATGGCTCCCTCACTTCTCCCATCATAGAGCTGACATACACACAAAGCTGATGCAAGGCCCATCCCCCGCTCTGGCTGGCCTTGAACTTGTGACAGCCTTCTTGCCACAGGCTCTTGAGCGCTGGCATGACAGGTGCCATTATGGTCTCAGTCCACACCCCTGAGGCTTCCCCAGGAGGCGTAGGAATCAGCTGCCCTCTCTCATCTGGGGACTATTCACTGTCAAAGGGTGTGCATCTAAACGAAAGAGAACGCTGTGTTCTCATTGGCTAGTAAGCCTTTTTCTTCAGCCTATCCTGTCTGGAACACATGAATCAGGGAGTGGATCTAGAAACGTAGATGAGAAGGAAGAAGGACAATGAGTGAAATAGGTTTGGCTCATTGCATAGAAAGGGTCCGTTCTCTGATTAAGTTGGAAAGCACTTCCTGCGTCTGCAAAGCTTACAATGACGTTTTCTTTGTGAAGCCAGCTAAACGCAAACATTAGCAATGACGATACAATGTGAAAACAGGTGGGCAATCAGGTCCCCCAGACATCCTTGGAACAAATGTGGGGTGAGAATCTCTACTTGGAATTTCCCCTATTCATCCGGGACTGAGGGGGTCACTTTGTGCCCAACCTACAGGCTGGGAGGACGGCTGAGCAGCACGTGGTTCCTGCCGCGGGGAAAGAGAGTCTGGGAGAAATGTGGTCAGTGATACCCTTTGTGTTATGGATGCCGTTCACCATTCAAACATCAGCTCCACCATCACTCCCTCAGGGAAGTCTTTTTGAGCTAGCCTCCAATACCAGTTGCGTGCCCCTCCTTTCAAACCGGCAAGGTCCTATTATTCCGCACTTTCCATGGCCCAAGGCCACATTACAGAGCGATGTGTGCATGAGTGATGTCCCGAGCCCCTCCTACTTGTCAGGAAGCTCCAGACAGGCAGAAACCTGAACAGTGTCTCTCAGCACTTAGGGTCCTGGGGAAGGGCAGGGCTTGGTGCCGGTTAGGGGTCTACACTCTCTTCAAATATGAGGACTTCCTTGTATTTGTGTGTGCATGTGTGAGCTAAAAATTAAATATATATCTATATGTGTATGTATTATTTGCCAAGCGTGGTGGCGCATGCCTTTAATCCTAGTGCTTGGGAGGCAGAAGCAGGTGGATGTCTGTGAGTTCATAGCCAGTCTGGTCTACATATAAGTTCCAGGCCAGTCGGGGCTACATAGTGAGAACCTGTCTCAATAAATAAATAGTAAAATTTTATTGTGGAAAACATTGGTAACATTTGCCATTTTAAATGGTCAATTCTGTGCCATTATGGTATTGCCAATCACGTCCTCTGTTAATTTCATGAGCTCTTTTCATGCTGGAAGCTTCTATTTCAACCACTACACACACCAAAACTCCCCAATATGAGGGAGTAATTCTTAGTATCTACTGCTTAAAGCTGTACACGATGACGGAGTTGGTGGCATGGCTCCTATGACAGTTTCCTGTGTCTCTGTACTATAGCTACATGAACATTTATTCTATGTAAGTTCAGAAATAGGGAATGCATCAATACACGAGACCCAAGATCAACCCAAAGCAAATGCTGTCGTATGTCAGGAGTCTACACCCACAGTGTGATTCCCTTCTCTTGCTGGGTTCTGTTGCTGGGAGTAGGTGTGTGTGTGTGTGTGTGTGTGTGTGTGTGTGAGAGAGAGAGAGAGAGAGAGAGAGAGAGAGAGAGAGAGAGAGAGAGAGAGAGAGACCAGGCCAGCCATACTCTGAAGCTTCCCACACCCCAGAGAGTCATTTTTTCTTATTACAAATGGTGGGGAGCTCATAGCCATGGTGCTTCCTGTGCACACACTTGCATACACAGGAAGGAAGTAACGTTCTGCAAACAGACCTAGTCGGTAGGGCGAGTTATTGCCTCACACACTACTCAAGGCCATTAGCTAAGAATGTGGGCTTGATGCCTCAGGAAAATAATATACTGAGTTTCCTTCCTTATCTATAAGTACTCAAATATGCTGTCTTAATCATTTTCTTTCAAGACCTGGATTAAATTCACTTTCAAAATTATAGCCCTCTCTTCCCCCTTTTCTGTGTCTATTACTGTGAGGGCTGAAGTTATGTTTTAAGTTTAAATTACTGTGCTTAAGAGATCTATAAAACAGAAGAGCCTCTAACCTGTAAGCCCCACTTGCCCAGGGACAGATAACTTCCTGGAATACTGTTGGTCATGTAAGGTGACAAGCCATGTGTTTTCCCTTCTGCAAACAAGCTTGGATGCCTCAACTGTACGGGATGTGCTTGACCACACAAAGGTGGGAGGTATGTAGGCAGGAAGCACATCAGGACATGTGCTTGCCCCTGATTGGATGAAGGTGGGGAGCATGTAGTCTCCTGGGTTTGCCTTTATAAGACTCTGTAATTTGGCACCATACTCTGGGAATCCTGGATGTGGACCTGGACAGTGTCCATTGTCCTGGCCAATATTTAATAAAGCTTGCTTCAAATTTGGCTCAACAGTTATGGTAGTGGTCTTATTCCCGCCCAGCGGGATCAACATTACCTGTTACTTCATACACGGCATTTTTGCAGCTGTTCTGGTCAGCAGTCCCACTCTCTTGTGGGTGTCTGACTTCCCCGCACCCCTGACACACAGGATTCACCACTTGGGGTGCTACGCAAGTGACTGTGTCCCTATGCACCCTGAAGATGACATTTAAATCTTATAAATATCATCTCTGTATGAGTATGGATTTATCAGTATCAGTGGGTTTAAGAGCATACCTGGGAGAAAGAATATTACACTATCTAAACGATGAAGAAAATGGGGGGGATGGAGGGATAGAGGAATAAAGGAAGGAGGGGGACGGAGGGAGGGAAGCAGAGCTAACTAGATTTGGTGAGTTATTAAAAAGAAAGAAGAGGGCATGAAGATGGGATGGAGATATTGGGAGTTCTGGGAGAATGGGAGGGCATCTGTTGGGGGGTCTGGAGAATGGGAGGGCATCTGTTGGGGGGTCTGGAGAATGGGAGGGCATCTGTTAGGGGGTCTGGAGAATGGGAGGGCATCTGTTAGGGGGTCTGGAGAATGGGGGATCTGGGGAATGAGAGGGGATGTGTTGGGGGGTCTGAGCAAATGGGAGGGGATGTCTTGAGGGGTCTGGGGAATTGGAGGGTATCTGTTGGGGGTCAGGGGAATGGGGAGTTAGTGAGGGGTCTGGAGAATGAGAAGGGATTGGTAGGGGGTCCAGGGAATGGGAGGGGATTAGTGGGGAGTACAGGGAATGGGAGAGGATTGGTAGGGGGCCTGGGGAATGGGAGAGAATGTGTTGGGGAGTCTGGGGAATGGGAAGGTATGTGCTGCAGGGTCTGAGGGAATGGGGAGGAATGTGTTAGGGGGTCTGGAGAATTGGAGGGGATTGGTAGGGGGCCTGGGGAATTAAAGGGGATTGGTGGGGGTCTGGGGAATTGGAGGGGATTGGTGGGGGTCTGGGGAATTAGAGGGGATGTGTTGGGGGGTCTGGGGAATTGGTGGGGATTTTAGATGGGCATGATTAAGATATATTGTATACATGCATAAAATGTTAAAGAAAAAAGAAAAATATTCTAAAAAAGAGAGTCCAAAGCCAACCTGGGTTACATAGTGAGAACCTGTCTCCCAACAAAATAATGAAAAGTATATGGAAGACAATGCACATTCTGTGTCAACACTACATCATTTACACAAGGGACTTGAATATCGGTGGAGCTGGTATCTGCAGGGGAGGAGGCTGAACTCTGAAGGACAGCTGTGCCACCCCGTATAATGCAGGAGATAAGGAAGTTCAGAGAGTGTTTGAAAATGGCCCCAGGGCTTGACATGCTACTCTAGTCTCACAGTTTATGCTTGAATTTTTCATAATTAAACAACTGAAATATACCTTGACATATCTACTTCTCCTCCTGTTTATTTTTTCTTTTCAATTTAAATCATACAATGCTTCCCTTTTAAAGATGGTTATCAGCCATCTCTAAACTCACTTCAAGAGCATGTACTTCACTTCCGGTGGAGCCGGCCGGGCCCTCCTGTCTCTTCCACTTACAGGAGGGTGTGGTGTGGTGATATATTGCTTGTAATCTAAGAAATAAAGCTTGCCTGAAGATCAGAAGACAGAGCCAGCCACAGAGTTAGCCATAGAGATCAGGCAGTGGTGGCACACGCCTTTAATCCTATCACTCCGGAGACAGGCAGAGATCTGTCTGGATCTCTGTGAGTTCAAGGCTATGCTGGGCTACACAAGATTAATCCAGTCTAAAGAGAAATGGCCAGCACTTGGGATCAAACACCTTTAATCCCAGCGCTAGGAAGGTTGAGACAGGAAGTGATATGGCTGGGCAGAGAAAGGATATAAGGTGGGAGGAGACAAGAACTCAGGACTTTTCAGACTCTTGCAGGCTGAGGAGTTGGTGAGTTAAAATGTGGCTTGCTCTGCTTCTCTGATTTTTTCAGCTTTCGCCCTGATATCTGGCTCTGTTTTTTTTGTTTGTTTGTTTGTTTGTTTGTTTTTGTCTTTGTTTTTCGGTTTTTCGAGACAAGGTTTCTCTATGTTGTTTTGGTGCCTGTCCTGGATCTCGCTCTGTAGACCAGGCTGACCTTGAGCTCACAGAGATCCGCCTGGCTCTGCCTCCTGAGTGCTGGGATTAAAGGCGTGTCTCACCGCCTCTTGGCAGTTCTGGGTTTTTATTAAGACTGACTAGGATTCATGCAGCAGTGTGGGGACACTGCCTGCTGCTCTGCAGCCTGCTGCAGCTCTCAGAAGCCAGCTCTTCTTCCCTGGAATCAAAGAGCAGGGCTCTCCCAGCCCCCAGGGCAATTAGCCAGGGTCCGAAGGCCTCTGCAGAGGGAAAGGGCGGGCCTCTGCTTGAGCATCTTATTTGCTATGTGATGAAGTTTGCATCTCCACCCTCCCCCTCCCCCACCCCTCCCTCCTTAAGAAAACATACCTCTAATGCTTTGTGTGTCCATATCTTCCTAAAAAGGCCAGAGTGAAGCCACAGACGTCCACCCTATTTTCAAATAATTTCAGTATGTTCTAGCTACGCAGTCACCTCACAGACTTTTTACACCAAGTACTCTGTAACTCCTAAGAAGAAAGGTGGCCGAACAGGCCAGATCTCAGACAGCTGGAAGTTTCAAGAGGCCTATGGCTCAAAGGCAAGGTCATCTTAAGAATTCAAGGAGCACATTCGGTAAATCATTTTTCCCTTCTGACTTTTCAGTGGGTCCCCCCAATTCCACCCGGGACCCACACAGATTTTAGGAAGCTAGCAGACTCAAATTATACCGTCTTTGGAGTCACACCCATCAGTAGGGGCATGGGGCTCATATGACACTCAGACTGTTGGGTATGTCATCCACCTACATCCTAGTAGGCCCTGGCTATGACAGTAGATGGAGTGACTTGTGAGGGCACGGGACGGGGACCCGCAGCATCCTTGGTAACCTGGCAGGCTCTTATCTTCGCTAAGCTCCAGTTACCATTTAGGTAAAATGGAGAAACACCCAAACAAACCAACCACTTGCAGCGCTGAAAGATGACTGGCAGAGAGTGTTGAATGGCACTCTGTTGGTGGCCTGTCAGGGTGCTGCCACCCTCACGGGAATTCCTTTTGGTGCCCTTACTATCTGGATTATGTTGAGACAGACATGTGCCCTCCTGCATAATGTCCAGGATCTAAAACCGAATCCCACATGTTTTCTTGGGATAATGCATGTTACCCCTGCTGATACTGAGATCTCAACTTGAACTTCCTCAAATGTTTCCATAACCAAAGCGCTCTATTGTAAAAACAAGTGTGGGTGCTTTGTGAAGTGTAAACGTCCTTCCTTCTTAAAAAAAAACAAAAGCAAAAAGCCCACATTACTGGAAATAGTTTAATATTTTTAATAAGTATTTATTCATTTTGGGTTTATGTGTATGAGTGTTTGCCTGCATGTATGTCTGTGCATCGTGTGTGTGCAGGAGAGCTGGAGGTATAGACAGTTGTGAGCACCATACGGATGCTGAGACCCGAACCTGAGTCCTCTGAGGAAAGCCAGTGCTCCTCACTGTGAGCCATCTCTAGCCCCAAGACATTAATTTGAATTGTTAATTTAGAGGAAATCTAATGGAATGGTGGGGTGATTATTAAAATGACCAAAATCACACTTCAACTAAGTGCTAGACTTTGCAAGTCTTGATTCTTATGTTTTTTGCTTATAGGGACATGTTTGGTGCACCATTAGCTGAAAGGCTTTGAATATTACAGGCATGGGAAATTCACATCATATAAATTTATATCACACATTATATATGAGTTGTCAAAAATTTCAAAACTAATTTCAGATAGCTTCCCCCTTCTTCACCAGGCAGAGGAGGATGCTGAGTCACGTGGTATCCCATAACCATGGTGACAGAGTGGAGGGCTGGGGACCCAATTGTTGCAAATTCACTGAAGCATTTAGCCCAGAACTCTCAGCTCCTGCCTGTTTCAGGAGTGCTGTTTCAGCCTGAACCAAAGAAAAGCAGGGCACAGAATGTTTTCCTGGCTGTCACATTTTTCTCCATATCTTATTAGTGGCAGCTCTGACTTGATTTTTAAAAACATGGTCTGAATAATAATAACCTTTCACCCCAAGCAACTCCCTTGTGACGCGTGGGGTGGGGTGGGGGATGGGCAGCCAGGCACCAGAGGGTGTGAATTGTGTGGAACCTGAGGGTGTGAACTGTCCGCTGCACAGATCACTCCGGCATGCCTCTGTCTGTCCACAGGTAACAGCGAGTATCGAGTATTGTTCTATGACACCCCGGGCAGCTCCTAGTATTAACTACCCAGCAGTAGTTAAAAATCCTCGGGTGTATAGGGATGTGTGCTTCAGAGGTAGACACATCTGCTTCCCCCGAATCCCTGCAGCTGACAGAAAGGAGTTTCTGTAAGGAAAATAACAGACACCGGTTTTCACCCAAAGCTTTGGGGGGAATAGTTCAAGATCAAGAGACTGATACTGACTGTCCCAAAGAAGTCCAAGATGCAGGCAGGCAATTCTCTGCGGGGTGGGGTGAGGCTATGCCGCGAAGCACGATGGTAGACTATCTGGGTACCTATTTTTTGAAAACGAACCCTCCTGAGACGTCTGCCCTATTTGCAGCCGGTTCTGCTCGTGCCAGCGGAGCCTGCTTGTCTGTCACATTCGACAGTCCCAAGACCAAATCCATTACCTGACCAGCGGAGGGGAAACTTGGATTAAATTTGGCTACAAAGTTAATCTTCATTTTAACTGAAGAAGAGAGGGCTCCCACACACTCTTCTCTTTCTACTGTAGCTACCACGAAACACGAGCTTCGACCTTCACTCATTCGCTTCTGAGTTACATTCTCTGTTGTTGCTGATTCCTATTTTACTGGTCCTGGCTTATTTCTTTACAGCCTCGCTATGTTTAATAAACGGACTTGTTCATCTGGCTGGATCTTTGCCCGTTTCTTCAGGTCCTTGCTCCACACAGAAGCTCCTCACAGCCTCTACCTTCAGTCTCTCCCTCTTGTCTCTCTCCCGGCCATCATCACCATCTCAGGGTCCTGCTTACCGGACCCCGCCCCCTCTGGCGGCTGTTCCTTTTCTGCCACTCTTGTACTCGGTTTTCCAATGTCTTCTCTTCTCCCCTCCGCTCGTTCTTAATCACTGGGAGCTGCTTTTCTCTCACCACTAAAAACAGCACCCCAGAGACCCTGGGAAATTCCAACATGGTGGCCATTTCCAGGACTTGGCTCCCTTGACCTCCAGTTGCACTGCGACCTCCCCGACCGTCCTTTCTTTCCCCTTGAGTCACCCACCCCCAGACAGCTCTCATTTTTCTCCGTGGCTTTCACAGGCTACTCTTGCCTCTAAAATACTTATACTCTGTAGTGCTGAACCATCTTGAGAAAACCTCCTGGAACATTCCAAGTTTACCTCTCTTCGACCTAGGAATTGAGTAGAAAGAAATCCCCAGAGGTATCAGGAACATCAAATGGAATATTGTGTGTGAAGTAATGCATTGGATATCTGCATAGATACCAATAAAAATATCTAATAAAATATGAGTCCCAGGATTGATGACAATGACGAATAGACATGAATTTTAAGCAGGTTAAAACTGCGATCATGCCAGAGCCAACATCCTTACTGCTGAAGTTATATTGATGATTTTTAGAATTGTCAAAAGTTAAAATGCTGTGTGGAAACATAACCATATTACATCAAAAGAGGAGCATTCAAGACTTTACTAGTTCTATGCATTTATCTGCTTATCTGTTTGTTTATTTTGCTGCTGAGACTGAAAACCAGGGGCTTGTGCACGCCAGGCAAATGCTCTCCTGCTGAGTGGTACCTCTAGTCCCCACAGCTGACCGCACTATAGATAGTTTCTGTATTACACCCCTTTCCGCCAAGACTGGGGTGATCCTAGAAGAGGGGTTGGAAAGACTGTGAGAGCCAGAGGGAGCAGACAACTATACTCAAACAGTATTCCTGGATAGGATAGGGCTTTGAACCCAGGAACACACAGTGGCTGCGACCGTATCTACAAAACATGTATAAGATTGCCAGGCGGTGATGGTGCTCTCCTTTAATCCCAGCACTCTGGAGGCAGAGGCAGGCGGATCTCTGTGAGTCTGAGGCCAGCCTGGTCTACAGAATGAGTTCCAGGACAGCCAAGACTACACAGAGAAACTCTTTCTGGAAAAACCAAACCAAGCAACCAACCAAACAAAAAACGATGTACAAGATCAAGCCAGTCAAAATCCCAGCATGGATGGGGTGGGGGTGGGGTGGGGGAAGCTTATGAAGTCGAATGCCTGTCTGAGGAACTGTGGGCTGTTGATGGCCACTGGGGGAGGGAGAGTCAGTTTTCTTCAGGGATGCCAGCCCGAGAGGCTGCCCATGTTTCAGTAGTTGGTTCCATGCGTATACACACATTGACAGCTCTGAAAGGACTCAGTGGGTATTACATTGACAAAAGAGGAAAAAATGCCCTTGAAGTTGGGAGGGAGACATGGTGGGGAGAAGAGGGGAGGAACTGACGGAGAAGGAATAGGAAGTGGATACGATCCAAATATTATATGCATGTTTGAATATTAAATATTAATAAAATGCTTTTTACAGCAGATGTGTGAGGTTGTGTGCCATGGCATATGAAGGTCAGAGGACACTCTGAGGGAGTTGTATTTCTCCTACTGTACAGGATCTGGAGACCGGACTCGCCTTGCCAGCATTTGGTGGCAATCACCTTCACCTGCTGAGCCATCTTGCTGGCCCTTGAATGAACTTTTATTACTAATTGTTGTCACTCTAAAACACGAAATACTTTCATATGATCTCTTACGTGTGCTAAGAAATGACGCCTCTGTTAGTTCTCAAAAGAGGCACCAACGTCCAAGGCACAGGTAAAAAGGGAAAATCCAATTTACTGGAACATTCCATCTCACCCCAGGCAGCATGGTCGTCATCAAGAAGAGAAACAATTGTCAGCAAGGATGCTTCGGGGAAAAGGAACCCCCATCCACTGGACAGTGGAGTGTCTACAGTGGGAAAACAGTGGGGATTCTTCAAAAGGCTAAAAATGTAGCTAGCATGTGATTCATGTATATTGCTCTGGGTAGATACTTGGAGGACTCTAGGTCAGCATACAGCAGAAACACCTACACACGAGTTGATTGTGGCACTATTTACAGTAGCCACAGTACGGACCCCGATTAAGCACAGCAACAGACAAAGGTGAAGAAAAACTGGTAGATACTCACAGTGGAGTTTTACTGTTTACATTAATTATAAAGATGCGTGGAGGTGTGTTATACGCACAAAGGTGGATGGAGCTGGAGAGCACCATTGCGTATGCCTTTTCCCATATGTAGACTCTAGATCACACACACACACACACACACACACACACACACACACACACACACGACCTGAAAGCAGAAGGGAACCATTTGAGAAGAGGAAGAGGACCAGTGGGAGGTGGGCAAAGGCAGGAGAGGGTGGCCGGGGGAAATATGATCAAAGCATGTTATCTATGCATATGAAGGTATTATAATAAAGTTCCCATTTGTTCCATGAATAGAAAGGTAGCACTGTTAATGGTTAAGTAAGGAATGTGAACAGAAAGAACCAGGTTGAAAATAACTTGAGGAATAACGTCTACCACATTTTATATACTCAAAAGGAGGAAACACTGGTAATCTCTCACGGCATCTCTGGGTATAATGGCTCAGTGAGTGAAGGAGCCTGCCCTGAGTGAGAAAACTGATCCCCATTAGTTCTTCCTGGTCTCCACATGTGTACTCTCTCTCTCTCTCTCTCTCTCTCTCTCTCTCTCTCTCTCTCTCTCTCACACACACACACACACACTCACACACACACACACACACACACACACACGCACGCGCGCGCGCACACACACACACTCACACACACACTCACACACACACTCACACACACACTCACATACACACACACACAGAGGGTGGGGAAGAGGGAAAGGAGAGTGTGTACAGATACCTTCTGAGGGAGAAAGTCACTTTTCTTTGGGAGGGGTGGTCACCGGTAGCTGCCTGTTCCTCAGCATCTGACCCCCACACCCATGTGCATGTCGGCAACACTAATTCAGCCTAGTGAGTTATTTTAAAAGGACATGAAGTTGAGAGGGAGATGTTGGGGGGGTTCTGGTAGAAGTTGGAGAGAGGGAGTAGGGGTGGATACGATAAACATACACTGTACACATGTACGAAAATTGCAAAGGATAAATAAAAATATTAGATTACAGCCTTACCCAGAAAGAACTGAATACTACTAAATTGGAATACAAAGCCCTTTGATTTTTTTTTCTGATTTCAAAATACTTTTCACATGGTTTCTTTGCTATAAGTTTCAATCAGACTATGGTGGGGCATTAAATTTCATTTCACTGATGAAAAAATCCTATTTAGGAGCCACAAAAGAAATATTGTTCCACCTGCATGACTCCAGGCATATTCACAATCAGGAAAACAAACTTCAGGTTTAGCCACATGCAGAGAAAAGTAACTCTGTGAGCTCATTTGGAAGAGCATCTCATTCAGCGGCCCAGTGGAATCTTTCCTCGATTATTATCTCTGCTTTTAGTCACTGGCAATGCTCTGGTTCTGAGTTACGATGTGTCTACAGATTTCCTGGGAATGACTTGAGAGAGAATGAGGCAGGGAAATGCAAGCCTAAAGCGGCTCACTACGGAGCAGCTAGTTCAAAAGCTACTATTTTAATTACACGTGGAAAAATAAGCCAGTTCCTCATCAAGCATGGTGTAAATATTCCCCATAGGACCAGCAGTCCTCTGGTCTCTGTTCTGAACAATAAGACTCTAGGTTTTAGCACTACGCTCAACAGGGAGCTCAATCTAGGTTTTTCTCTGTGTTCTTCCATCAGACATGTTGGAGCAACAGTGGCCTCGGATTAGAGCGAGCTTTGGCTAAAAGGAAGGGACATAGATTTGAAACCACTGTGCAGAGATCTGAAGGTCATGTCCCTGCTGTTTACATATCCCCAGCCAACAAACACACACTGTTTTCTTAGCAGAGAAAGATTGGCAGGAACAATGGTGCAGGAAAATTGCCCTCTTCCAGGCTTGGCCATCCTGACACATACCAGGGTGAGGTTCATAAGTCTTTAAATATGACTGAATTCAACAGGCTACATGAAGATCTGGCATATAAAGATCTTAATTAAAGGTAGTAATTCTGTCCCTCAGAGCACAAGGATTTCCCAACTCACAAACTCTTTAAATATTTCAGAAGGGCTCCAGATGAAAGGATATGATCTTTATGATGTTTCTGATATCTGGAAGTTTCAGGGCAACACAGGCCATCTGAAGTTGAAATGCAAAATGATGGCTAGATGTTCAGTCTCTGGACTATACATCTTGAGGAAAGTAAAGCTGATCTATAGAATTATTGTTTGACTGGTTGATTGATATTTATTTATTTTAAAGAGTTACTTATTTTTATTTTGCATGTCAAGGTGTTTTGCCTGCAAGTGTGTACGTGCATGATGTGCACGCAATGCCTGTGGAGGCCAGAAGAGGGCACCAGATCCCTTGGACCGGGAGTTACAGAGAGTTGTGAGCTGCCATGTGGGTACTAGGAATGGAACCCAGGTCTTCTAGAAGATTAGCCAGTGCTTTTGGCTGCTGAGTCATCTCTCCAGCCCTGATTAGTGGATTTATTTTGGGGGGAGGTGGTGCTGGGGATTAAACCTAGGGCCTTGTACACACTAAGATAATGCTCTAGCATTGAATCCCTAGACAAAAAATGAAAAAAGGTCTATTGTGAGTATAAATAGCAAACATCTAACCTGGGTCTGTTCCTCTTATCAGGTAGATTCTAGAGTCACCAGAGAAGCAAGGGTGGGTGTGCTTCACTTGCCCAAGGCTTCACTGCTTAGAGCCATAGTCGAGTTTAATGAGAACTGGAAACCCTGGTCCCGTATAGATTGCTAGTGCTGGGCCAAGGTGTTCTCAGTCCCAGCACGGCCTCCTGCTTGGGTCAGGCCGACATCAAGTTGTCCTCACGCCAGCTCTAAAATCAACACCCAGGAGACGAAGCCTGAGACTGGGACAGAGTTTTGTCACAGACCCTCCTTCCAGCACCTGGAACTTTAGCATGCTACAATGCCATCATTAGAGAACTGTGTGGCCTCCCAGCAGCCAGCTGGCTGTGACTGTGGTTCATCCAGGTTCGGTCTTAAGACGTGGCATCCCTCATCACATACACTAGGTGCTGCAATAGTTTGCTATCCTAGACTCTTCAAAGATTTCCTGCTTCAAGAAAATAGTTTGCGTTACTTCCCGTTTATGTTCGGTCTCATTTCTTTGATGTTAGCAAACCAGCTAGGTCATGTTATGCTTTTTTAAAGCCTCTATTCCAGCTCTGTGGTAACTCAATTAATATCTTAATGAATTATCACAGCTGCCAGCCCACCCCTGAGCTTCCGACGGGGCACAGGGCCAGTATCTGAAAGACCCTGCCCGGGTCTGAGCCAGTGCCTTATCATCATGTGAGGGACAGTTAACCTGGCTCAGGCCAACCCCACCTTCACAAAATCTTTCGTCGTGAAAGGACTTACAACTTGGCTCTCCCCATCTTAGTCTTTGCCGAAAGACAAGGTGAAAGCTACAGGCTGGCTGCCTTTGAAATCATGTGGATATCTGCCTTTTCCGAGATTCCAGAGTCGAAAACAAAACCACAGCTCTTTCCAGCTCTTTTGTCAAACGAGTTGAGTGTCCTTCCTGTCACGAGTTCTAGGCTCAGGCATTTGCCAGTGCCCCAAATAGTTCCCACTGCCATTCTTTACAGGGACAATGGAAAATTCCAGAGATGCAAGAGTTAAAACATTGGTTGCACATATTAGGGCTATGACTACACAGAATAGGGCTACAGCTGGCTGCCTGACCACTCTCGCCCTACAGCAGACAGTGCTGGGTCCCGACTAAGTGACTTTGCCAGAAGCATAGGTCACCTGCAATTTGTGATAGAAAAGTAAGTTTTCTGAACATCAGCCAGACTACAGGAGAGGGATCAGATACAAGAGCTAGCCTTGGAAAACAGCATTTCTTGAAATTCTGGACTAACTGGAACAACCCATCTTTTCCTATGGTGGGCTACTTGGCTTTTCGGTATGACCTGGCCCTATGCTGTTCATAGTTGTCTCTGTGCCTGCCTATCCTCAGGAACTTACGACAGTTCTTCTTTGAAAGTCTCTGAAAACCATCATTGTTGGGATCACTTCATATCCTGGCTACACTGCTGTGGTCCTTCCTCACTGTTCACACACGTAGTTAGAATGAGAAATGTTGCCCCCACCCCCACCCCGCCCCACCCCGAGGCTCAGGTGCTCGAGCACTTGGTGCCCAGTAGGTGGCGCTGTTTCGGAAGCCTATGGAACCTTTAGGAGGTACAGTCTTGCTGGAGAAAGTGCATTGCTGTGGGTGGGCTCTGGCAGTTTATGGCCCCAGGCCACTTCCTGTTCACTCTCTCAGCTTCATGTTTGTGGTTGAAGATGTGATCTGTCAGGTTCCTACCCCACGGCCTCCAGCACTATGGAATCTCTCTCTGGATCCACAAGCCTGAACAAAGTCTCTCTTCCTTAAGTTGCTTTTGTTTTTCAAGATGTTCGCTCAGGAACAAAAAGCATCCGTGCAAACCTTAAGTGCTTTGTTGGAAACATAATGAGAGGGTGGCTGTGTTGTCTTCTGTTGAGAACTTTTATTTGTTGGCCTCTATCGACTCCCCAAACGTAAGTACACAGAGGGCCCTCAAGGAGTTGATTTGAAATAGTTCTGGCTGTACCATGTGTCATGGCCAAGTTCAGGGGAAAGAATCTGGCCGGAAGTGCTTGCTCAAGGCCTGCACTCTGCCTGAGTACACACCAAGAGAAGTACGCTGCCTTCCAAAGAAGATGGAGTTAGTTGATCCTAGTGCCCCGATCACAACTCTGAAGACAGTGACGAGGGCTGAGCACCTCACGTGCGTGCACAAGTATCCCAGGTGCTCCACACATATCACTGGGCCCCATCCGTCACCCTGGGAATTAGGCACTGACACTCATCTGGCAAATGGGGAAAAGAGGCTGACATTTGCCCAGGACCACACACCCAAAGAGGCAGAAATGAGACTCAAATCAAAATCAGTTTCCCCGAAATAACTCTATATCTTTATATCCGCTCGTATCGTTTATCACTTTGTATCCATCCAGTCGATAAAGCTGAAACTGATGAGCCTCCTGGACGGAAAAGCTGAAGGGACTAGTTTTTAAACGGAGTTTGTTGAGAAAGTAATAGCCTGTGACTTCAGTGGCAGGTGCCACATAACCAGAGACCTGTATGTTGTAACAGTAGACATTCTGTGGCGGACAGCCTCTACTGATGGAGTGGGGGTGGGGCAGTGACCTTATCCATGAACAAGGAGGCATCCTCAGATGCCCCAAGGCAGTAGATTAAGAATCAATGTCTTTTCTGTGTGGCTTATTGTACAACACTCAACTATAACATAAGAAGGACAGAGAAAGGCCCCTGATTATCAGTGTAGTGGTGAGCAAGATGTTCTTCGAAATACATGGGTTCCCACAAAGGTACTCCTTTTTAGCTACTCTGTTAATGTTTTAGTCATTCATTTCTTGGCATACTCATTCACTCATAAAACACTTACTGGGGATTAGGAGATGACTCAGTGGTTAAGAGCACTGGTTGCTCTTACAGAGGACCAGGGTTCAGTTCTCAGCATGCACATAGTGGCTCACAACCACCTGTAACTCCAGTTCCAGGGGAACTGATGCCCTCGTCTGGCCTCTGAAGGCACCAAACACATGCATGTGGTACACAAGCATGCCATCAGGTAAAACAGTCATACACATAAAGTAAAAATAATCTTTAAAAACAAAACGTTTACTACCCACTGTATACAAAGCATTAAAAACTGGGGCTGTGGGGAGAGAGAGGAGGGCAGAGAGAAGATGTGGAAGACACAGAGACACAGGTGTTGTCTCTCTGTAGGTTCCTGGTGCTTTTTCAACTGGAGATTCCACCCCTGTGAAAATATAATTCATACTATGGTCTGATCTGTACACACCCAAACAAAAGCTCCACAAAGCAACACACACTCTTAAAACTGTAATATTCTCTATCCTACACCACTGAGTTATTCTAATTCAGCGAAGACAATACCCAGCCCAAGAGGATAGTATGGTAGTTCTAATGAGGCATGCATGTGCGTGCATGCGAAGCTGAGAATTCCAGGAGGTTCAGCATTCATAGACGCACGATGGCAGGCAAGACATGGGTTTGTAGGGGTGCATGCTAGAAGTAAGGATAGGGCAGAATTGAGAGCTGGATGAATATGAAACAAGGGTTTCAAACAAGATGAACGAGACAAAGGTGTGCTCAGGGAATACTTATCAGAAAGGATCAGAGGGGAGAGATGGTAACATTCCTGTCACTCTCCTCTCTGTTCACTTTGGGGGACACTACCCTGCTCTGGGCACTCATGTTCGTACACACAGAGGCTTATTCTTACTTTTATCAGCGTGGGAAGCAAACCAAGAATTCCACAGATCATAAAAGCAGAAAAAAAGGACTAAGAGGACCACAGATCTCCCGTGCACTATCCAGAAACGCTGAGTGGAATATACGGATTTTTTAAATGCAGAAATGAGTTGAGAAGACACACAAAGGGCAAGGAATGCGATGGCATCGTGACTGCCCATGGGGGGTTCTTTGTCTCATTATCCTGGCAGCCTGTCTGCTGTCTACATGAAGATACAGGAAGCTTTGGGCCTCCAGCGGTGGGATACTGGAAATACAAGACCTTATAGAAACTGTTCTAAAACAAGGACAATCCATTATTTGCAAACTAACTAACCAGATACAAAACCCACAAAGCCAGGCCTTTGGAAGCTGGTGTCACAGCACAGTCACTTACAGGACAGAAAACACATGCTTAAGATGATTGAGTGCACAAAAGAGACTTGTGAATGTAAGGAAGGAACAAACAGTAAACCATAGAAATCTTTAAACAGATTCTACAAGGGAAAGAAAGAGCACTCCTGGGGATTAAAAATATAATTGCTGAAATTAAAATTCTGCATAGGAGGCTTAAGTAACATATTAGATGAAGCCCAAGAGAACACGAATGAATTGAAATATAGGTCTGAGGAAATTACTCAGAATGCATTCAAGATGAAATATTAGCAGTGATAGAAGAACAGTGAAAAGATAAATAATAGAATGCATGAAGAAGTAAAAATATTGGCCAGGCAGTGGTGGTGCACACCTTTAATCCCAGCACACAGGAGGCAGAGGCAGTCACATCTCTGAGTTCAAGGCCAGCTTGGTCTACAGAGTGAGTTCCAAGACAGCCAGGCTACACAGAGAAACCTTGACTTGGTGGTGGTGGTGGTAGTGGGGAGGGTGTCAGAAAACGTGTACTAGGAATGGGTAAAGAGGATAATGGATGGTCAAGAATTCCCCAGGCTTGGTGAATGAATGAGTGATATAAGTCTGAATTCAAAAAGCAGAACCTCAAACACAAAAATTCAAATCAATTCACATGCAAACACAGAGGAGTTAATGCACAGAGCTCTGAGGGCAAGGAGAAAATCATGAAAGCAAACAGAATAAAAAGTAAATAATCTACAAAGAAATAAAACAAGAGGCTTCTCAATAGGAACCACAGAGGCAACTGAGTGAAACAGAGCTTCAAAGGTCTAGTCTAAAGGTCCAGAGGACAAATGAGTCCTCCCAGAATTCTATACCCAGCTGAACTATCACTGATGATTGAGTGGAGACCATCACGCTGAGCTGAGCAAGAGTGAGCTCTTCCTTTAACTTTCATGTTTTGAGATAAAAATATAAAAATGACAGATAATCTCACTTAGCTTGCTGAGCATACAAAAAAGACAAAACAAGGATAACAGTCAACAAGAACAAAGGCAATTAAATGTCCCCATGAAGCATCAAGAAAATAGAATAAAACTATTGACTTTTTCATAAATATTAATGACTCTGACTTGAGCATCTTTTGGGTACAAACAGAAACATTGCTGAACAAGTGAAAGATGCTTATAAAGGATATTAATGAAAAAAAAATTTGACTTCTGTGGGACATTCTTATTTTCCATCTTGTTTCCTCCACTTAGGATAGCTCTTTGGGTACGGAAAAGTCATATACAGAACTTTAATGTTCCTTTCTTATCCACCATCTATGGAACTGTTACAGACACAGCAGCTCTCTTGGGAGGCATCAGAATTCTTTTCCTCCTCCCCATTGTCCTTCTGTAAGGTTCTCTTCTCCGTAAGTCTTCGGATAGACATCCATCCCCTGTCTTTCATCTACTAGTCTATATTTGAAATAGAAGTGACACCAGATTGTTTAAGCTGGGCAGGATGGTGCATGCTGTAATTCCAGCACTTGAGGAGGGATGGAAGTGTGAGTTCAAGGCAGGTTTGCTACAAATGTAGCTGGAGAACCCGTCTCAAAGCAACAACAAAACCCAAAAGAATGTAAAAGAGCAAACAAACACCAAACCAAAAAAAGATGTTAACTGCTAAATAATCTTTCTTCAGATTTACAGAACTGACCTATCTAGTGACCGTCAAATGCGTGAGAGCTTTTCTTAGTCTTCAGCTCTATGCATCAATTAACACACACGTATGTTTCTGTGAGGTTTAGCCTGAAGAGATGTGATATTCATGTTTGGAAAATAGGACATAGCCCCAGGAGGTCAAATATGTGATATTCCAACCCCAGAATAAAATAAAAACAAAATGTGTGCCCTAGAAGACCCTGCTCAGCGTGTAGCCACACTACCCATGGTGCTTTGCTTTCCCCAGCCACCAGCTGTTGGCTCTCCTGAGTTCCTCCAGATGTGGCTTTGAGGCTGCTAGTCCCTTTGTCATCTCAAGATGCTTGTTTTTGAACAAACATGAGTCCTTCTCACCAGCTCTCTTCTGGGCTTAAGGGAAGCAGCGTGGGCCAGGGTCTCATAGACATAGGTAGTTTTGAGAGTCTTACCTTTAATGGTAAGACCTCCAAATAGAGGGTCGCAGTACCCCCAAGCAATGAATATCTATACTTATCTATATTTATCTGTCTATTTATCTATCTGCCTATCTATCTATCTATCTATCTATCTATCTATCTATCTATCTATCTCTGTATCTAAAATGCTCATGCTATATAGAGAGCAGGCTGAATAGCGTGGAAGAAGAGCCAGTAAACAGCATTTCTCCGTGGCCTCTTCCTTCAGTTCCTATCTCTAGGTTCCTGTCTTTCGGTCCTGCTATGACTTCCGCTGTGATAAACTGTGAGCTGTCAGATGAAATAAACCCTTGCCTTCCCAAGTTGCTTTTGATCATAGTGTCTATCACAACAACAGGAAACGAAACCAAGACAATAGTGTTTGCTTATCATTTATGTACATCTCCCTGAGTACTCTGAAATCATTTCTGGGTGATTTATAACACCCACTACAGTGTAAATGCTCATGGGCAGGTGTTACGATACTGTATTGTTTAGGGACTTGTGACCTCTTCAGTATATGCAGTTACATTTTCCCCTTGGATTTTTGATCTGAGCTTGGTTGGGTCAACAGACCTGGGACCCATGGATCTAGAGTACCAGTCGTGTTCAGAGCAGAGAAGAATTTAAAAAGAGGTCCTTCCGTGGTCCATACTCACCAGAGGCTCTGCCATAATGATGCGAATCTTCCGCTCTGCCTGAGTGGTGAAGTTGACAAATAAACTCTTGAGGACGTACTCTCCTGGTTTGCTGTCTGGGTCCACATTGATGGGCAGCATGGTCGGCGGTCCTTTCTCCCTGTGTGTACCTGAAGCAGGTGGAACCGGAGGCTTGATGTAGCCGTTGCCAACGGGAGAAGCTGGAAAACAGGGTGGATTTTAATGGATGAAAAGAAAGTCATCAATATTCAGGCAGCGTATGTTCATAAACCATAAATGTAAGACTATGAATCAAAAAAGGTCATGCTTCAAATCATAGCCTGGCCTTAGTCTTTAGAAATGGTGTTGGAATTTAAGTGCCCTGATTATGTAATGTTTTTATTACAACCAAATACATCATCCTGTTTACCACATGGATATAGCTGATAAATTCTACAACATTTAAGATGTTTGGGGCTTCTTTTTGAATGTTCTAGGCAGGTGGATCAAGGAGAATTGAAAACGTGATTTCTTCTATCGGTTTTAACGGCGGGCTCCCTGTCCTCTAGGCTTCACAGTCGAAGAAAATCTTGGACCATTGCTTCCACAAATCTCTACGAACCAATTTTCAAAAACTCAGCTGGCTGCTGCTCTCCAAAGAGATGCACTTCTACCAAGAAAAGGGCTTGGAAGCTCAATCCTGCAATCCCAGCACTTGGGAGGCTGAGGTGGGAGGATTTCTGTGAGTTCAAGGCCAGCCTGGGCAACATAGGTGAGTTCAAGGACAGCTTGATATAAAAACATTTGTCTCATAAAAGGGGAAGGAGGTCCTGCCTGCCTTTCTACGACCCTTTCTGCATACATCTGTAGAGCAATACATCTCTCAACCCTCATCCGAGAAACTTCTACTTGCTGTAGATGATGATGATTAACACAGAGACCCACAACAACCCACCGAGAATAAGGAACCACAGAAAGCTCAGCCCCATGCCCCTCCCCACCCCCGAGGCTCAGGGATCATCGCAGAAGAGAAGGCATCAGGAGTTTAAGAGCCAGAGACAGCGGGAGACGGAAGACGACAAGGAAACTGTCTTCAGGATGTAGCTGGGCAGTTGCACAGACGATTCACGGTTGTAACAGCACGCACAAGACGTGTGCACGCCCAGCCAGACCAAAGCCCCGCACACACGCACGCACGGAGAGGGGAGCTGCTGGGAAGGTAGAGGTCTGTGCTCTTTAAGAGTGTAACCACTGGAAAGTCAACCATGCTCCAGTGAAGACCATCCAACCAAGAATATTTTGGGCAGCACAAACTGGCCTCGAAGATTTTGGGTTTGTTTTGGGGGGATACAGAGTTGGGTGGACAGGGAAAGGGGGGGGCATCTGGGAAGAGTTAGAGGAGCGAATATGATCCAAACACTTGGTAAGAAACTCAGAGTCCTCAAAGAACTGATCTGAAAAGGGGAAGAGCGCCTCTGTCGACGACATCCAAGGTATGGATTGAATTTTTCATTCTCACAACTACCGCACCAAGCTGCAGTGCCTGTGTTGAGTTTTACAAAACGTGCAGAATCCTAGTTACACTGATCCCAAGCAGGGGCAGCCATCGGGGTTCCTGTGGGGGGTGGGGTGGCCAGTAGTCTCCATTCAGAGCATAATGGAAAAGTGTTTTATCAGATAGTTACTGAAAATTATTTTGTTTATAAATGAAAATGACCTCCCCTCTCTCTTTGAGACAGGGTTTCTCTGTGTAGCCCTGGCTGTCCTGGAACTCACTCTGTAGACCAGGCTGGCCTCGAACTCAGAGATCTGCCTGCCTCTGCCTCCTGAGTGCTAGGATTAAAGGCGTGCGCCACCACCTGGCAAACAAGGCTGCCAAACTCTTCCTCTCCCCCTATTTGTTTGTTTTGCTTTGCTTTCCTTTTTTGAAAGAGTCTCACTCTACAGTCCAGACTGACCTCAGACTCAAGCCAATCCTCCTGCCTCAGCCTCTCAAATGCTGGGATTACAGCTATCTGTAATTATGACTATCTAGGAGATCTGTGAGTTTCTAAGGTGTCAACGATCCCATGAAAAACATAAGATCAAGAGAGTTAAGATAAGGACACCAGGAATGAAGAGGACAGGACAGAGGAAAATATGGCCTTTAAAGGGTGCATACAGTTTCAGGTGATTGAGTACGGGCGTTAAGGAAAGGAGACATGAGAAAGGAGAAATCCCAGCTCACTGGGAATGCTTATGCTACAGGCGAACATTCCAAGGCAGCTGACGGAGGTCAGCATGAATCACGCCTGCCTGGTCTCCGATGCTCTTGGCATGTGGACACCTTGTGGAAGGAGGGCACCACCCAGCTGCCGCTCAGAGGGACAACCTATCTGCGCTATCTGCCTACTGTATCAAGGTCACCAAGCTTCAGAACCAGAGACCTGAATGTCAACCCAAACCCTTCATTCGGAAACAAGGCTTTATTCTCTCAGATGTCCCACAGGGCTGAACACATTTCTAGAAGCCAGCAGTAACCGAGTTGATGCAAAACACAATCACAAGATCCTGGGACTAAACCCATAATGATAGTGAGGGGAAGATCAGGACACTGACCCTGGCACACCTCTGGCAAAGTCACAGACAGCTGAAACCTGGGCACCAGAATACCTCATACAGTCCCTCCATTTCCAAGCCCAAATCCCTGTCCGCAGCTGTTTTTAAAAGAAGTGTCCGCCTGGACTTCCAATCTGGTGTCTTTGTAAGCACAGAGCCCACCCACGTGACCAAGCCCACCACCCCGGAGTCAAGGCAGAGAGGGAACGAAGGGAAAGCCCCCTTTTGTTCTGTGTGAGTTCACACAGCTCAGCCTTGGGAGATAGAGGCATGGTAAAGGTCAGAGGTGAGGAACCTTGAACTCAATCCACTCTCATGTTTCAGAAAGCCCTCTTTAGATTACCATCATCAATTTCCAACAAGTACCGCCATTTTTTCTAGAAGAAGCTCAACAGGGCAGCTTTTAGTGAAGATGCTCCCCCATGGGTGCCTGAGTGTGGGAGAATCAGGAAATTTCCATACCTTGGTCATGAACATTGATGCCAACTCCTCCCTAGTCTAAGCCTGGTGTACAAGAGTGTAATTCCAACACTCTGAAGTGCAAGCCGGAAGAACAGAAGTTTGAGGTTAGCCTGGGCTACAGAATACCCCATTTCAAACAACAACAAACAACCAAACCAAACCAAAACACACATAATAATAACATAAAGACCACCCTTATCTAATATTACCATAGATAAAATCACTAGAGCCTCCCATTTGCTTGAATCTACATATTACTAATTTCATTTGTCCAAAAAGAAAGAAGAAAAGTGAAAAAAAAATCTGTTGGTGAGTTTTTAAGTTCACTACAATCTTCTCTTCCACCTCCTTCTCTCTCTCTCTCTCTCTCTCTCTCTGGCTTTTTGAGACACCATCTCTAGCCAGGGTAGCCACAAGTGCTTCATCTAGCTGACGATGACCTTGAACTCCTAATCTGCCTACATTACCAACATTTGCAGGATCATCGCAAATACCCCTTACAACCAGTAAGTCAATGACTGTTTTATAATGATGCTGGGACGAAGGTAAAGGCAGCCTTGGTGTCCCCCGTGAGGTCCCCCAGAAGCTGAGAGCGCAGTGGCGTGGCAGGAAAGCAGCCGTGAGCTCAGCACTTTTCCGTAAGTCAAGTCCACTTCTCATTAGAGACAACCACTTCTCACCCCTGCTCACTGCCTTTCAGGCAGCAAGTATGCAATGGGCACCGGGTTCCAGGCCCTGCTCTAGATGCCGAGACACGTGGGAGAGGAAGGCCAATAGCTCTTCCTTGTTGTACCTCCTACTTTGTGGCAAAGCAGTTTCATGCACACACATAGAGACACACAGACCCAGACGGACAGACAGACACAGACACACAGTGTCAGATGACAATTTCGAAACAGAACAGGAAACGGAAGTGAAGCCCCGGCCACGAGGGGCAGCCTGAGACAGCCGGCACTCAGAGCCGTCAGACAGGGACGGAAGCCATGTGTGTTTGTCTGTGTGTCTAAGAGAGTCCAGACACACTTGACCACCAGGATCTGCTCTTCCAGTTCATCCCTTTGGCCCGCCCCATATCTGTGTGGAGATGGGGACCGTGGCAGTCTGTGAAGGACAGGAATCACATGCCCAACAAGTACACACTTCCCCTTCCTACATTTATGAAGCACAGGCCTCTGAAAAGATGACCATTTGCTCGGTTTCCGCTCCAGGATGGGCAGAGCACACAGCCACCTTTTCAAAGAATGAGGTGCTCTTTATAAATGCTCCCCTTCCAGAAGCAAAACTGAGGATCTGAAATACCTGCCCTTCCCCGGTACCCCCAACCTGATAGGTAGCAACCAACCCTCTGAAGCAGGTACACTTCTTAGAAGTGGCGGGCTAATTAACTCAACTACTTTCTAGAGACCAGTGGCCTTCTTTTTCAATTAAGGAGTCTTAAATGTGTAAGAAGTCTGTCCGTGCTTGGAGGAAAGTCAGCCTTCCGTGAGTCTCAGTACTCTATTCACCTTCATGTGTCAAGGATAGACCCTGTTGTGTCAAGTCTGGGCATCGTTCTTTAGGACTAAGACACTTCTCAATCCCGGGTCTCTCTGCTCCCTGAGACTCACTTTGTTTACCAGCATTACAGGACATTACATAACACATAAGCAAGATGCTGCAGCTGCCGTGAGAACTTGCCGCGCCGCGGAGGGGCGCTAATAAATTGCCCACTAATGTATTTGTGAAGGTGCTTAGGAAATGGAAAGTTGAAAGGTTTTGCAGCTCCTCAGTGTGGCCAGAAACTCTGGGAGTCCGAGAAAGCAAACCAGTGAGAAGCACAACCCTCGACACGCAACAGCAAAAAGTTGGGCTTAGAGTAATTCTGAGCCCTGACGTGGTGGTGGCACATGCCTTTAATCCCAGCACTCAGGAGGCAGAGGCAGGCGGATCTCTGTGAGTTCAAGGCCATCCTGGTCTACAGAGCAAGTTCCAGGACAGACAGACAGAGCTACAGAGAAACCCTGTCTTGAAAAAAACAAAAACAAAAACTCTGAAGATAATACTAAGAGACAGTGTTGGGGACAAGAAAATCAATTCATTTGCACAGCAGTGAAAGGTTGCTTCACAAATGTCAGGATATTAGGGGTAGGGGGTAGGGGTGGGGGGTGGGGGGGTGGGGGTAGGGTGGGGGTGGCGGAGCGATGGCGTAGACTAAGCACTAGCTGTCCCTGCAGAGGACCCAGGTTTGATTCCCAGCACTTACAAAATTAGTACATTCCTCCACTCTCTTGAGTTTTCCAGCCACTTTCAAACTGTGTTCCTTCATGCTTAGGGGTCTACAAGCGACCCCTCGGGTAACAGGAATAGTTCTTCTTCCTCTTCCTCCTCCTCCTCCTCCTCTTCCCCCTCCCCCTCCTCCTTTTTTCTCCCTCTCTCTGTAGACCAGGCTGGCCTTGAACTCGGAGATCCTCCTGCCTCTGCCTCCCTAACCTTCCCACATCACTTAGCCTGTTGTTTTCTTAGAGACTGAAAACACTTTTCATTTTGGTGTGGTATAATTGAATGTAATTATATTACATTTAATATAACTTTTGCTTTCTCTTCTTTTCAAAACAATTTAAAATTTATTTTGGTGTATGGATGTGTGTGTGTGTGTGTATGTGTGTGTGTGTGTGTGTGTGTACAGGTACACTTGGAGGCTGGGAGGGGGTGTTGGATCCCCTAGAACTGACGTTATAGACAGTTATAAGTCTCCATGTGGGTGCTGGGAACTGAACCCAGGTCTTCCGCAAGGGCAGCCAGTGCTCTTAACTTCTGAGCCTTCTCTCCAGCCCCACAGCTTCTTTATCTAGTCACAGTCTCTAGCACTGCATCTGTGATTAACAGACACCACTCTCACCTCATCTTTGGATATTAACCTGTGTTATCAGACCAAACCCTACAATTCCAGACGGTCTGCTGGCGTCAGCTGTGCCAATTGCCTGCAGAAGTTAAAATCCAGAGTAGGGCATGATGGTGCATACTGATAACTCCGGCACCTGGGTGACTGTGGCAAGAGGATCACAAGCCTACTGCTGCTACTGCTCCTACATACACACACACACACACACACACACACACACACACACACCCCACCTTACCCCACCCCACCCCACGAGCACGCCCCTAATACACACAGAGGTGTTAAAATCTAGATTTTGATAATAACCATATACTCCCACCTGCTGACCACCAAATTTTCACATATCCCCAGCCTCCAAGGGGCGGTGTGTGGGGGAACCTCCAGACTGGCTCAATCTGGTCCAGAATCCATGTTGACACTCCAGAGGGCCTCGGGCTCATCCTATTCACAACCTATGTTTGACCCACAGACACCACAACAGAGCCAATCACTCCCATGCTAGAGGACAAATAAGAGGTGGCCCTGGTAAAAACCCAACCCCCAGACCAGCTGGACCCTCAAAAAACTTCAGTAACATCGGCTGCTTATGCTGGAGGTGGATAAAGCAGTCTGCTAATGTGGGTTCTGCTCTGGCACAAGCAGGTGTTGGGACTTCAGAAATAATAAAATACGAGCGATTTGGAGGATGAGGTTTTTCACCGACTTACGTAGTCAGGCAATTTCTATGACAGCCTCATACATCTGCAGGCCACGGAGACCCCTGCGCTGGTGTGTATGACCTCTTGCCCCACAGTGCACTGAGCACTAGGCACTGAGGCTCTAGGGGGCATCCGAAATCCGACTAGTGACAAACCCCAGAAGTGTGACTAGTGATGGCACCCTCCCTAGATACACGATGACACACACGTCTCCGCTTCCTTCCACCCCGTCCTCACAAAACCATTTCCGTCTGTGGGGACTCCGAGAACGGAGGGAGGAAGCAGTCCAGTCGAGGAAAGTCTGCATCCAGTCACGGCCGGTCCTCGTTTCTCTGCCGTCTGGCGTCTTATCTTAGAAAAATGCCCACAACACCCCAGTGACTTCTTTTTCTAACTGTCTGTCATCCGCTAAGATGCAATTACACAGACTTCCCCCCGATTTTCAAAGTAGGCACTGTCACCAGAGCCTGAAAGAATGTCTGCCAAGGCCTGCCAGCAAAGGAAGATGAGGTTACAGTGACATTTCAAGGTCCCTTCCAGCCCTAAGGAGATCAAATAGCCTGCAGGAGGCAGATAATCCTGATTTTCAACTTCCCCTTTCTCTCCAAGACAACCGACAAAAGGCTCATTCATGTGCCTTTCCTCATTTGTTCTCCTTTCTCCCACCACAGGGCCTCGTAGCCCAGGCTAGCCTCATAGCCCAGGCTAACCTCATAGCCCAAGCTGGCCTTGAACTCCTGATTCTCCTGCCTCCACTTCAAGTGCCCTGTAAGTATAAGTAACCCTATACAGGTGTGTATGCCACGACACTTGGCTTTTACCTGCTGTTCTTCAAGAGGCTGGGCAAGATTGTGCTGGAGAGGTGGCTCAGTGGTTAAGAGCACTGGCTGCTCTGGCAGAGGACCTGAGTTCAATTCCCAGCACCCACGTGGCGACTCACAACTGTCTGTAACTCCAGTTCCTGGGGATTCAATGACATGCAAACATCCCCCCCCCCCGTGTGTGTGTGTGTGTGTGTGTGTGTGTGTGTGTGTGTGTGTGTGTGTTAAAAGGGGTCACTTTTTAAAACTTCCATCATCAAAACTTGGTAACCAACCCTCACCTTCTCTTGAACTAACATGAGTTAATGACGATCTATGCCCTATTCTCTTGACAGACGAAAGCTTTGCAAATACCCCAACCTTCCCAGGTACACCTCTGCCCCTGCTTTTTTTCCATCCACCTTTTAATAAAGACCAGAAACTCCCCATGGTGCAGACAGCCACAGGAGGAAGCTTGGTATTCCTGGCTGTAACCTCAAGACTTATTTTAACATTTAAAACTTTACCAAAAACTGTACATCATGTGTGGGTGTCTGTGTTCCACGCTCCCTGTACTGGTGCAGTCTCTGGCCTACTAGGAGGCAGACAATACAGAATAGTGAGTGTCTGGCCCAGGTCGGAGGGGGATGGGCAAGGTTCTAACACGTGTGGGTGGGGATGGCTCCTTAGGCAGAGGGAAGGGCATCAAGGCATGTGCGGGATCTGCTGATCATCTTCCTTCACCACATCTCCATGTCCTCTTCCCACCATTCGTCCCTATACATGCCTGGGCTTTGTCCTCACCAGGTGGCTGGAAAGTCCTTAAGAACAGGGGTGCCTTGTCTTTGTCATAAGCACTTAGCAATGTGCCTGGCACCAGGAGCTGAAAAACTGTGGTTCTTTTATGTTTGTTGACTTGACTTCATCCAATCTCACAACGTAGAATCTGTGTGGATGAGATCATCAGAGTGGAGGGACTGATTTAAACCCTTAGGTTGGATAACATGGAGGCTTTTCATTTTCCCTGTTAGAATTAGGTCTTGAGTGGCAAGCCAAACACTGGAAATTGTTGGCTATGCAGACTGGGAAGGAGGGTGTGGTCTTCAGCGTCAGAACAGGAATGACATCATTACAGCAGAGAGCGAACTACGGAGTGGGCCCCGCCTCTGCCCTCATTGAGACTGGGAAGCACTGTAGAGAACAGCCACACACGAAGAGTAATAGGATTTATGCCTGAGTCTGATGCCATCATAAGAATCAAAGAGATGCTGCAGAATTAGGCTCATCCTATGCGTGTGCCAGTCTCTCTGAGTCAACAAATGGAGAAACACAGGAGGGTCACAGGACACTCACAGTTACGTGACAACCAAATAGATGGATTTTTGTCTAAATCCTGATTCAACCCAACTAGCTGCTGAAAAACACACTTGGATGATAAGAAAACATTGAATATGGAATGTGTGTTAGGTGACAGCAAAGCATTGTGGGTAATCTTGTTGGATATAATCATAGCATTATGGGTAGCTAAGAAAACATTTCTGTTTTCTAGAATGGATACTCATTACAAGACTTCAGAGAAATGATGCTTGTATTTGATTCAAAATACTTTAATAAAGAAAATCAAGGTCCTAAATAAACCTACGTGACTAAATCTTGATAATTGTCAGATTGGAGTACAACAGTATACAGCATATTATGCAATTATTTCTCCTTTTATATTTGTTTAAACATTTCATAATAAGATGGTTTACAAGTAAACAAAACAAAATGAGACAGAGCAAGCAAAGGGGAAAACACAGGAGCAGGACTTAAGGTGTATACATGTAACCCCAGAGTTAATAGGCTGAGGCAGGAGGATTATAAGTTTGGTATGAGCCTGAACTACAGTCAGGTCCTAGAAAGCCTGGGCTACACAGTGAGTTCCATAGCCTCCTGAGCTACATAGCAATAACCTGTCTCAAAAAAACCCGAAACCAAAATGGATAAAGAAAGTCAAAACAAAATAAGTGTGGTGGTATACACCTTTAGTCCTAGCACTTGGGAGGCAGAGTCAGGGGGTCTCTGAGTTCAAGGCCAGCCTGGTCTACAAAGTGAGTTCTGGGACAGCCAAGGCTACACAGAGAAACCCTGTCTTGAAAACTCAAAACATAAATAAACAAATAAGATATGATTTATTTTTTCAAAAATGTCTTATATCTTATAATAGCGATAACTGAGGGACTCCATGTTAGAAACTTAGTCTGAACAAACTGCTAAATAACAAAACTGGAGTCTAGAATCCTGATTGGCTCACTAAGGGTTCAGCTCCTCTACCATGCTGCAGGACCCAAGCTGCGATGAACAGTGTGGTCTTGGAGCACACACACACACACACACACACACACACACACACACACAGACATGGCACACACAAACCAGGGCAGGATGTCGTTCAGAGCATGCCACACTCATGTTCCAATATGGTTTCCTTACAGAAATATTTTCATCTCTGAATACTAGCAATGTGATTAACAAGTTCATTAAATTAAATGACACATGGTCATTAAGGCGCTAGTATACACAAGGCACTCCGCGAAGTTCTACAGAGGTAACGAAGGTAGATTTTAAATGACAGCCTCAAAGATGTAAAAATTTATGCATGCGAGCACATGATGCATGCTAAGACCACACAGTCAGGTTGAACCACCAATGAATTTAGGAGATCATTCGTTCACTCAAGTGTTCATATATTCAGGGCCACTCTACTCCACGTATTGCCCTGTCCACTGGGGAGCAAGCCAAGCATGGTCCTTACTCTCACATAATCCACAGTGTGCAGGGAGACAGGCACCCCACATACATGCACACAGACATATGGCTACATGGCTACACAAAGCTACCTGCTGGCCAGGTGGCTGTGACTGAGACGGGGGGGGGGGGGGGGGGGACGGACACGGAAGACGGGACCCACATCTGTGACTGGGTGATGCTAGTGCTGAGAACCAGAAATAACTGGTGACAGCATGAGGGGGGCTTCTGGGTGAGAAGAGGGGGAGCCTGGGGGTTATAGGAATTACACAATGGGGGAAGGAGAAGTTCTGGCTTCTCCCAGCTCTCCTCTAGTTTTACAGGAGGCAGGTCTAGTCAGCCGCCTCAGTACTTCCTCATGCTAAGTCTGCATCACTCTCCGCAGCCTCCTGACACATGACGTATTTTTTTTTTCCTGTCGTCCTAACTATGCTTCAGTGCCACAGGGCCAAGGAATTTGTTTGATTCCTTTTGTAGCCCCACTGTGCGGCACAGGCCGAGGCTGCATACTCAGAACGCGATGGGTATTTGGGGTACTAAGCACTAAGGAAGCATTAAGAAGTACAAGGTCATGAATTATCTCCAGCTTGGACAGCCTACATTCACCTTGCAGAGCGCCCCTCAAGACCAGCAGGAGAGCTATTTCTGCAGCCACACAATGTCTTTCCATATCGAACACCAATGTTCCCGGGAGGAGAATATCGTATGCACATAATTTGCGGCATGTAATTGCAACTGAAAATGCAATTCGTGGTGTATTGGGAATGCCTGACTTACTGACTCTTTAAAGCCGAGTTTGTCAGAGTGTGGGCTGTGGCCCATTACTAGATATGGGGCCACGGTAGCTTGTGAGATCACTTGGACTCTGGTGCATCAAGATAGAGACTATGAGAGAGTATCACGGAGCATGCAGCCTGCTTTCAGTCTCTGGCTGTGTCTGTGGCAGGCACATGTGTGTTCTGGGTCTGTATAGAACGAGTTTCTTGCTGTGGGTGGTGGTTTAAAAGACCCCAGATACTGAGGGGACCAGAGCCATTCACAGACAGTAATCCGAGGCCTACCAGAATGGCCAAGTGGCGTTTGGAAGTATCCACTGGATACGTAAATCGAGCTTCAAGGGGCAAGAGAAGAATAACTGACGGCACATTATGTAGACACATAGTGTGGAGACCACTCACACTCACACGGTGTCTGTGGACCTGCCACTTAATGTGGCAGCAGCTGCTACATTTTGACAAACAAAAGGCTGCAATTCAAAGTTACGGCAGTGGCTGTGTTAATATAATATGTGCTATCACAGTATATACTTGCATATAGGAACAACACATATTACCATGAGCATTGCAGTCTGTATTACGTAAGCATACATATGCATACAATAACTTGTATGTACAAATGTACAGGAGAAATGCATATGTACATTACACCACATATACAACAACAAAATCTACATTCCAGGCATCTATTGCGTGTGATGGGTTTTCAGTGCATTGGATGCAGTTAGAAGCTCTACAAACCAGGCTGGGGAGACGGCTCAGTGGTTAAGAGTACTGGCTGCTCTTGCAGAGGACTAAAGTCTGGTTCCCAGCACCACATGGTAGCTTACAACTGTCTGTAACTCCAGTTCCAGGGCAGGGGATCCATTGCCATCATTATGGGCTAGTTAGTGTTTCATTTTTATCAACATTGAAGTATTTAAGAAATTTGGTTCGCCGGGCGGTGGTGGCGCACGCCTTTAATCCCAGCACTCGGGAGGCAGAGGCAGGCGGATCTCTGTGAGTTCGAGGCCAGCCTGGTCTACCAAGTGAGTTCCAGGAAAGGCGCAAAGCTACACAGGGAAACCCTGTCTCGAAAAAAACCAAAAAAAAAAAAAAAAAAAAAGAAATTTGGTTCATACGACCTTCTTTCTCTCTGGACACTGAACACACATGTGGTACATACCTACACATGTAGGCAAAACATTCATATACATAAAATAAAAATAAATAAACCTTTTAAAATATTTTAGGCTCTATTAATTTTTTTAATGTACAATGACTGTCAGATTCACTTAACACTAGACGTTTGTAATCTAAGTTAGAGCTAAATCTACCAAGCCTCTGAAGTGGATTTGTTGATAGAGAGCCCTTCTAAAGGTTGATTTTGTATATCATGAACAAGAAAGACAGCTGAGCTGGGCCTGGTGACACACACTTGTAAGAGCAACAATCCAAAGGCTGAGGCAGGAGGCTGGAGAGTTTGAGGCCAAGATGGGTTACATAGTGAGATTCCGCCCTAAACCAGAACGAAGTGTGGAGTGTGGTAGGTCATGCTTACAATCTTAGAGCTGGGGACATGGAGGCAGGAGGATTATTATGAGTTTAGGGTCAGTCCAGGCTACACAGTGAGTACCAGGCTAGCATGGGCCAAAATGTGAAATGTTTATCTCAAAAAACCAGAACTAAAACCAAACCAAAACAAAAAACAAGAAAGAAGAGAAAGGAAGGAAGAAAGAAAGAGAGAGAGAGAGAAAGACAGACAGACAGAAAGATAGACAAGCCAGGCAAGGATGATCAAAGACGGGAGGGAGAGTGTGGGGAAAGACCGCACAGCCACACAAGAGGGTCCGCCACACTCTCCACTAACCAGAAACCACAGAGCAGAAACCGCAAGCATTTCACACGAGCCTTGTCATGACACAGTCTTCTAGTGTTTTTATGAAATATCCGAAACAGTAAGGTTTATCGCTTAACGTAAGTGCTTATCACATAACATTTTCAGAGGAAAAACTCCCCTAACCCATACTCTGTAGACCACAAGACGAAGAGGCCAAATAATGACTAGGGGGAATTTTATCCCTAGAAATGGCAAGCTGTCATATTCAGGTATCTAACAGTGCATTATAGACAGCGTTGTGGGATAATTAACAAGTCAGTCTCCTGATCTTTAACAGATAATCTTTAATAAACAAACCGTTCTGCCTCTATTAGAGCAATGTGCTAAGATTTCCCATTTACAAATTAGTGTTTCCTGCCATCATGAGAGAGTTAGACAATATCCGGGGTGCATGTAACTAACTCTATCATGGGACTTTTGTCTCAGTAATCTGGAGCTGTTACGTGATATTTAAAATTTCAGTCTAGGGAGCCTAGAAGATGGCTCATCATATAAAAGCGCCTGATGCTAAGCCTGATGACCTGAGTTTAATCCCCAGGACCCACATGGTAGCAGAAAGAATTATCCCAAATAAGATCCTGTGACTTCTACACCCTGAAAAGCTGATGTACACACACAAAACAAAACAAAGCAATAAATGTACTTTTTCTTAAAGGCTGCTGGGGCTGGAGGGATGGCTCAGTGGTTAAAAGCACTAGCTGCTCTTTCGAGGACCCAGGTTCAGTTCCCAGCACACATGGAGGCTCACAGCCACCTGTCTGTAACTCCAGGCATCTGATGTCCTCTTCTGACCGCCTCTGGCACCAAGCACATCCATACATGCAGGCAAAACATTCAGACACATAAAATAAAAGAAATAGATGCACGTTTAAATCCAAGCTAGAGAGAGCATGTCTGATAAATAAGGCAATGGCGTGCAGTCCAGATCCATTTAGTGTTGACCAACACAAACCCTGATTTTAAATTCACCAACAAAAAGAGAGAAGCATTTTATGTTTTAAATGTTGGGGAAGGCTAAGTCAGAAGCACAGGAAACACACTAAATTTAGGATGCTTTCTGTATTTAGAACAAAACAAAGGGATTTATACAAATATTTAGGATACATCAAGCTTAAACCCTACTTCTACTGAAATATCAAATTCCATAGCATCAACATTTTTCCAAATCCTTACAAGTTGTTCCTCTGGGTCAGCCATTTTCCAGCACAGACATGCAGAACCCTATAGTGAAGTCTGTAAGCATAGAAAAATCCCATCATGTCCCAGCTGCTTGTCCATGGAGTCATATGAAAGCAGAACTCTGACCTCTGAGATGTTACAGTTCTAAACAGAAGGCCTAAAGGGCCATGCTCCTGTCTGAACAATCCCATTATAAGTCAGTCCCTATGCCTAGAGGAAAAGGCTCCCCTCCCCCATCCTGACATAGCGAGGAGACCCCTCCCTCTCTCTGTTTGAAAACTGCTTACCACCCCACAAGACAACCCCTTCAAACCTACCCAGACCTTTGATAAGGCTGATCACACAGGATCTTCTCCAACAAGCCGTTGTAATCTCCATGGGCCTGAAGGGGAACCCAAACAGACCAGACACCAACAACACAGTCTATGTTTCAAAGCCAAAAAGCCTCACGATGGCTTCCATGGTCCCACTGCTCATAGCTCCCACAAGGTCCATGGTGTATTTTTAGTCAGGTGAGAAAAACCTACAGTAGAAGACAAACTAAAAGAGGCCTCCCATCCAGGGCGGGCTGCTCATGCCAGCTGCACAGTACGACAGCAAGCTCTAACTCACAGAGTGCCCGTCTGTCTATATTTAACCACCAGAACATACTATCCTGACAGATTAGCGAAGCCGCTCCGGGCACTCCAGGAACATGAGCCCGACCCACGGCGTGTCACAACAGTCCACGCAAACCAAATACACGTGCCACCCCACAGAGTCCACTGGCAGAGCTTGTGCTCCCATGCTGGAGAACTCTAAGGGCAAAGATAAGACATGGTAGGTGATAAACGGTTGCTTTGGGAACCAGAGCCTCTGGGCTACGAGTACAAACAGCTTTGAACAGCTTCTATTCGTCCAGACAAAACTCAAAGTGGAGAATTCCTACTGGAAGCCAAGAGTCTGTGAGAAACCACACGCCCCAAAGGGAAAACAGAACACTGGACACCTGTTGACTGTAACTTGTAAATCTGAAAAGTGATTGGATTCGAATTTGACGATAATAATAATAAAAAGAAGCTAGTCATTGCCAATATTAAAAAGAAAATGCTGCCTCAAAAGAAACCAGGAACAGGCTAATGAGGGAAGGAGATAACTGATCCTTTTCTTTTGCTTTTGAGACAGAGTGAAACTTGCTATGTAGACCAGGCTGACCTTGAACCCACAGAAATCGGCATGCCTGAGCCTCTTGAGTGCTGGGATTAAAGGCATGCGCCACCACCTCCTGGCTGTACAAGTTGATCTTTCGGTAGCATTATTCTCTCAGAAGAATTCTATGAGGTCAATGAAAATCTTCTTCCCCAACACAGACGCAGCTGTGAAGAGCCGGAAACCCAAGTCATTTTCTATTCTTGACTGGGACTAATTGAATGTTTTTCTTCAGTAATGGAGGCCGGAATGACAAAGCGGCATGGGAGGAGAGGTGCCGGATGAACCGACACATTCCCCAGGGAGGGGAAGAATGTCCAATTACCAAAATGAACACTTACAGTCATCTTGGAGAGGCCAACGGCAGCAAAGATGCCCCCTTGTCCCCCTACAGCGTACATATTTGGGACTTAGAGTATATTTTTACAGAGCTGGCTGTGATGGGAGCGTGGTATCCATAACACTTGAGTAAAGAATCCAAAAACAGTTCTAAGACAACAGTGTGTCTGTGTTCGGGGGTCTGAAGTTGGAGTTTCTTCTTTCCGTTTCTAACTTGAGCATCAGTAAAAATGTGTCCTTTGTAAGCCTCATGCCTCTTGTGTTATTAGTCTAGCAAGTGCCAAGATCTGTAACTCGACTCTCAGAAAACTACCTACAACAGTGGACATATGGGAAAAAAGGTGTTTTGTTTGTTTGTTAGAGGCGGGCTCTCCTGCAGCCATGGAGCCCATAGCTGCGGCGCCCAGATGGCCTTGGACTCACTGTATAGAAAATGATGACCGTGAATTCTGGATTCTCCCACATTTTCTTTTCAAGTGCTACTATGTCCAGCTTTTTTTGTTGCTGTTTTTTGAGACAAGGTATGTAGCTGAGGTCAGCCTTGAACTCCTGATCTTCCTGCCTCCACTTTCGCAATACTCAGATTATAGGCATGCAGCAGCAAGCTCAGATTTTTGGTTTTTGAGACTCTGCTTCCATCTTCTGAGCGCTGGGGCCAGTGTGCTAAACTATTCCTGGCTTATTTTTCACTCCTTGTATAGATTCCAACCACTGAACAAAATAAACCAAAAAGAGTAGAAAAACGGGCTAATCTCTTTTCTGTGTATGCCTGAGTGCACATATGAGTGTGAGGGGAGAGGTCAGAGGTCTACGTGGGGTGTCTTCCTTACTTTTTGAGATAAGGAATCGCACTGAACTCAGAGCTCACTGATTGGCTAGACAGTATAGCCATTGAGCAGGGATTGGCTGGACGGTATAGCCATTGAGCACTGATTGGCCAGGAAGGATAGTCATTGAGCTCTGATTGTCCAGACAGGGTAGTCATTGAGCTCTGATTGGCCAGACAGGATAGCCATTGAGCTCTGATTGGCTAGACAGGATAGCCATTGAGCTCTGACTAGCTAGGCAGATAGCCATTGAGCTCCAGGGATATGCCTGTGTCCAGGTTTTTATTTCGGTGTTGGGAATCTGAACTCAGGTCTTGCTCTCACATTACGGACTGAGCAGAATCGTGTGAGCCAATAAGAAGGGGCTACTTTTCATGGTGGAATTAAACTTAATTCGGACCATGTTAGGGTTTCCCATGTAGTATTTGAAGTCTTCGTAGCAACCTTAAAAGGGAGGCAACTGCCATCCATGCGATGAAAAAGAACGACAATAAGATGGCTCAGGTCCTGCAGATTGGCTCCCGTGTCACTGCAGTCGTTCATTTTTATTCCAGCACTTTCCTTCCTTCGCGTGAACCACAGCTGCTACACAATGGCACTCTCAGAGGTTTGGGCTCCGTATGAAGAATCAATCTCTTGTTTTAATTTTTTTTTAAAGGCAGAAATGTCACAAAAATAAAACCTATCTTCAGAAAGTACCTCTACTTGCTTTTTGGGAAAGGCCTCATTCTATAACCCAGGCTGCCCTTAACCTCTCAATCCTCTTGTCTCAGCCTCAAGAGGGACAGTATTACAGGCATGTGCTATCGTGTCCAGCAAAAGCAAGCTCTTTGGTGACCTCCTCTACATCTGACCTATTCCAGCTTCCTTTATTCCGCTCCCCCCCCTCTGATCTGCTCCCCTCCCCTTCCCTCCTCCCACATTAGGTTTCAGACTGGCAGTCAGCTCACTGTGTAGCCAAGGATAGACCCTGAATGCCTGATGCTCCCGCCTTGACCTCCTGAGTGCTAAGGTCACCCCTGTTTGTACACTGTTGGGATCTAGCCCAGGGCTTCGTGCAACCTAGACAAGCACTCTACCACTTAAGCGACACCCATAGCTCCACACAACCCATCTTCTCCTGTATCAGACAATACTAACAACCCTGGCCTCCAGCTGCAATGTGTGTTACATTAAGCAACAAATTATGGGTGGAAGTTCACTGGCATATGAAGAGAACATTGCCTGACATAGCCCATAATGAATAACAACCTAAGCATATTTTAATAATAATAATAATAATAATAATAATAATAATAATAAAGGCAGATCTTGCCAGTTCAAAAACCGTGATGATAACAATGCATTAAAAGAATCTTTAAAAAATAATATATGTCTGATGTCCTAAATTGTTTGGGCATGGATAGTATTTTCTGCTGTGGGATGTTCTGTATGGCAAATGTGTTGCTAATTAGTCAACAAATAAAACACTGATTGGCCATTGGCTAGGCAGTAAGTGTAGGCGGGACAAGGAGGAGAATAAAGCTGGGAAGTGGAAGGCTGAGTCAGAGAGACACTGCCAGCCGCCAAGATGACAAACAGCATGTAAGATGCCGGTAAGCCATGAGCCATGTGGCAAGGTGTAGATTAATGGAAATGGATTAATTTAAGCTGTAAGAACAGTTAGCAAGAAGCCTGCTATGGCCATACAGTTTGTAACCAATGTAAGTCTCTGTGTTTACTTGGTTGGGTCTGAGCGCCTGTGGGACTGGCAGGTGAGAGAGATTTGTCCTGACTGTGGGCCAGGCAGGAAAACTCAAGCTACAATTTTCCACTACATGTAGAAAACAGTGAGACAATTTAGAAAGAACTCTATTTTTAATTATTGTTATACATTGAGATGTTTAGATACTGCGAGGGATGAACATCAAGAGTAGAAGAAACTGGGGCTGGAGAGATGGCTCAGTGGTTAAGGGCGCTGTTGTTCTTGCAAAGGACCTGGGTTTAAGTCCTAGCACTGACAGGGTGGCTCACAAGTCCTGTAACTCAGGTTCAGGGGACCTAACTCCCTCTTCTGGCCTCTAAGGGTACTGCACACAGCTAGGGCACAGCCATGCAGGCCACACACCCATCCATATACGTAAAACAAAAATAAGTAAATCTCCAGGGGCTGGAGAGATGGCTCAGTGGTTAGCAGTCCTTGCTGCTCACCCAGAGGACCCTAGTTCGATCCCCAGCACTCATTCATATTGAGTAGCTCACAACTGCCTATAACTCCAGTTCCAGGGAAGACAACATCCTCTTCTGGCTTTCATGGGCACCCACGTGCGTGGTACAAACATACACACATATACATAGATAAAAACAATAAAAATTCCAAGATAAATCTTAAAATAAAAAGGAACTTAAGAAGAGTTGAAGACATTTACTCCCAAGTCATTTATTAATAATTCTACATTAATTCCATATATTTTAAACTATGTTAGTGCAATCTACATTTAACTTAAAAAAATAAATTGGTTTGCTGGAGTGTCTAATAGTTCACAGTAACCCTCAAATATTGACTGGATGAACGGCTTTAAAGATCATTGTTTTTCTTTAATCCTTAATCTAATATTCATAAAAATGTTTCCTTTCCAGCGTGACGGCACGTGCCTGTAATCCTGGCATCAAAGAGGCTGAGGCAAGAGGAGCCTGAGTTCCAGGCTAGCCTGGGCGGTGAGACCCAGTCTCGAAAGGAAGCGTTTCCTTTCTGTTTACAGCAGGGTAGCAAGACTGCAGATACTATTCAGTGCCAATTAAAGTCTTCCACAGGGAAGAAAGTTTCCGCATTTACAGGAAGGGGTATGGTCAGGTTCTGGGCCAACAGAGAGAAACATGGAGTCAGACGAAGCTTGTACTGTCTATTCCCACGGAACTACTTTCACTGACCTTGGTTTGGATTCGATTCCTCTGCTTATCATAGCTTTCCCACCTATTATATTATGAGAAGCAACAAAATCAGTTATACATCAGGTTAAGTAATGCCGGAAGGAAAGTCCATATTGAAATAATCCTATTTAAGAAATACTGAATAGATGGGGCAGGGGTCCCACCCCTTCCCGGGGCACTGGGTAGGAGTTAGGCATTGTAGAAGTCCGGTCAAACATGGTTGATACCAACAACAGGATAATAATAAGCTTTTACTGCATATTGCTAGCACTCCTGATGTTTATTATCCCATGAATACACAAAACGTCGGCTTCCTAATTGACAGCAGTTAAACTCTTTCCTGGTGCATGGGCTGTCTTAAGTAGAGGGCTGTCACTCAAACAGCAAGCCAGGCTGCCCTGATGCTGGCACCTGCTGCTTTATGGCCCTGAGGAAGCCACATGACAATGACAGCTTCAGTACAAACTCCACTCTCAAAGATGCAGCCCCAGCCAGGACTGTTCAAATAACTTGCAGTACTGTACTGGCCTTTTTGCTGAGGAGAAACCTCCGTGAACTCTGGATGACCCCATAGCCTTATCTACCCAGACTGGAAGAGGCGGGACACTTTCCCCATTTCCTTGCAGAGAAACAGGTGCAAATGGGAGAATGCCATAATTGGTGTAAACAAACGCTTCATTTGCATGAAGGTCTGCAGTGATGGGTAGCAATCCCTCTTCCAGGCTACATTAGTTAGCTGTTTTGGTCACTTCCTGAGGAGGCTTGGGGTGACTCCTCTGGTGTTACAAAATTAGGTCCAGTAAAAAAAGGCTTATAATCCCACCACTCAGGAAACTACTAGGTATGAGGCTAGCCTGGTCTACATGGTTCCAGTGAGTTCCAGGCCAAACACTACACAGTTGTTGCAGAATATTATTCTAAGATGTGTTACATTCGTTTATGCTGTGGAACATTTGTTTAATGATGCAAAGATGGGTTGCATTCTTTCATGCTGCATTTGTTTAACTCTGTGAAGCTGTGTTACTGTGCCTGCCTAAGACACCTGGTGGTCTAATAAAGAACTGAATGGCCAATAGAGAGGCAGGAGAAAGGATAGGCGGGGCTGGCAGGCAAAGAGAATAAATAGGAGGAGAAATCTGGGAAGAGAGGATCAAGAGGGAATAAGAAAAGAAGGAGCCGGGCGGTGGTGGCGCATGCCTTTAATCCCAGCACTCGGGAGGCAGAGCCAGGTGGATCTCTGTGAGTTCGAGGCCAGCCTGGACTACCAAGTGAGTGCCAGGAAAGGCACAAAGCTACACAGAGAAACCCTGTCTCGAAAAACCAAAAAAAAAAAAAAGAAAAGAGAGGAAGGAGGAGGACACCAGGGGCCAGCCACCCAGCTACACAGCTAGACACTGAGTAAGAAATAAAGAAAGGTGTACAGAAATAGAGAAAGGTAAAAGCCCAGAGGCAAAAGATAGATGGGATAATTTAAGTTAAGAAAAGCTGGCTACAAACAAGCCAAGCTAAGGCCAGGCATTCATAAATAATAATAATAAGCCTCCGTGTGTTTTATTAGAAGCTGGGGCGGCCAGCCCCCCAAAAGAGTAAAGAGTAAAACAACCAACAACACATAGTGAAACCCTGTCTCAGAAAACAAAACAAAAGGTCTTTCCCTCAGTGGTCTTCTCTTCTTTCCCTCCCCCACTCTCTCCTTCCCTCCTCCCTGGCCTTCCTCCTCTTCTTCTTTCCTTTTTATTTTGGTAGCCAAGGTCGTCTCTGTAGTTCAAGCTTGTCTTGAATCCACTTTGTAGGCCAGGCTAGCCTCTGAAGTGTCAGAATAATGGGTATGAGCCCACACCAGGTTTCCCAATGGGCTTTTCTTGACTTTGAGTACAACAGGCCAAGAATAGTGGCCCTGAGAGAGCGGGAGAGGTGGAGCCAGCACAGAGGAGGCGGAGCCAGCACAGGAGAGGCGGAGCCAGCACAGGAGAGGCGGAGCCAGCACAGAAGAGGCGGAGCCAGGGCAGAAGAGGTGGAGCCAGCACAGGAGAGGCGGAGCCAGCCCTGAAGAGGCGGAGCCAGCACAGAGGAGGCGGAGCCAGCACAGGAGAGGCGGAGCCAGCACAGAAGAGGCGGAGCCAGCACAGAGGAGGCGGAGCCAGCACAGAAGAGGCGGAGCCAGCACAGAAGAGGCAGAGCCAGCACAGAAGAGGCGGAGCCAGAGCAGAAGAGGCGGAGCCAGGACAGCAGTGGAGGACTAGCATCACCACTGACTGTATGGCAGTGACTGCAGCATGAGCTCTAATGACCACAGGCACCCTGGAGCTTCCCTGCTAAACACCACCAAAGGTTGAGGAATCCTGACTTCCCAGGTCTACCCAAAAGCTGGAAGCCTGGGAAGCTAAGGTTCTTAGCACTGGGGGTGGGCGGGTCTGTGTGAGAGCCACACCGATAGAGGCCCCCCGCGGCACACCCCCCCCCCCCCCCCCCCCCCGCTCCCACGCACTGTGACCGTCTTGTTGCTATCAAATGCCGGGCACACGAGCTGCCAGGGTCCGCTCAGGCACCTCAGCGGGTGGAGGTGCCGCCTTCCTTACAAGCCAGGCCTCCTGAGCTTGACCGTGGTGTCACGAAATTGCCCTTCCGTCCTCGCACGCAGGCCGTGGCATGTGCGTGCGTGCCCACCCCCACACTAAGAATAATTTTGAAACGTTTGTAAAGCTTCCTCAGACTAGCACTTAAGCTTTCCCGATTTCTCCCGAGAAAGAGCGACAGGCCTCTTTCCAGCGGTTGGTGCCTTCCCCTACACAATCCAAATCGCTAGTGTGAGAAGGTGAATTAACGGAACTGTCATTGTCGTTGTCCTCATTGGCCTTATAAACCCAACATGTCTCTACAGTAAGGTTTTACAGTGGACTCCTAACTGCATTCTAAACACCTTGCATCTGCAGGGTAGCTCTTACCCCTCATCAGGTCTCTTTTTGCAGCAGAGACCATTACAGGAAGTCACTACGGATAAAAACAATGTAGCAAACGGCTAACCATGGGTGCCCAGCCCCAAAGGATGCACCTACAACACAGTCCCCACACATAAGCCTCGGGGAACATCCCCGGATGATGGTGAGAAAGAGGACCAGGACGCCTGATCTGAGACTGTCTTCTATACATTCAGGGAAGCCGTGGCCATGAAATTTCAACAGCCCAACCCCCTACAGAAGCTCTGCAAAAAAAGTCAGTCTCTGTCTCTGTCTCTCTCTCTCTTTCCGAGACAGGGTTTCTCTGTGTAGTTTTGGTGACTGTCCTGGATCTCACTCTGTAGACCAGGCTGGCCTCGAACTCACAGAGATCCACCTGCCTCTGCCTCCTGAGTGCTGGGATTAAAGGCGTGCGCCACCACTTGGCCAGACAAAATATTTTAAAAGTAATGTTTTAGAACCAATCTCGACCACTAAGTGGTTACATTTAATTTGTCCAATGGTATATACCTTAGTCTTTCTAAAAATGCAGTAGGTACACATATTAAGATATAGACATGAGGGTCTTGAGAGATGGCTTAGTGGTGAAGAGCACTGACTGCTCTTCCAGAGGACCTGGGTTCAATTCCCATTACACACATGGCAGCTCACACCTGTCTGTAACTCCAAGATCTGACCCCCTCACACAGACACACATGCAGGCCAAACACCAATGTACTTAAAACATAAGATAGGGACATGAGCACAAGAGTTCATAAGAGATGCTATGTCAAGAGGACTTAGGGTCTCGTTATTCTTCCATGACATAGCCTAGTAGAGAATGCATTCACTCAGTCGAGTTGAGAAAGATTTCAGGGTCAAGAGACCTCCGAGGAGGTTGCTGTAAGGAACCACATGGGTCACATGAGCAAGCATCACCTACAGCCTTGGCTCTGCCCCGTGGAAACTGCAGCGAGGACAGACAACCCTGGCAAGACAATGCGCCATTGTGCTCCAGAAGACCAGCCTCTCGACAGACTAAAGACACACACTGAGAACAGTCACCACAGGAGCCTCTAGGAAAACACTGGCTTGTGTTGTCACAAGGTGTGTGCCTCTGGACCCACGCCACTGGGAAGGCAGCGTCTTTCAATGAGGTGTGCCACGCTCACGAACTCAGACATGATTGTTGATCTAAAAATCAGCCTTTCTCTGGGAAATTTCCAGGTCTGCTAGCCCCAGCCTTGGTGAGGAGACTCAGGAGGGAGTCTACGTTAGCAAGAAGGACAAATGAAACGGGAGCATGGAAGTTTCTTTTAAAAATATTTTTAAAATTTTGCCGGGCGGTGGTGGCGCACGCCTTTAATCCCAGCACTCGGGAGGCAGAGCCAGGCGGATCTCTGTGAGTTCGAGGCCAGCCTGGGCTACCAAGTGAGTTCCAGGAAAGGCGCAAAGCTACACAGAGAAACCTTGTCTCGAAAAACCAAAAAAAAAAAAAAAAAAATTTTAAATTTTAAAATTAATTTATGCATATGGCTGTTTTGAGGGTATGTCTGTGCACCCCAGGCATGCAGTGCCCTTGGAAGCCAGAAGAGGGCGTTGGATTCCCTAGAACTAGAGCTACAACCAATGGTTGTGAGGTGCCATATGAGCTCTGGGGATGGAACCCAGGTCCTCTGCAAGAGCAGCCAGTGCTCTTAAGCACTGAGCCATCTCCCCAGCCCCTAGAAACTGCTCCTCAGTTGGGCCCACAAAGTGACTAAAAGCACCGTGAAACACGGCATCTCTGTTGGCACTGTGTGCTAGTTCTTTGCCTGAAGACACAGACATAAAACAGTGCCCTGAAAAGGTGAAAAGGTGCCTCTTGAGTCCTCTTGGAACCCAGGAATAGCAAACCTTCACAGGGCAAAGCAGCCTCCCCTCAATTCCCCATAAGGACAATTGTCCACCAGGGAGAGATGCACCCTGGAGCAGACGCCATCATCCCCTCACAGCCACCTGGTCCCTCAAGCAGGGAGGATTTCTTTGGACTGCTTCACAGGACCACAGCAGAAACAGTACGGATGAGAAGGACACCTTCATCTGGACTCCGTCATTTGCGTACCCTTGCCCCTTGCCTCAATTCTCCCCCTTCTTAAGCCTATAGCTCAATCCTAAAGACGGCCTTGGGGCTCAGAAGAGGGGGCAGGAAGACTGGAAGAGTCTGAGGGGGTGGACGTCTGTAGTCCAACAGTGTTTGCACACAGGAACTCAGAGCAGCTTGGATTGCATGTGCGAAAATCCCAGTGTGGATGGATGGGGGAGGGGCTCATGAAGTCCCACGCCTGTGTGAGGAGATACTGGCCATAGATGGCTGCGGGGGCTGGGAAAGTAAGTTTTCTTCAGAGATGTGGCCCCTGAGTCACATCTGCCCATGCGCCAGTACATAGTTGTCCCACACCCATGTGCATATGGGTGGCACTAAATGTACGTCGGGGGTGGAGCCAGGGAGAAGGGGGAGAATACAGATGATGTTGGGAGGGATAGGGAAGGAATTGGAGAGCAGAGAATGGAGGCATTACTTGATCCAAATACATAATACACGCGCATGAATATTAAACATTTTTAAAAGGGGGTCATTAGATTCCTTGATCTCTTCCCATGTGGCCACATTGAACAAATCTCCTCGCTCTGCCTTTTTTCATTATCTCTTGGTTTAATCCACACATCGGGATGGGTGGCCAAGCCTGGCTGGTTTGTTGGGATTGCTGGAGTCTAGGTTTTTATCCTAAAAATTTGTTACAAAATCACACCGGGCGCTTTTCCTCCCAAACGTTTTCTCTGGTTCCATCCATTAGCTCACAGACCTCCCCCAGCTCCGCAGTGTTTGTGTGACTCCAAATGTGACCTTTCCCATGCTCCTGTCTTAAGGTCACTGTTTTGGCATGACGGTAGCTGCAGAGCCGTCTCCCTCCAGCCCCAGACGCACCATTTTTAAAGGTTCTGTAAGGGATTGTGAGGGGAGCCGGGTTTGGAAGCTCTGGGTAGCCCGTGGGGGATATTCACTAATAATTGATAATTGGGTCACTATTCTCTCCCCTTGCTGAGGAATGCGTAAGGGGAGTTAAAACAGTTCCCTTTTGAGCAGAGCTGTTTAGCTGCCAAGTTACAACACACACAAAAATGTAATAAAGAGTAGTAAACTAAAAAAACCCTGCGAGGTTTGCTCCAGCTTTCGCTGTAAGATTCTCACCTCTGTACAGCCTCGCAGAGTCTGTACCTCAAACACTGACAAAAAATCCAGGCACTACACAAAGCCTGCGCACTATCCGTGCGTGGCTTAACACACAGACGGATGCAAAGTGCCGCAGCCAGCCTTACTCCCTCGCGTGAGCCAAACAAGCTTGCTTGGTTTTTAACCCCCCCCATCAAACTGGGTACAGCAAGTCCACGGAGCAGGTAAGCAGATCACGTGACAGACGCGTGTTCCGGAAGGCAGGACGTGCTGCGGAGTTTAGAGGGTACTTCCCAGTGCCCCTTAACAGCCAAGGGCGGCTCTCACACAGCCGCCCACAACAGCGGCAGAAAGGGTGTGTGCAAATGACACCCTGGCCACCGTGAAGGGCACAGCCATCTGCAGGGTTTTCATTTATAATCTCTAATGATGGGCTACCTCTGACGATGCGACCAGCTCTGGACGGCCCCTTCCCTGGAGTCCAGGAGGGCACAGTTACGGGGAAAACAAATGGCTCTCGGCATCCAGGGAGGCATCATTTGGACCAGGATTTGCAAATCTGCAGTTCTGGCCGCTCTTTACAGTAGTAACCCTTTCTTAAAGTGTAAATTCTAATGAAATGTCGCATCAGTTTCTACTGTCAACTTGACAAAACCCAAGATTACCTGGGAAGAGAGTCTTAGTAAGGAACCTTCTAGAATAGAGTGGCCTGTGGGCATGTCTCTGGGAGAATTGTCTTGATTGCTAATTGATGTGGGAAGACACAGCCCATCCTAGGCAGGGGATCCTTGACTGTTTAAGTAGAGGCAACAAATACTGGGAAGGAAGCGAGCGGGTAGGCAAGGATCCATACGTTTATTCTCTCTCTGCTCTTGAGTGTGGACACGAAGCTTCAAGTCCCTGCCTTGACCCCCGAATGACTAGCAACCTGGAATTGTAATCCAATGGACCCCTTTTCCCTAAGCTGCTTTTCATCAAGATATTTTATCACAGCAACAGAAATAAAACTAAGACACAGTTAATGCCCATAACTCAGAGCATCACCTTGTACCTCTTTATACAGTTATTTAAAAGGCATCTAGGAAAAAAAATGAGTGTTTAAGAACTGGATACACTGACTCTTGGGAACTATGGTGATCTGAATGAGGATGGCCCCCATAGGCTTATATACATTTGAATGCCTGGTTCCCCAGTTGGTGGAACTGTTTGGGAAGGATCTATTAGAGATGTTACATCACTGAGGGGGAGCTTCGAGGTTTCAAGAGCCCTGGCCAGGACAAGTTAGCTCTCTAGAGTCTGTCTCCCACCTCTCCGTACCTCCTTCTGCCTCTTGGCTGTTGCCTTAAAGATGTGAGCTGGCTGCTGCTGCTCCAGTGCCATGCCTGCCTGCCTGCTGCCATGCTCCCCTCATGATGGTCACGGACTCACACTCTGAAACTGCAAGCCCCCAATACACTCTCTTTTTCTACAAGTTGTCTTAGTCATGGTGTCTCTTCACAGCAATAGAAAAGTAACTGAGAACCATTCATTCATAAACAGTGACATCCTATGAGGAGCTGTGTTCAAAGAGGCTGTATGTGACATCTAGGATACTACAGAATCTCAGAGGCACCACATTTTTTCCTACACACATAGGCTAGAATTTAACTTATATATTAGGCTCATTATGAAGTCAATAACAACTATTAATAATGAAATAGAATGAAAGTTCTTGAATGTGGGCTTGATCTCAGTTGTAGTGGGTATAGTAGGCATCTACTGGGAAGGGTGAGTCATGTGATGGAACAGTGTGGAGTTGCACAGAATTTCATCATACTATTCTGAGCAGCAACTTAAAATTTATGAATTGTTTCTGGAAAGTTCTTTTTATATTTCCAAACAGCAGTTAACTATGGTAACTGAAACCATAGGAAATAAGACCGCACATAGGGACACCTCCTGTGTCTCACACTCATTACAAAGGGCTGAGTAAAAACATCAATATTGCTTTTCTGTTAAGTTACATTTTGTCTTTTTGAGACAGGGTCTCATGCAGTTCAGGCTGGCCTTGAGTTCCCATGAAGCCATGGGTGATCCTGAACTTCTGATCCCCTTCTTTCTACCTTCCAGGTGATGGGTTTATAAATGTGTGCCACTACACCCCTAGCTCTTAAGTCTGTTTTTATTATTTTTCAGTATGTATAAGTGTGTGTGTGTGTGTGTGTGTGTGTGTGTGTGTGTATGTGTGTGTTTGCATGTAGGTATGCTTATGTGCCTGCAGAGGCCAGAGGCATGTGGTACCTTAGAGGTGGAGTTCCAGACTGTTATGAGCCCCCTAACATGGATGCTTTGACCCGAACTTGGGTCCTCTGGCATAACAGCGAGTGTTCTTAACCACTGAGCCATCTCTCCAGCCTCTGTACCCAGCTTTGTGATTTTGCCTTCAAAGACCTGGTAAAAGAGCCAGGATGGTGGCTTATACCTATGCCTGCCTTTGGCTGGAGCAGGAGAATTGCCTCAAGATCAAGGCCAGCTTGGGTTATAGAGCAAGTTCTTGGCCAGCCGAGGTTACGCTTAGGAGACCCGATCTCTAAAAAAAAAAAACCAAAGAGCAAAATGCGATAGGTGAGGCAAAAGGACGCGGAGCCTCACAGTTTTCTAATGCAGTACCGTCCCCTACTCACCGGCCCTGTCGGTCACGACGGTCCATCCAACGGGATTTAGAATCACCGCTCAAACCCAGCCCTGGGCATGCTGGTGAGGGAGTCTCTAGACACCTACCCTAACACCGTTCCCATGGGACCCAGGACTGCATTAAAAGGAGAAAGAGAGGCGAGAACCAGCACTCACCTCTCTGCTCCCCGACTACCTGTCACAGGCAGTTGTCCCATCCAGCTGTGAGCTAGCACAGGCCCCTCCTTCCGTACATTTCTGTTGTCATAGCGACGACACAAGTCCCTAAGATCCCTGAATCCCGCTGTATTGCTCACTTTTCTGTGGCTGTGATAAAAACGCCACAGCCAGACGTACAGCAGGAAGTTTATTGGGGCTTACAGTTCCAGAGGGCAAGAGTCCATCTGAGGCAGGACTGCGGGAGCAAGAGGCTGAGAGCTCACACCAGAGCGTGAAATGAAAGTAGGCAGGGCTTTTTACTCTCACAGACCATCCCCAGGTACATACCTCCTCCAGCAAGGCCAAACTTACACCTCCCTAAACAGCGCCACCAACTGGTGACCGATAATTCAAATATCTGAGCCTGTGGGGGACATTTCTCACTCAAATCATCATACACACCCTGCTCTCAAAGACGGATTCTGTGAAAGAAATCATCCTGCTTATTTCCCCCCCGCCCAACTCCACTGTCTTTTGATACAATCACACACACGTGGGAAGAGAGACTCCATCACACTGGCATGTGGGCATTTCTTGATTGCAGACAGAGGAGAGAGGGCACTGTGGGCACTGCCATCCCTGTGCAGGTGGTCCTGGGTTGTCAAAAAAAAAAAAAAAAAAAAAAAAAAAAAGCAGGCCGAGCAAGCCAGAGGCGGCAAGCCCCTAACGAGCATTCCCCCACGGCCTCTGCTTGAGTTCCTGCCTTAGCTGCCCTCATGATGGACGGTAGCCTAGAAGCGAAATAAGCCCTTTTCTTCTCAAGTTACTTTTGGTCCGTGCTTTACCACAACAATAGGAAAGCACACTAGGACATCCACCTTGTATTTTGGGGTGGCTAATGTTTTTTAGAACTGAAAAAAAAAAAAAAAACCAAGTCTTCTTCCAGTAAGGCTCCAACTGTCTAAAGCAGGGCATCAGGGATTCAACTGCACCCAATAAGGAAACTGTGAACCCCATGGTGGCATGGTCCCATAGATCCATGGTCAATGGCTGTCTCTATCACTAATTAGTTACAGGACTGTGGAAATGTAACACAGCCTAGGACCTGTACTGTTTCACCAAGATGATGGACTCAGGTGCAAACCGCAGAAAACGGAAATTGTTCAGCATCATTTAGAAGTTAATAGACACCCCTCCAGCTAATCTAGAGAGCTTTACTCAAAGGAGATCTTAGAGTGATAACTCCGCAGCTAAGAGCACTGGCTGCTCTTGCAGAAGACCTGGGTTTGATTCCCAGCACCCACAACCATCTGTAACTCCAGTTCCAGGGGATACAACACCCTTTTCTGGCCTCCATGGGCACTGCATGCATGTGGTGCACATACATCCATGCAGGCAAATAATCACAAAACGTTTTAAATGAGGAAAAGGGAGGTCTTGTGAGAGCCTGGTGGGCAGGATGACAGCCTCAGTGTCGGTCATTACTAAGCACAGTCAGGAAAAGACAATTCCCAAATGAAATCCAGACTGTGAATGTCTTTATCACAACAGTAATGACTTTAATATCAAGAAGTCTAGAAACTAATTAGAAAAGCAATTAACGGAAAACTCCATCCGCCCTGTCTGCTCCATCTGCTCCTAGTCACATAGCACTTGACGTGTGGCTAGTGAGATGAAGGAATGGGCCCTGTTGTAATTCATATAAATCCTGATTTGAAATTCATATTTGGTTCAGTTATGTAAGAGGATCTATAAGTAGATTCAGAACAATTTGCATCTGTGTTTCAACTGCAAATTTTATGAACTCTAATGTAGATCAGATGCTTTGGATTAACTTATTCAAGTTCAGGTGTGTTGATGGGGCAAAATAAGTCAGAAATTCTTACACCCAAGAAAGGAACGTAAACTATTTCCTATTCTGATTGTATAGTAAAATGATAATATTTTAGATACTTAAGTACTGTTGGATAGGACTATTGAAAAGCTTGGCATCACATATGTGGTTTGTACAGGTGTGCTGGATGTACTCTCCTGCAACACCACACTGTAAAGCTTAGACAGTGGGGAAGGATTCCCATGGCTACACCCAGAAGGCTTTTGTGGAAGAGGTGTCGTATATCGTGTTTACGAATTTTGTGGAAGAGGTGTCGTATCATGTGTTTACAAATCGGTAATGCTTGTGACCATATTTATCCACAAGTAAGTGATTAAGCTAGTTTTATAGCTTTTTGTGTACACATAAGACAGACATGTAAAACGTACATAAAACACAGATATGCACCTTGCCTTCTCTGTGGAAACGCGCTCCTACATTCTTCCACTTCGCCACGGCTTCCACTGCGGTGTTTTATACACAGTGTGTCTTCAATGAGGTCTTGTTGATGTATTTAGAGATTTTTAAAATTAGTTTTAATTATGTATAGGTGTGTGCATGTCTACATACGGGCATGTGCATGTGAGGGCAGGTGCTCTTGGGGACCAGAGGAATTGGCTCCCGGGGAGCTGGGGTTGGACAGCTGTGAGCTGCCTGACAGGGCACTGGGAACTGAGCCTGGGTCCTCTGCAAGAGCAGCAAATGCTCTTAATCACTGAGCTGTCTCTCCAGCTCCTTGTGGATTCGTTTAACTCTATAAATTGAAATTTTATAATTTTGCTGTTGAGGATCAAGCTGTGCCCATGTATACTCTAAGCGCATGCTCTGTGACTCGGCTATACCCCTAGTCACTGTCATTTTTAAAGGTCACATCTATGTAGGAAGAAGAGCTAGAAAAATTGTTCAAACTTCGAACAGTAAAACAGGCAGTCATTCAAAAAAACAAACAAACAAACAAACAACAACAACAACAACAACAAAAAACCCAGCCGGGTGGTGGTGGCGCATGCCTTTAATCCCAGCACTCGGGAGGCAGAGCCAGGCGAATCTCTGTGAGTTCGAGGCCAGCCTGGTCTACAGAGTGAGTTCCAGGAAAGGCACCAAAGCTACACAGAGAAACCCTGTCTCGAAAAAACAAAAACAAAACAAAACAAACAAACAAACAACAACAACAAAAAAAACCAGGCAGTCATCATTTGACCACGGTGACGGCAGAACCGCTGACCATACCTGGAGCTGATCGGTCTCACATAGTGAACACCCATCTGTAAACTCAGGAGCAACGTGAGTTATCAGGGGGCAAGGCTTGACATTCAGGAACAAAACCAAGCTGGCAAGCACTCGCGTGGTTTCCTGTTGGGTCCCTGCTCCTTCCTGCAGATCCTTTAATTCCCTTCCATCAACTCTCGCCAGCCACCTTCCCACCCCCTCAGCTTCTTCCACTCTCAACTACACAGAGTTTTGCTTGACAGGACTTTTCCCTCTACCTTGCCAACCATCTTCCCCATCAAAGGCCGTTTAAAACCCTCGCAGTACCGTGAACCCTCTTCCCTTCCTGAATGAAAGCCTGACAGTAATTTTCCCATCCGACCTTACCCTGGGATGAAACGGTTTGGGGCTCCCAAGTTGGAAGGGGTCTGAATTATTAAACCTGCATTTGCCTAAGTCCTCCACTACACTCTGACCTCCATTCCGGACTGCTGGACGTCTGTCTACTTGAATGGCCCATATTAAGTAGTGTTCTCAGCGGAGACTGAATGCTGGCTTGTCACGGGGACACATTGCCCTGAAATGCTACCATTGGTGAACACACACTTAAAAACTGAGCCTCTCCACTCGGCAACATTCACTCAGAGGACTGAGCATACTCATCCCAGCATAGATGCGAAGTTTCCAATCCAAGATTTATTATGTGTTTTAGTTGTGTCTCTGCCTCACTTCCTCTCAGGACAACTAATCAAGGGTGGTTATTTGGTGGCTGTGACCAGAGCACCCTGTGGTAGTCTGACACTGCATGGCCAGGCCCTGGCAGACCAAGTTACTATAGCGTCTAGAAGCTTCCTCACATAAAGGTGGGGCGGAGGTTCTGGAGACCTAGCACAGGCTTCCAGTCCTTTCCCAGGAGTGAGTTCTGCAAGGCCACCGGGCTCCAGAAAACACACGCCTGTCCCTGGAGGGAAAGCGCAAAGCACGGGCCTGACTGGAGCACCAAACCATGTTACCCACGGATATGCGGACAAGACCACCTCAAGCTTGTTTTATAAGATGCTGTCTTCAGGATCCTTCCTGATGCTGTGTGTGTGTGTGTGTGTGTGTGTGTGTGTGTGTGTGTGTGTGTGTGTGTAGAGCTAAGGCTGATGTTGAATGTCTTCCTTGCTCTCAGTCCACCTTACAGATTGAGCCAGGGTCTCTCAATGAGCCTGGTTCATCTCCTGTCCAGCCAGATTGCTCTGAGCACTGCCTCACTCTGTCTCCTGCACACTGGGGTCACGTGTGGACCACCATACTCATAAAACAGTGGGCTTTTTGTATGGCTTCTGGGGATCCGAACTCAAGTTTCATGCTCGTACCACAGCACTCGGCTGGCTGAGTCGTCTCCCCAGGCCACAATCATACGTTAAAAAATAATCAAGTCATATGTTAAGATAAAACACAGGCTGGACCCATGGAAGATGCAAACCCCGAGAGCTCCGCCTCCGACGGAGGATTGAATGTGCTCTCCTCCCTCACCCACCATCACTGTGTTCTAGTCTTTGTCTTCACTCTCCCGGGCCGTCCTGGCCATGATTCTCCCCCTCTGTAGTCTTAGCAAGACTTAGAAACAGAGTAGGAATGAGGCCAAGCTGATCAGTGTTTAAAAACCACATGGAGCTCCCAGTGACTGCAGGGTAGACGGGACAAAGCAGGACCCTCTGGCAGGGCCATCAGTGCTCCTGTTACCAGACCAGAATCTCTCTCCCTCAGGGGCTCCCTGGACCAGGCACGTTCTCCCCTCCAGCGCTTGGTCATACCCTCTCTTCTGCCCTCTCCTGGGCTCTGCAGTCTTCTTCAGGTTCAAACACCAGAATTTTTGTTCTCTCTGTAACATCCCCCCATATCTCCTCTTTCATCAAAACTGCCTGCTTGTGAAGCCCACAGAGGTAGGTGCTGGGCCTGCCCGCTCCTTGTGGACTACACACGGGTTTAATGAAGGAAGAAATGCTCATTCGGGCACGTCCAGCTTGCATAGATGCTTAGGACACATGCACCTTAATTACTGATAAAAATCTTTGGGTTCAGAATTTACTTAGTTTTCTAGGTAGGCAATCAGTTTCTCCAAGTAAATAGAGCAGACAACATCCTCCACATGGAGAAGAGACTTTGAAGAGTCAGTAACGAATTAGATTAGTTCAGAGAAAGCTCTCTCCAAGCCTGGTTTTCTTCCAATTTGGTCAAAGTGGTTGAAAGGTTTGAAAGTAAATTAAATCCATGGATTATAAATGACATGTAGGAAAAGTTAATATTTTTACAGAGAACAGTCCTTGATGGTGCCAACTCACTGGAAAACAAACGAAAAGACTATCTCAGAAACGGTCTTTCAAGTCGGCTGATCCTGACACGCGTAAGAGAGTCACTTCAAGTTCTGAGCTTCAGAGACACGCGTCCCCAGGATTCTAGGAGCGTCATGATGAAGTTCAGCATGGTGAATCCATGCGCAGAAATCAGGCAAGGTGCTCGAGTTCAGAGGCTGACTTAATGCTGAGAGTATGAGACACAAAGAAGGAACCCCAGAGGTCAGGTAAACCTGTGTCACCCACCGACGACAAACACACCGGCTAAGTCTCACCACAAAGCTCTAATTCCCTTCACAGGATTATTTACCTTTCGCAAGAACCAATGCAGGCGGAAATGTAGGAGGGAGTGGAAAAATGGCGGTTGAGTCTCAGTGCTGAGGACTTGGGTAAACCGTGACTGATTACCCAACAATGCCACTGTTGCTATAACGAAGGTATACGGAAAGGGTAGGGAAAAGCATGACCCTGGAGGTGACATTTGAACTCACACGTGAGGCAAGAGCACGGCCCAGGTCCCCAAAGCTCATGTTCCAGGTCTATTGGGTAAAGCTCACAGAAAGTGTTAGAACCATGGGCCACACTGATGCTTTGCTAGATGACCGATCCTGCCACCCCTGTGACTTCAGCTGGACATGGCAGGACACACCTGCAGTACTGGTGTGGGTCAGGGAGAAGAGCCAGGAGTTTGAGTCCACCTTGGGCTACGGGGTATAGGTCTATCTCAAAACAACAACAACAACAACAACAAGAGCAAAGCCTCCAAACAAACCGACAAAAAGCCATACCTCAACAATGGCACCGTCTTAGAATTTAGAAGAGGGAGATTCTGTTTTAGACCTCTTCAGATGGCTAAGTTTCTGAAGGTCTAGAACATCTCACCACCAAAACATCCACTATGGAAGGGTGAGTTTCAGACTCTACATTTTCTTGCTAACAGGCCATGAACTCATTGGGAGCTTAGTATTAATCCCTGAGAATAAGTACTGATTCAGTAGCTGAATAACAGCTACCATTCAGCAGTTACAATGTAGTACACTGAACACTTTATAAACACTAACTCATTTAATGATTATGATTTGTTTTATAGCTATACTTTATAATCATATCATACATTTATAATTATACATAGACATATATCACATGTTTACAAATATATAACATGGTCATTATTTAGACTTTAATATTATATTAAGGTTTTTTTTTTTTTTTGAGACAGGGTTTCTCTTACGTAGCTTTGGAGCCTTCCTGGAACTCACTCTGTAGCTCAGGCTGGCCTCAATCTGCCTGCCTCTGTTTCCTGAGTGCTGGGATTAAAGGTGTGAACCACCACTGCCCGGCTATATTAAGTTTTTAAAAAGATTTATTTTTATTTTATGCATGTGAGTATTTTTGCCTGTACATAGGTATGTGTACAATGTGCATGCAGTGCCAACAGAGTCCAGAAGAGGGCGTCTGATACCTGAAACTACAGTTATAGATAATTGGGAGCCACCCTGTAAGGACTGGGACTCGAACCCTGGTCCTCTGAAAGAACAGCCTGTACTCTTAACTGATGAGCCATCTCTCCAGCCTCTTATGTTAACTTTTACCAGAAACAGAACTTTCTCAGTGTCACATGTGGCTAGGGCAAGGCACATAATTCTAAGTGTTCCAAATCATGTAACAGAATTCTTGTTTAGCCAAAAAATTAATCAAACAAGCCTAGTAAATTCTTTCCACATTTTATATTACAATAAAAATTAATGAATGTAGCTGGGAGTCAAGGGTTCACCTAGCATGTACAAAACCCTAGGTTTGATTGAAAAGAATTGTGGGACAGTAAAAAGATCATGAAAATAGAAAGAATGACAGAAGAAAAAAAAAGATAAAGCACATAGCCTCCCCTTCTAGGGAAATACACAAGATTCGGAAGTAGAAGTTGGGGCTCAGGACACAGTTCAGACGAGTGGATTGAGAGATCTGCATGCACAAGGCCCTGAGTTGGTCCTCAGTGCTGAAAGGAAGAAGAACCAGGCCTCTGAGCACTTTTCCCGTGTGTTAGACTGCTCCTCACACCAGAACACAATGCACAACTCCACTTGTATAATGGGCTTTTCTTGCTCTCGTCACATGACTCCAGTGGCGTCATTTCCCCTGCAGCAGGGCTCGGTGAAGAGCGTGACGCAGCTCTGCTTTCAGCAAGAAAGACGAAAAGCAAATCCCCCAAACAGAATGACACTCCTGGCTGACTCTTGGAGACTTCAGATCCCTGCCAACGAGGGAGGGTTGGGGGATGGAGGTGGGGGGGGGGGGGGACAAGGACAGAGGCTCAGCCACAAGGTCTGCCCCCTCGGCAAATCTTCTGGCATCAGTTTAAGGCTGTTCATAAAGAACGTTCTTATCTTATGGACCGTGTGTGGGTCCATATCAGAAACACCAGGGAATCATGAAGCTGACTACATCAGCTGTGTGGTTGCCATTCGAGGTAAAACACCGTCCAATCACAGACTCAAATGGGAAGGGCAATCCAGGGAACAGCATCCACATTTTACCAGTCTCAGGCCTGGGGCACATTTTCATTCTCCTGGCCCAAGGAGTGACAGTCTCTTAGTCATCCCCTAAAGCAAAAGCCTTGTCTGGCAGGACAATACGATGAGTGAGCTCAGTGGGCCAGTTTGATGGCTGTTATTCTGTGCCTGAGGGACATTTGAGTATTGTTGATTGTGTCCTTCGTCAGTAGAGGACACACACTTCATGAACTATTCCATCTTCTGCCCGAGCTCATTTACTACTCAATTAGATAATTATATCTAGCTTTTTACTTTAATTACTCTATCTATCTCTGTCTGTCTGTCTATCTATCATCTATCCATTCATCCATCACTATCTATCTATCTATCTATCTATCTATCTATCTATCTATCATCTATTTATTTATTTGCATGTCCATGTTCACATGTGCATTTCATGGCTCATGTATGGAGTTCCCAGGACAACTTGTAGGAATTAGTTTTTTCTTTCCACAGTAGGTCCTTGGGATTGAACTCAGGTTGTCTGGCAGGATGGCTCCATGGTTTGACCCATGGAACCATCTTGTCATGATTTTTCTTGTGGATGTGAAGATCATCTTATCAAAGAAAACAAGCTAGACACAGAAACACAAATATCATACTCCGTCTCGTCTCTGCAATTAACATACATTAACATCCGTCATAGATATGATATGACACGACATGACATGCTATGACATGATAGGAAGCAGAGAGAGATCTATTTGGGAAGGGGGAGGGGACCAGTGGGAGAGGACAGGAAAGGGCAATGGGGTGATTCTAGTTCCTCTTCTTTGTTTTGACAAAACACCAACCAAAACCAACTTGGGGAAGAAAGGGTTTTTTCAGCTTGTGCTTCCAAGTTAAACTCCATGGCTGAGAGAACTCGAGGCGGGAACCTGGAGGTGGGAACTGAAGCAGAGACCATGGAGGATGCAGTTGCTGTCTCACTCTCCATCACTTGCTTAACCTCCTTTCTTACGCAGCCCAGGACCACCTATCTGCCCAGGGTGGCACCGCCCACACTCGGCTGGGCCCTCCTACATCAATCATCAACCAGGAGAATGCCCACAAGCCAATCTGACGGAGGCAGTTCTTCAGCTGAGGTTCTCTCTTAGGTATGTCTAGGACTGTGCAAAGCTACAGAAACTGACCGGTACAGGGGATGAGTATGGCCCAAGCACATAATCAAAAATGTTTTTATTAAACCCATTATGCTGCACAATGAATACAAAATAATTAAAAATAAGAAATAAAAGAGACAAGTTTTTACTCTCAATCCGATGCGTGGTGTGATTGCACACATGTATGCGTGTTGCACACATGTATGCGTGTTCACACTGAGAACAGCCCCAGGGCCACTAAGCACACCATGAGGAAAGTAAACCCAGCGTCTCAGTGTGTGGCTACTAAAGACTCAGGAATCTCATTAGAAAAGCAGCAGGTTAATTTTAGAGGTGCTAAAATGGAAAGGGTACTCTGGGTAAGACCATGTTCACATCCAATTTCTAGGCTTCATTTTTAGAGGAGATTCACTAAAAATCTGATTATCAGAAAGTACAGTTTGAAAAGTAAACTTATTACAACACAAACACACACACACACCGAACACCATACACCACACACACACACTATACACACAACACACACACCTACATATACACACACATATTCACACCACATATACACACACAACACACACCTACACACACATATATTCACACACCACACACACACCAAACACATATACCACACACCGCACCACACACACACACACACACACACACACACACCACACCACACACACCACAGAGTAATTGGCTTCTTAATAGGGGCTCACACTCATACCCAGTCAATTGCCTCCAGTTCCGGTTCACAGGTCATCTAGTTACCCAGAACAACTTTCTCCCAATTTTGGTCATTGTAGCAAAGGTGCCGGTGTTAACAAAATCAATGTTTCACGCTTGCAACAGTCAACTGCAACCCTTATGGTCTATTCAATATGGTTTATGAAACTGAGTGGTGACCATATGCCAGGCGAGAATCCATTAGCTACATGACTATGTATTTCAAAGGCTCTAGAATGCCAGCAATTTTCATAATCCTCATATTTCAAGTTGTAGGGAAGAAAGAAAAGTGCATCTTCAGACCAAGAAGCCAAGACTGCTGCCATCTCACACCGATACAACCCTGTTCAGACTTCCTGAGTTAGACACATAGTCACTGTACTGTTTACACGCGCGCGTGCGTGCGTGTGTGTGTGTGTGTGTGTGTGTGTGTATACAATAGAATCTGGCAGGCTGTGCAGGGAGACAGTTTTTCTTTTATTCAGGTTACAGAAAAGCAAGTCAGGCTAGGAAGCTGTGCGGGTCTGAGATTCCACCCCCTTTAAGTTCAATATCCCCCACTAAACCTCTTTCAGCCCAGCACTCACAGAGCAGCAGAAATAGCTGATAAATACAATGTCTACACAAGCATCAGTTTTCAGTGGGAGTATTAAAACCACTTCATATTCATAAGCAAGGGACAAAGAGACAGGTTTGTTCTGTCTTCAGAAGGAAGTAAGAGGGAACAGCCAAGGTCTCACACACACACCACACACACACATACATACACACATCACACACACTCCACACATACACACACATCATACACAGACCACATACCACACACATACCACACACACACACACACACACACACACATCTCACACACACACCCCACATACATACACACACCACACACATACCTCACACATACCATACACACACCACACACTACACACATACTGCACACACCACAAACAGACCACACACACACCATATACATATCACACCACACACATACCCACATACCATGCATATACCACACACATACCACACTCACACACATACACATATACCTCACACATAACACACACACACACACACACACACACACACACACACGAAATAAAAATCCAAGAATTTACTCAGAAGGGGAAGCATTTGATTGATTTGCCTCTTAACTAGCAAACCATTTTATTGATGACCAAGCCCCACCTACATAAATACAAGGTTCAGATGGAACTTTACTAAAGTGTCTCCCCAGTTAATCTAATACCCTACCCTTTCCCCGGCTGCCAAAATACGTATTTACTTGTTTACAAAACTTCGCTCGAAGAGGTCAGGCTAGTGTGTCTGATGTTCGGGCACGAGGTGTCGGATGGGGATTCGATCATTCATTTCCATAGTCTTGCTCTCGTGGCACTGGCCGAGAAACTCGGGGCTTTCAAGGCTGTGCTGAACTACTGTGCACTTTGATTAAGAGTGGCAGAAACGGTCTGAGTTGCATATCAAATTAAGGTTGATAAACAGCACTCCGTGTAGCTCTGAATGCCTTCCTAAAAAAGATTTCAGCCGGGCGGTGGTGGCGCACGTCTTTAATCCCAGCACTCGGGAGGCAGAGCCAGGCGGATCTCTGTGAGTTCGAGGCCAGCCTGGGCTACCAAGTGAGTTCCAAGAGAGGCGCAAAGCTACACAGAGAAACCCTGTCTCGAAAAAGCCAAAAAAAAAAAAAAAAAAAAAAAAGATTTCAACTCCCTTAAATTGACAGGACAACAAACCTTTAACAGTGCCATGAAAGCATTTGCCCAAACGGTGCGGCTGTGGCTTTAACTCCCGTCTGCGGCTTATCAAATGACTGCACAGTAGAAAGGGATTAAAAGCCAAATCAGACTCATTACAGAGTCGATGCGCTGGTAGAATATAAACTTTCCCTGCTTAGCATCTGGAGTTTGGGGTGACTAACATTTTAAATGCCTGTGCTTGTGTGTTCAATGAAAGAGACTGACTGGAAGATTATAGGTAAGTGGAGGGATCGTGAAAGTTAACTTACAGAAATATGTAATTTGTTCCATCTCTTGGTGGCTTGCGCATGCACACACATACACCTCTTTAATCCCCAAGACACACAGAAGAGGAACGGAGCCACTCCAAAATGAAGCATAGCTGCCTTTGAATTTGTCTTGGGGGCAAACATTTTCCTAAGTGCGGCAGCTGGCTGTGGGCACCCCGTGATCCCAGCTACTCAGGAGAGTCCGGCGGAAGGGACTCTAAGACACGAGAGTGCAACATCAGCCTGGTGACAGCAAGCTTCACCCACCCTGTCTCAAAATGCCACCACCCACACAGACCAAGAAACAAAACATGCAGGTGGAACTTGGTGATTTCAGGAGTCAGAAGGCAGAGGCAGGAGGATGGCTACTAGTTTGAGGCCAGCACAGTCTAGGTAGTGAGTTTTGAGCCGGTCAGTGAGGGCTACATAGCAAGAGGCTGCCAAAACAGAGGAAGAAAGGGGCAGGGGCAAAACCACAAACAAACATGGCGAAGGTGACTTCTTTTCCCAGTGTTCTAGTGTAAGGAATGCCTATCTGAAATGTTTCCGCATCTTCTAAGATCTCGGCAAATGTTCCTTTGGGGGTCTATTGCAAAGACCTTCTATTTCTTCTCCTTTAATCATCCTGCTAGGAGAAATATTTCAAAATGTTCTTACAAAAACCCAGTCCTGAAAACACCAGGCTTCCTTCCAAATGTCCTCTGAAGTGGAGGGTGTGAAAATACACAAAGCTAGCATCAACAGACCTACCAAACACATCCTCCAAAATGATGTTCTCCAAGGCCTGCACTGCACACTGTCTCTGGATCATGGGACATTTCTCCCCAGTTCTGAAAGTCAAGGGGACTTTGGTATATCTAAACCCAGGTGTAGTGCATCTGTGATGTTGCCAGAATGGTGCAAGCCTTGTACACACTTGATGGTCAATAAAGAAGTATTGAATAGTGCTTGCCCTGCATGTCTCACACTATGAAATAGCAAGACACATCCATGTAATACCCAAGAAAAACTCATGCTCGAATACAAAGTTTTGTGGTACAATCCAGTAAAGTCGGAAAAGATATTCCTATAGATGTTCCAATATAAAAAACCAGAAAAGATGAATCTCATTGCTCTTCCAAGCCTGAGAGAGCTGGGATAGATGGATGGCTCAGTGGTTAAGAGCATAGGCTGCTCTCCCAGTGGACTCAGGTTCAATTCTTAGCATCCTCACGACATCTCACAGTCATCTGTAACTCCAGGTCCAGGTGATCTGATGCCCCCTCTGGCTGCCTCAGGCACTGCATGCATAGGGTGTATATACATACATGTAGGCAAACACTCACACACAAATAAAAATAAGTAATTCTGAGATGGAGGGAGACACTCTCTTATTCATATAGCCTACCACTCCAGGATGAAGTAATATGCTTTAAGTAAATAAATAGACTTAAGTTGTTGAATGGGATCTATAAAGTAAGAGAGAGTGGTAAGAGAAAATGAGGTTAGCCTGAGTACTGTCTTGCTCCACCAATGCCACCCACGTTTCCAGGAAGTGGCTGTTTGCTATTTTGTACTGGGGTAGAGTGCTCAGATTGGGTAGACACGTCATAGCAACACACTGTGGAAAATTATAGAAGTTTCAGAGTTCAGAAAAGAAAGCTAATAAATCCAGAAAATCTTAACACATTTATTAAAAGTCAGATTGACATCTGAGCTATCTTTTTGCTTTTGTTTTTCAAGACAAGGTTTCTCTGTGTAGTCCTGGCTGTCCTGGGATTCGCTCTGTAGACCAGGCTGGCCTCAAACTCACAGAGATCTGCCTGCCTCTGCCTCCAGAGTGTTGGGGTTAAAGGCGTGTGGCCACCAGGGCCTGGCTCCTCTGAACTATTTAAGTGACAGATACCAACTTCCATTGCATTTTTAAAAAATTATTAATCCAATTTTTTTATGTGTATGGGTGTTTTACCTACATATTTGCCTATGTATCACTTTCACACCTGGAGCCCATGGAAGCCAGAAGAGAATGTTCGATCCCCGGTAACTAGAGTTAGAGATGGGTGTGAGCCACCAAGTGGCGCTGGGAATGGAACCCTGGTCCTCTGAAAGAGCAGCCAGTGCCCTTAACCACCGAGCCACCTCTCCAGCCCTACACCACGTTTTTAAAGCCTTAGTCAAAGGTAAGTACTTAACTAAGAACATTATTTATTCACATAAATCTGACCTGAAATGTTATAAAATATATCTCCATGATGCCATATGCATATCTCCTCAGACAGAAATTGCACTTGGGAAGAATTCAATGTCATCAACTTCATCCAGTCACTGGAAAGAGGCTGGGCTGGTTTGGTCGTAACCAACTCATCCAAATGGGCGAGGCAGCTGTAGATGCTGACCAGACCACTGGGGGCTACACCAATAGAAAGCTTTGCACCAGTGAGGGCTGGACAAAGGGACATAAACAGGTCAGGGGCCAGGGGACAGGCCAGGGGACAGCCCCCTCCAAAGCCAAAGTCCCTCCTCACCAGCTCCAGCTCATAGCTGAGTCCATCTCACACTGAGTATTACAGAAGGCTGAAGAAGGTAGACATCACTAATCCAATGACCAGGACGTTTGTGACCTTTCCATTCCTTAAACTGTACCCCAAAGCAGATGAATGAGTCACGGGTGTTCAAACGACTTGAGACAGAAGTCTTTTAGAGGGTACTCCTTGTCACTTGAAGCATCCCAACCCTGGCAACTTCCTCAAACATTCTGGACTGATTCCCAACTTGTAAAATTATTCAGGTCATGTCTCTTTACTGCCTCCCACTGTTTGCCTTTCAGACCAGAATCACAATCACACACACACGCCTTAACATTTATTTAATTTGTATGAGTATTTTCCTGAATGTATATCTGTGCATTATGTGGGCCCAGCGCCCTGGAGGCCAGAAGAAAATGGGGACATTCTTTCTCATGTCAATACTACTGTCAATTAGGAGTCTGCCACTGGCTTCTAAAAAGAAATACAGTCCCCCTCAGAAAAAACCTCAGGAATGGAGACAAACGACCATTTTAAAAGAAGCTAAAGCATGCATACATTTTTATTTAATTCATTTAATTTAACTGGAGCTCTAATTTTATATATCTATCCATCTCCCTATCTATCTGTCTGTCTGTCTATCTATCTATTATCTATCTATCATCTATCTATCTATTATCTATCCTATCTGTCTATCTATCTAGCTATCACCTATCTATCTACAAACATATCAGTATCAAGGCTGGAGCTCAAATCCAGGGTCTCACCAGATAAGTACTACACTACTAAGCTACAGTCCCAGCTGCAGAGCCAGCTAAGTATTTGCGTACACTTTTCAGAGTAGGAACGAATCAACATTAAAGAAGTAATCTGGTCTGGTGGTGGCGCACACCTTTAATCTCAACACTCGGGAGGCAGAGGCAGGCAGATCTCTGAGTTCGAGGCCAGCCTGGTGTACAGAGTGAGATTTGGGACAGTCAAGGCTACACAGAGAAACCCTGCCTTGAAAAACCAAAATAAATGGATAAGCAAATAAAGTAATCTCATCACGTGTGTGCATATGTTTGGTGCAAAGATGAGCGGGGGTAGACCGCTCTGTAGTGTTTGAAAAACAAATGGAGAACACTTGCAGAATTTAGTTTAGGGCTTTCAAAGAGGCCTATCCTAAAGAGAAGGTCTTCTATGGCAACTAAACAGGTGTATGCGTGTGTGTGTGTGTGTGTGTGTGTGTGTGTGTGTGTGAGAGAGAGAGAGAGAGAGAGAGAGAGAGAGAGAGAGAGAGAGAGAGAGAGAGAGAGAGAGAGAGAGACTGATTATACACACTTAAGCAGACAGGGAGGAAGAGGGAGGGGAGGAGGGAGAGGGAGGGAGAGCCGACCTGGCGGAGGTATTAGCCAATAAAAATTTAAATGCCTATAAAACACCAGATTCCCAACAGTGCTCTTGCTCCTATGGTCCTTTTGGCAAGTATAAAAACAGCACAGGGGCTGGAGAGACGGCTCAGCGGTTAAGAGCGCTGGCGGCTCCTCCAGAGGACCCAGGTTCAATTCCCAGCACCCACATGGCCACATGGTGGTGGTTCCACAGTCTTCCTGAACTCCAGTCCCAGGGGATTCAACACTCTCTTCTGGCTTCCACAGGCACCAGGCACACACATAGATGCAGGCAAAACACTCATACAAAAATAAAAATACTCTAAAATGAACAAACAAATAAATAAAACAATAAAGCAATCAGTGTTTCAGTGTTTCGGTGTTGGAGAAGGGGTGGATGTCACCTAATCAAGTTTCAATTTTTTTTCCCGTTTGTAAAATGTGGATGATATTTAGCCCATAGCGTTGTGGGAAAGAACAGAGAAACAACCATCTGGGCCCTTTTGCCAAAGGTAGTCTCAGATGACAGCGTCCTTGCATCATTATTAACTTTCACTCTCCAAAGTGTCCCAGTTTTGGATGAATAATTATGTGACTGCCCTATATATAAGCCATTGGGCGTAGTGTTCCCCACAGAATGGCAGTGTCTGTTACACTGGGACTGCTCGGGCAGGGTCCGCTTTGATTTTAATGAATCGTGCATTCCAATTCAAAACAAACGACAATAGCTAGTGTATAAACTGAGGGTTCGGGCACCCGATGTATAAGGTGAGGATGTGACCTCTTCAAGGTATGGCCGAGGGGAAGGTTTTTATTGTAAGTGTGAGGAAAAGCTCTCTGCCAGATGGAAGGGTCCAGAGCGGAGAAACAAAGGAGTAGACTGAACGTGGTCGGCAGACGGGACCAGGCCAAGAGAAGTGGGGGGCAGGAGTGGACAAGAAAGGAGAGAGGGCCACGAGACCGTATAGCTGAACTAGCAGGGTTATAAGGGAATGAGAAGCTGGGGGTAGGGAAGCCTATGAGCTGGAGAAATTTAGGGGAGAGGCTGGTTTAGAAGAGCCAGGATGCCAGCATGGACTCTGTAACAGGAACCTGTGATCCTGAGGGAGCCAGGATGCCAGCATGGACTCTGTAACAGGTACTTGTGATACCGAGGTAGCCAGGATGCCAGCATGGACTCTGTAACAGGTACCTGTGATACCGAGGGATCCAGGATGCCAGCATGGACTCTGTAACAGGTACCTGTGATCCTGAGGAGGCCAGGATGCCAGCATGGACTCTGTAACAGGTACCTGTGATCCTGAGGAGGCCAGAATGCCAGCATGGACTCTGTAACAGGTACTTGTGATACCGAGGGATCCAGGAGGCCAGCATGGACTCTGTAACGGGTACCTGTGATACCGAGGGAGCCAGGAGGCCAGCATGGACTCTGTAACAGGTACTTATGGTACCGAGGGATCCAGGATGCCAGCATGGACTCTGTAACAGGTACCTGTGATCCTGAGGGAGCCAGGATGCCAGCATGGACTCTGTAACAGGTACCTGTGATCCTGAGGGAGCTTGGAGACCAGGATGTGCTTTGGTGTGCTAACAGGCACCACAGATAACCATCTGTCCCAAGTTTCCTTTGGACCTGCCAACTACCACCTCCAATTTGTCTCCACAACAAACCCAGCAATAGACTTCTTTCTGCCTGGAAGACATGGATGCTGGTGTGAGGTATTGTTTCTCATGAGGCTATAGATTGCTTCAGCAGAAGTGACCCAGTGGCCTCTGAAGGGATGCCATCATCACACAGCTGTGAGCTACAGGGACGCAGCAGCCTCTCCCCAGCTGAATGCAGACAATAATGCTTGGTCACTCCTCCACTGCAAGGACCGAATGGTGGGGTGTAGCTCAGGTTGCGTGAAACCTGAATTCCAACCCGGCACCAACACCAGCACCAGTACACACACACACACACACACACACACACACACACACACACACACACATCCCCCACACATACACACACACACATCCCACACACACATACACACACACACACAGAACACACACACACACACAAACACATACACATACACACACACACAAACACACACACACACACACACACACACCCCACACACACATCCCACACACACATCCCAAATGTGTCTGTATTTGAATTGTACCTATTGATAGGTTCAGGCAACTCTATTAATATTAATTTTCCACATCTTTAAGCCGATTTTATAAAAGGTCTTTCTCATAGTGCCCTGGAGGGTCACCTGCCATATACCTATGCATCATCAGTACGTACGGCTTCACGGCCAATTCGTAGTTGTCCGGGATTTCCCTGGCCTGACAACCAGCATCATCAAGCCCCGTTTCTGTGCTGAATGGGTTATTCTCTCTCTCTCTCTCTCTCTCTCTCTCTCTCTCTCTCTCTCTCTCTCTCTCTCTCTCTCTCTCTCTTCATTCTCTCTTGTAGAAGGGGTCTCACACAGATGAAGATAACCTTGGACTCTCTGCCTCTGAAGTGATGGGATCATGAGCGTGAGTCACCACACTTATCAAGTATTTATTAACTCCCTACAACTTGGAAGAACCCTGAAGCTGGTTCTGCTCATACGTGCAAGTTTCCTTAGAAAAACATTAGCCAACGCTGGCGAACACCAACCTCTGTGCAAAGAGGCCATTCAGTTCTTCCAGGGTAGTTCACTGCGTGGGGGAAGCCTAAGGACCTGAAAGCGTTAATGAACATAAAGATGTAGTCCTCAGTGGGTAGCTGGACTGGCTAAGTACCACAGGGAGGGTGTGTACTCTGGAAAGCGCCAGGTGATTCTGAATGTCCTTCACTCATCTCATCGGGCCAGTGTTCCCTGGGAGTCATGGGTTGGTTAGCAGTACAAGGGAGCCATTTAGACTTTTCAGACGACGCTGAAGCCCACACACTCACTCTCTCTGTGTAAACTCTCCTACCCTGCGATGCAGCATGAAGCGAACCGTTTCAAACTTCTTCTGGAGCTGTCCTAAAGGCCGAAGCAACTTCCTGCCACCGAGACACTCCCAAGTCCACTCCACATGGCTAGAGGGCACACAGTCAAGGAAAGCAGGAGCATTTGGTAGTCATTGAGACAGAGAAAGGGGTAAAGTTTGAAAGTAAATCCTAACTGTCATCTCCATAGTGTTTCCTTGCCCAGGGGTGAAGTAAGTATTGACTATTCATCAAATAATCCACTGAGGATGCCAAGGCAAAGGAAGGAAACTATCTAAGCCACGTTTTAAGTGGGTTCAGAACGCAGATGAGCATCAGAATACATTTATATTATTTCAGCATTTATCAAACACTTACGGTGTGTGAGGTGCCCCCTCCCCCCCAGTGCTCTGTGTCTGAACACCCCATGCCTATGAGGCACCCATTACTTTGGCTTCCTTCTTGCAGATGAGGAAACCGAGTCAGTGCCTAATCCAAGGCCACACAAGCACAGGACTTAGAAGATTGGCAGCAAGTCCCTCTGGCTCTGTAATTTGTGGTGTGAGCCTGCCAGATTATGGGGTGGAGATGTGAACAGCCGGGGATATGGGAACAAGTTACTGAACCGCAGAAGACAGAGAGGAAAAGAAGAAGAGAGAAGACAGATGATGGGCGCAGAGGGCCCTCAGGGGAGGCCCCGGAAGATACTGCCCAGAGGGAGATGGGTAGCAGAGTCTGACATCAGAAGACCAGTGAATAGTCCCAGTGTGGCTGAGAAGCCCACAGGTGGCTGTGGCCATGGACACCCAGGGGCACAGATACAAGTACAGGGAACAGGACAGTTGTGTGAGCAGGTTAAGAAAAAGCCACCGGTGAGGTCTGTGTAAGGACATCAGGACGTCAGGACATCAGGACGTCAGGACATCAGGATGTCAGACCACTCTAAGCCCCAGCTTCATTCAAACCAAAGGGCAGCCTGACAGGGTGGGTGGAGTGTGTCATGCCAAGGAAGAAGAAAGCGTCAAGGCCACCAGGTAGAAACCAATTCATCTCGCCAGGCAGCGACCAGTGTGCTTAATTGGCTTCTTAATTCTTCTGATGAGACAAAGATATATACAAAATGACATTTCGCCCCACAACGTGCCCTTTCTCTATCAAACGGAAACCTTAACCTGTAAATGCTTATGACGTCATCCTTCCCTCTACTCCTGCCCAGGAAAGCAGTCAGCTGCAGCTATAGAGTTTGTTTCATTGCTTTTTAATTGCTGCGCTTGTGTAAATAAGCACCACCACATAATTAGGGGGCTGGTCCTCCATTCAGGTATGTGGGCGGGCATCTTTGCCTTGCCAACCTGGGAAGCCAGGCATGCGCAAGCACGCGCTTAGCTGCTTGCCCTGGATGCAGCCTTTCAGCCAAGGCTGCGCTCACAGGCGAAGCCCTGGGGCTTCTGTTTCTCCACTCTGTCTTTTGTACAGGCAAATTCCTCTTTCTCTCTCTGTTACTGGAAACATGTAAAACTTAGAGATGAGAACTATGCCAGGCTGTACGCAGGTAAGTGTTGTGACAAGCTCCAGAGGGGGAAGGCAGTGAGCATATTTCCCTTTCCTCGTTTAAGAAAGGGGTATAAACCATCCAGACCCGCCCAACTCCCAAGAACATTACCAACTTCATTGTCCTGAAATGAAGGAATCAGGACACGCGGTCAGGGCCGTCTCTTTCACACACCCCACAGCCTGGCAAGTGTTAAGGAACTCAGCAGATCTTTGCTGAATGAACTGGGAGACACTGAAATCGAGTCACAGATACTCTCCAAGTTGAAATGAACAATAATTTTGAACCATTTCCTGGTGTGGGGATACAGGGAAAAATAAGGAGATGAAGCAATTATCTATTCTGTCTAGAGTCATTTGAAGACAGACAAGAGGGTTTGAAAGAAATCCCATCAGGTGCTGTCACAGCGTCATTTCCCATCTAAAGGCATGACAAAAACTCATAGAGGGAAACAGGCTTTGGAATAACCAAATGGAGTTTAAAATCCACAGACTGATATCAAACTTGGGAGGTATTTTTGTTTGTTTGCTTTTGTTTTGTTTTGTTTTTTTCCATCGAGACAAACTGCTCTCTACAGTGTCCAGTCTGTCAAATTCTTTTCCCTAATCAAAGGGTAGACAGACAAAGGAAGATTCATCTGTGAGCATGGGGGATACAGAAAATGAACCCAAGTTAAATGATTTATGGCTTCGACAACACAGCAGTATTGCTCCCAAATGGCCTCCCACTTGTACAGAAACACTCCAGACAAGCCCCTGGTGCACAGTGGGGTTCAGTGACCCAGGGAAAATGGCTTCTGGGGATGTCATTCCGAGACGCACCCCCCAAATATCCTCAAGCAGTATTTCACTCTTCTCCAAACAGTCCAGCCCAAGTTCCCCTGCCGAGGTTTGTTTACATAAAAACAATTTTTGGCTCCAGGTCATCAGAGGAGGAGACATCCGTCACCCCTCAAGAGTCCAGGCAGATTAATTAGAATATACCTAATAAAATATGGAAATAATTTTTAGAAAAAAAATGTAATTTGAAACAGTGAAACATCAGTAAGACCCAGCAGTCTTTTTGTATAAAATAAGTCCAAAAGCTGGTGCCGGGGCAGGCTTTGCTTTTAAACTGTGCAGAAACACACAAGGTACTCCGGAGCACCCGGAGGCCTCGCTCTGATTCCGACCCAGACCCAGGAGGTTGTCTTTTTGAAAGAGTGAATTGATAAAAAAAAAAAAATGTATATAGGTCAGACACGCAACTTCAGAACCATGATATTCTTACAGTCTAAGGAACCATTTGGGTCAGAACTGTACTTGTTTACATTTCAGAGAAGCATGTTTGGACTAGAGCAATTGGGATCTCCAGAAATGCTAGCGGTAAATAGCATTCCGAACATCGTCCACGGGGACCAGGGAAAGATCAAAAGGATCTGCAGATGAGGCTATGCCTGGCAAGGATGAGCCTTAGGTTTTGGACTCCGAAGTAGTTGTCTCTCTTCAGACAATACCCTAATAAAACAATTTCAAAGTACTCACCACCCTGCCACACCCCTTCGATTAAACTGCACTTCACAAAATATTTAGATAAAGCCTGAACAAACCAAATAAACACCAGGCAGGCAGTGTAGCCTGGAATGCCGAATCTGCCCTCCCTGGAGTCTGAAGGGCCATATCTCTGGAAATTTTAAGCAAACAAAATCTACTGTAATTCTACTGCAGCCTTCGAAGTTGAGCAAGGCTAGTTCAGACTCTGACGTTTTGATTTCCACAGCAGATGGAAGGAGAAGGAGAGAGAGAGAGAGAGAGAGAGAGAGAGAGAGAGAGAGAGAGAGAGAGAGAGAGAGAGAGAGAAACTTCCTCAGCTCACAAACATATGTGTCTGGTTGAGATCTGATTCCTCCAATCTTAGCAGCACCCAGAAAACAAAACAACAAAAAGCTTGTTTTCTATTACTCACCGTTACTCCAGGATTTCAGTAAATATTTGATACTGATTTCAAAGAAGCCGGAATCCTGCTGGCTGGCCATGTCTGCCGCATACAAAGAGGACTAGAGCTGCTGTTGGAGGAGCAGGTACCGGGCGTGGAGATGTGCCCTGTCACAGGTTAGTGATGTAAGCGAGGGTCAGAAGCAAAGAGGCACGCTCCTCATTTAAAGGACACCGGGAGAGGGATGCTCAGCCTCTCCTCCTCTTCCTCCTCCTCCTCCTCCTCCTCCGGGGGCCAGGGCTGGCTTCTTATTTGCTGGGTGCCGATCTCCCTTGCAAGCCTTCGGAGGCAGAGGCCTCAGCGGCTTTCATTTCAGAGCTGACATAAGCGGCAATGCCTGCGGCCCCGCCTGCCTCCGGCCGCCCACATGCTCAGCCACAGCCAGGTACGGCAGCAAGACGTCCCCACCTGCACCGGGAGCAGCTGCCGTGCAGGGGCGGGCAGGCCGTCTGGGCCTCCTGGCTGCCCAGCCTGCAGCCCCCTGCCGAGGGATGGGCAGAAGCCCCGCCCCCAGCCGCTGCCTTTCTCAACCTGAGCACCCACCCAGCCTCCACCTCGCAGCCCCAGCCCCAGGGACGGGGACGAGAAACTGGCCAGCTGCCTGGGGGCTGGCTCCTCGGTGCAGAAAGGTTGGCAGGCGGCCGCCCGGGTGTGCTCGGGCTGCGATTTCCCCCAGTGTCTGTCCCTGAAGACACTCAACTGCGGCACTCTGCGGTAAGCCAGCTGCACGCTTGCATTTGGATGCAGCAGCGTTTGGGGAGGGGTGTGTGTGTGTGTGTGGGGGGGGGGGTGATCCGTCAGCCTCGCTGCAACAGAGAAGCCAGACGTCTGCCTGGCCTTTCCTCCCCTCTCTGTGATGAGCAGACGGAAATCTGCATTTTGGGCAATGCAGGCTTTTTTGAGGGGTACCGGAGCTCCAACGCGTGCGCCGGAAGGGAAGGTACACCAGCTTAACCGGCTTGTCTGTGGAACGCCCGGATTCCACCATGGATCGGGTTCTTCATGCCGTCATTTCTAAGACTCACGCAGCCCAATACACCTAATTTCATAAGCAGGAGGAAGCCAGGACGCAAAGGCATCAGGATCCTGCCTTCTCCTTCATGAATCCTTGCTGTCGTGTCCCGATTCCAGTCAGCTTTGTCTCACGTTATTATTACGCTTGGTGGGAGGATTAAATAAGAGTATTGTATTTTAATAATGACTGGTTATGCTCTATCAGGGTGACGTTTGACCGTCATCTCGTAAGGCACTGGGTCCTCCTCTCCCTAGTATATTTATGATTGAGAGTTTCCAATAGAATGACTATGTGGTAATTATTTAACCCCCCCCCCCCACACAAATGTGCAAACTCCACCCCACAACCCAACAGGACCAGACTTCCTGGTTTATTAACTCATTTGAGAAATGAAAGGAAAGATGATAATATAATTTTTATATTTTAGGCAAAGAACTTCCAAAAATCAAACTAAATGGCACTTCTAGAAATGTCCTGGTTTATCAGCACATTTTGCAAACCATTCACATTATGGGAAGGCGGGCACTTAATCACTCTCAAACCTAACTCAGCTGGCAGGGTTTTAGCCTCCTGAAGTCAGTCATCAGGCCGAGGTCCTGCTAATTCATATGCACACTTTAGGGATGAGCTTATTTTCTTTTATCAGCTTCAGAGAACGTATGGGCTCTATGTAAAACAGGATCGAAAGGTTTTCCTTCAAAAATATCCATTAATAACTGGGTTGGCACTTTCCCCGTGTTACAAGGCAGGGAATGAACAGGCCACAAGGGTACTGAAGAAATGCTACACTGAGTCTCATAAGGTCCCAGTTCCCACCTGGTACCAGTTCTCTAGCATTGTAGCCTGAGGAAAATGATTAACTTTGCTAACCCTGAGTTCCTCATCTATATAGTGGGCATAATCAGTGCACCCACTTCCTGTGGTTTTCGGAAAGAGTAAATGACCTTATGAGAAAAGGTCAACCCAGTATCCTGCACATAGTACACTGTCACATTTTATTACTTACTGAACTAACTTATTATTTTATTCATTGCTTTTATTATACTGAACTCACTTTTTCTGAGGTAAAACCATTTCTGTGGATTAGAGAGAATGCTGTTTTTGAACACCAATCGTAATTATCAAGGAACAGCAGGTTGGGGTCATTGTAACAAGCAAACACGCTCTTGTATATTGCTGCTCTAATATTTTGTTTGTTTGTTTTGAGACAGGGTCTCTCTGTGTCTCCCTGGCTGTCCTGGAACTCACGATGTAGACCAGGCTGGTCTTGAACACACACAGAAGATGCACCCGCCTCTGCCTCTGGAGTGCTGGGATTAAAGGCGTGCGCCACCACATCCAGCCTTAAATATATACATTTTTTAAATTTTTAATTTGGGACTTGAGAGATGGCCGAGCTGTTCTTCCAGAGGACCCAGGTACAGTCTCCAGTCCCCACCGGGCAGTTCACAACCATCTGTTACTTGGGTTCCAGGGGTGCAATGCCCTCTTCTGGTCCCCACAGGTACTGCATGCGTGGTTTACAGGTAAGCATGTGGGCAAAACACACCTTAGTACACATAAAGTAGAAACAAATAAATTGTTTAGAAAAATCCCAATTGATTTTTAAAAAAGTTTTCAGTGGTACTATGAGCATACTACCTAGTCAAGAATTCCACTCATATGTATTTCAAAGGACACTGATGATAAAAACTTAAAGCTATTTAGAAGAAAAAAATAATAGCATTTAATTTTCCCCGCAATGAGTGAATGGGCTGTTTTTATCAGGCCCCAATTATTTATTTTAGTACCTTTAAAGAGGATATATATTGTGCTGGAGAGATGGCTCAGCGGTTAAGAGCATTGATTGCTCTTCGTGAGGACCCGGGGTTCAGTTCCCAGCACCCATATGGCAGCTCACAACTGTCTGTAACTCCAGTTCCAGGGGATCCGACACCTTCACACAGACATGCATGCAGGCTGAACACCAGTGCACATAAAATACAAATAAACAAAAGTTTTAAAAGAGGATATCTATCCTAAGTGAGCAGAAGAGGCCTTTGATCCTCTCAAAGGCTGGCGAATCAAAGGGAGTGAAACCTGCTACAAGCCGGGACAGAAATGCCACCCTTTGTCACCTTGCTCTCGGGGAAATGGCTTATTAAAAGACAAAACAAAAAACTGTAGGCGCCTAGACAAAGGTGCTTTGAAGTAAAACAATGATATCAGAATGTGTCCCTGGCAGGCTTCCTGACTTCAATTGTCATTTCAGATGACCTCTAGCTGTCTCAGCTCTCATATCCCTAAAAGTGAAGGCTCGCTTGGTCGGTCGGGTGCTTAGAAGTCTCAGAGACTAGATGGTGACCAGACACTGGGGGCTGAGAGAGATAAGAGGGAAGTGGAGGGCGGCCAGCAATGGTATCAAAGATTGGAGTGGGTGGGAGAGTGTGGAGGGGTGGGGTGGGAGAGTAGAGGGGTGGGAGAGTGTGGAGGGGTGGGGTGGGAGAGTAGAGGGGTGGGAGAGTGTGGAGGGGTGGAGGGGAGAATAGAGGGGTGGGAGAGTGTGGAGGGGTGGGGTGGGAGAGTAGAGGGGTGGGAGAGTGGGGGTGGGTGGGAGAGTAGAGGAGTGGGAGAGTGGGGGGGCAGAAAGTAGCCTGAGACACAGGCTAGCCATTGACGAGACCGTCTACATTCACCGGACACAAATTCTGTGCTAAAATACACATTTAAAAATCATATTTAATCCTCACTTCAAACCTGCAAGATGGGGACTATGAGTAGTCCATTTTCTAGATGAGAAAGTTGAGGCTTAAAGAAGCCTCAGGTGCGAGTCACAGAGCTGATACAATGGACTTCTGGCTTGTACTGCCATTTGTTGTTAAGTTATTACCATCATTCATCACTTTCAGTTGTAACGTGAGATAAGAATCACCTTCCCTAGAGAAAGTTCAGGAGGAGATGTCCAGAACCCCTGATAGCTCACAGCCTAGTCATTGCCCACGTCCTCGGCTTTTTCCTGGATGAAGAATTGCTCCCCTGGGCTTTGCGGTCCCCTGAAGAGCCGAGAGAAAGATGCCACTATTTTTCACAGTAATCTGATTTGCTGTACAGGTTGTGTCTCTGCGGGGACTCATGACCCAGAGTGGAGTTCAGACGCCTGGAGAGAAAATCCAGCCTCGGGACTCTGCTCTCCACGTCAAGGGTAGAAAGGGCTTTGCCCACCCTGCTGTAGGATGGCATGGGCTGAGGACTCAGTCCAGGGGCACAGTGTCTATCTTACGATGGAGACACAGGTATGGGCAGGCGGAGTGCTGGGCGGCCAGAAGGAACCAGTACTCAGTTATGTGAGAGAGAAGGGAGTGATCAATATGTCCCCAGTGTCCCCACTGAGTGACGGTGCGGGATGAGGGAAGCAGAGGGTACTTGGACTAAATCTCAGAACGGATGCCACTTGCCGCTCTCTTGCATTCACCCCTGTTACAGTCATCTGCTTCTCCCCTCCACAACAGCTGTCCCCCCAGCACTCGGTCCTCAGGCAGGAAACATGTTCGTGGCGAAGTGGACACACTCTTCGTACCTACTGAAGGTTATGCGCTACCTCTGGAGGTAGGTGTGTTAACAGAAGCACAACGAGGGGCCAGCACGTCAGCTCTGCTGGTAAAGGCGACTGTCACCAAGCCTGGTGACCTGAGTATGATCCCTGGGACCCATGTGGTAGAAGGAGAGAACCAAGTCTCACAAGTTGTTTTCTGATCTGATCTACACACACACACACACAGACACACACACACACACACACACACACACTAAAATAAATGTAAGGAAAGTATAGTGAGTTTGTAGTTTAATTCCTATTTTATTTATGCTTTCCTAGCATTTTGGACAATTTCTTGAGGCTAAAATATGGTCTTAAAAAAGTCAACCTGGAGAACAAAGCTTGGCCATCCGGATGCTTGCCTACCTCAGAAACCGTTACCCAGTGGGTTCCAAGCATCTGGCTGAGTTGACTGGGTTGGGGTGGAGTGTGTTACCTTTCCCTGTGGACAGGTGCAGGTGAGTACCACGATCGGTCACTGTCACAGAGTTAGGCAGAGGAGAGATGCCTCAAAAGCAACCCAGAAAACTAAAACACAAAAGCCACCTTATCAGTTTTTGGTCAGCAGGGTCAAATCCAAAGAAGTCTGATGCATGCTATCATCTCATGATTATACATCATGCAGTCACTGTTCTGAGGGGCTGGCAGCATGGCTCAGTGAGTAAGGATGCTTGCCACAAAGCCTGGTAAGCCGAGGTCCAATCCCAGAACCCACAGGGTGGAAGGAAGGAATCAGCTCCTGTAAGTAAGTTGATGCCTGACCTCCAAACATACCCGTAGATCATTAAGTAAATGTATTCTTAAAAAAAAAAAAAAAAATCTGTTCTCAACAGGGCAGTGGCGGCACACACCTTTAGTCCCAGCACTGGGGAGGCAGAGGCAGGCGGATCTCCAGGTTCAAGGGCAGCCTGGTCTGTAGAGTGAGTTTCATGACAGCCAGGGCTATATATACAGAGAAACCCTATCTTGAAAAACAAACCAAGAACCACAAATCTATTCTGAGGCCAATTAAGCTTCGCCTAGATTGAGTTGAAATAGCATGAGCTGATCTCAGTGATGACAAGGACAGATTTCATTTCCCAGCCCCCCATCATTTTGCAGTACTGGGGATCAAACTCAGGGCCTGGGGTGTGTCGGGCATGCGCTCCACAACTGAGCCATATGCCCAAGTCATCATTTTTCTTTATCTGGGGGAAAGGAAAGCCCCACAAAGAGATAGCCTAAGAACCAAGTGTTGGAATAACTGGTAAACTTTTGTCTGACCCATTTTAAATGCAGCGTTTGCTGATCCATCGAGTTAAGAGACTTTAAGTAGAAAGCATCCGTAGGATGCTACAGGGTCAGCGTCAGGAGTGGGGACCTGCCCCTGAGAACCCCAACGGTCAGGCACAAAGCCGCGCAGAACTCGATTTGTGAGAGTTGAAAACACTGGTTTCATTCCTCCCCACTGTGAATAGTTTTTTTTTTTCCCAGTGAACTGAAATACATTTAACTTTTCTGAATGCAACAGAATTTCATTAAGGCAGAGTTTGTTGTTGAGTAGATTCAGACACAAACAAGGAAAATCATGTTTCCTGAAATGGTTTTCACTTTAAAAATAGCAGCAGAGCCCAGTTTGAAATCCCTCTTTACCCAGCTCCTCTGCAAAGGGGTTTTATAGGGAAATGGGCAGCAGGACAAATGAGCTAGATATGGGACTCGTGCACAGGGCAGTCTCTCTCCTCATAAGGCAATAAAGACCCTGAGAAAGGACAGCAGAAGGGAGGGGGAAAGGGTGATCCATCTCATTTCCTGTGAGCACGGGGACCAGCCCTCCATCTGCCCATTGCTGCCCAGGGTGACAAGGGACGGTTATTGAGCACTTAACAGCCTCAGGCTATATTGTATCACAGAGACGGAGCTGAACCGGGGACGCAGCGGCTGGGCACCTCTTGGACTGGCCTAGGGACAGCAATAAAATAAACGAGAACTATGGATCAGCTCTCTCAGGCTTCCACCCTGGGAAAGGAGAATTGGGTCTCTCTGCAGACCCTGCTCCAGACACTGAGTTAGGACTTAAAAAAAAAAAAAAAAAGATATCCAGAATCTATGAATTAGAAACAGGGCGTAGGTAGGGCACCACGTACCAAAGTTGAGTTCGTGCTTTTACACACCAGTGTGCCGTCAGCAAAGCTGCGGAGCGTCTCCTCGCCTCAGCTTCCTTGTCTGTCAGCTAAAGCAGCTCACGGGGTCCTGCTAGTCAGTGAGCGCTTAGGCAAGTGGCAGGTGCAAAATGTCCCTATAAGCCTACAGTCAGAGGAGGAGAAGCAGGGGAACGGGGTGCTGCCTGCTGCGGAGGGAGGGACCCCTGCCCTGCCGTCCCTGATGGCCACTAAGGTAACGTGTGTGTACCAACCTACACCTGTGTGTGTGTGTAGCTTTTTATTTTTAAAAGATTTTAGTTTATATGTATGTATACATATGTACATATATGTATGTATTTTGTCTGCATATATGTGTATACATGAGCACTATGTGTGGCTGGTGTCCAAGGAGGCCAGGAAAGGGCACTGGATCCTCTGGAACAGTAGTTACACATGGTTGTGAGCCACCATGTGGATGCTGGGAAACGAACTTCTGCCGAAGCAGCCTATTTGTCTATATACTTACTACTTCTGGCGGTTTAAATAAAAATGTGTCCCCCACAGACTCGGGTATTTGAACCCTGGGTTCCCAGCCGGTGGCACTATTTAGGGAGGTCACGGAACCTTCAGGAGGTGCAGTCTTTTTTCTCTGTGTAGCTTTGTACCTTTCCTGGAACTCGCTTTGGAGACCAGGCTGGCCTCGAACTCATAGAGATCTGCCTGCCTCAGCCTCCCGAGTGCTGGGATTAAAGGCGTGCGCCACCACCGCCCAGCTCAGGAGGTGCAGTCTTGCTGGAGGACGTGCGGACTTTGGGGGTACCTAGCCCTGCCTGCTTCCAGTTCATTCTCTGTTACCTGTTGTGGCTTCAGATGTCATCAGCTTGCTTCTTGCTCCAGCCACCTGCTGCCATGCTGTACCCCTGTCACAGGCACTAACCCTTGGGAACCGTAAGCCAAAATAAACCGTTTCATAAGAGGCTTCTGGCCATGGTGTTTTCTCACAGCGACAGAAAGGAACTGATGTGATACTCACACTTCACATACACTGTGACGCCTTCCTTCTGCAAGTGATTGCATGTTTACAGTGCTAGGAACAAAGGCTTTAAAATCAGGGATTAGGAAGTCTTCCTCTGCCTCTCATTTGGACCTGGTGCTACGATCCTGGGCAGATTATTTCTCTAGAACCACCTCACTGTTTCTGTGCTGACATTTGAGTTTTCCATATTTAGAGGTGGGGGAGGGGGACCAGAACAAGAGGAAAATCGCAGATTGAGTGATAGAGTACAGGACTTAATTTCTGGCAACAAGTCCACATTCTCGATGTGTTTTGGATAAGGCAAGTGTTCAAGGTATCCATGAAGGCACACACTGGCTGGCTGGCAGGAGAAGCTGGCCCTAGAACCGCAAAATTGGGGGGTTGGTAAGAACGATAAATCAATATTGAAGCAAGCAAGTGGTCTACCGCGAAATGAACAAGGTGATGTGAGAGCGCTCTGTTCGGCTTAGAGGAAATGATAGAACTAGATACCAAGGAATTGCGATAAACCCAGGGTAGGTAGAAATGGCTGAAGCCAGGTTGTCCCCGTGGAGCTGAAGGACTGAGGGGCTGAGGGAACTGAACGCGCAGACAGTATCGTGCCCCCTGGAACCGACACTTTGAAGAGACATGTCCACCTCTCTAAACACTGTGACTTTTTCTTCAGTCTCCACACAGCTTCCTGGTGCTGAACCCCAGACCCCACCTTGTAGGACGGGGGTGTCGGGCTGGAGGAGAGTGGGTTTCAGCCTCTCCACTGTAGGCAGGGTTTAGACGCACTGGAGAGTGTATGTCACTGACAACTCAGCCCTGTAGGACTGAGAGTCCTGGAAGGCATGTTTTCAGAAAGGGTGGGACATGGCCAACCTATGTGAGTAACAGTCCCCGCTTTGTGTAGGAGGGTGGGGCCCTCAGAAACTGGACCAGGGAAGGCTGTTCAGCTCAGAGGCTGGTGGGGAGAGAGGTTCCAACTGCCAAGCTCGGCGACACAGTCAGAGGGACGGGGAGAGTAATGGGCTTTGTAGACAGGCAGGCTGGGTGAGGTCACCAGGAGAAGCCTGAGGAAATGCGGGGTGTGTGTGTGTGTGTGTGTGTGTGTGTGTGTGTGTGTGTGTGCGCGCGCACGTGTGTGTGTGTGTGTGTGTGCACGTGTGTGTGCGTGTGTGTGTGTGTGTGTGTGTGTGTGTGTGTGTGTGTGTGCATGATTCGAGTCCTCAGTAGCATTAACCAGAAGAAAACCCCACTTCAGGGCCAGATCCCACCCTACAAGCTACAGTGATCTACCTACAGATTTGAGCTCCTCTTTCTCTTCTACGAAATGCACAAAATGTTTTACGTGAAGTTGTTTCTCCATCTCAAAGGAGAGACTGCGGCTGGGAAGGTTGGTACTCCCAGACACTCGGTGTTCCATCAGGGCAAGAGAGCAGACAGTCCGTTCTCTTTGACACCTTCCTGGTCATGGCACCAGCCTGTTGGACTTTCAGTGTTCAGTCTAGGGACAGACTGGGGGTGTCCTGCTCTGTAAATGGCCGTCCACCAACTCCAGGAATGTGCTAGTGGTTTGCCTGAATTTTCCCCAAATGCCATCCCCGCCCCTGGATAAATAGAGGCTGGGTGGGACTGCAGCCGGAGAGATGCTCCACCCTGCCTCCAGACTATTTTCCACCTCCTTTTCTCCCCAATTAGCTCGTTTTTTCCCCTTTGAAATTCTATTTAGACACCAGCCTTGCCTATCAACCCGTCTCTCCTCACGTCACACTTCACACGGCGCATACTGTGTTCGTTAGAACACCCGGTAGCTGAGGACTAAGGTCATGGAGGTGGCCCTGTGCCTGGACTTTCAGGAGGAAGATCCCACAGTGAGCCTTTCTCATAATGACATAGTTATTAATCACAAGGTGAGCCTGTGATGAACACAGCAAATCCTCTCTCCATTGGCTTTTCATCTGCCGTTACTAATGAGGAAACAGAAATTACGGAGCCACCGAATTTTTTTTTTTTTTTGAGGACACGGCAGCAATTTTAGCAGCAATGATGTTAGTCATGGGATACCACTCAAATTGGCCCTGAGCCCCAATGTGAGACCAGCGATGCCCAACGTAGCAGCGTTTGCCACTCTAAAATCCAAGCAACTACAGGCAAACAGCTAAACAAAAGTGGGAAGTTTCAATACCATATTTTCTTTAACCCAGTATGCCACAACCTCACGGTTTCAGCATGCCACAGGTATAAAGATTATTAGCGTGACATTTAGTATTCTTCCTTAGCATTAAATATTTGAAATACGCTGCGCACTTCATGGCGCCTGTAAACCATAGTCCAAGAGTACAGCATTCATCAGTGGCTAGTGGCTCCTTTTCTTTGACAGACCAATTCTAGGAGGTTCCTAACTGTTTCTGTACTGTAAACCTTTGCGTGTGGGTGTGTGGGGTGGGGTGGTGTGGTCTGTGGCTGTGTTTGTGTGCATGCACGTGTGTGCACATGTAAGGAAGCCAGAGGCTGACATCAGGTGTCCTCCTCCACGGCCTTCCACTTTATTTTCTGAGACAGGGTCTCTCATTGAACATGGAGTTCACTGGTTGAGCCTGCTGGCTGGCCAATGAACTCCAGGGATCTGCCCGTCTCTAGCCCTGGGGTGTTGGAGAACCCGGCCGGAGGCAGGAACTGAAGCAGAGACCGTGGAGGAACACTGTTACTGTCTTGCTCAGCTACCTTCCTCATGTAGTCCAGGCCCACCCACCCACAGATACGGTGCCCACAGTAGGATGGCCCTCTCACACCCATCAGCAATTAATTAGATGCCCCCACAGATGCCCGCAGGCCAGTGTGATGGAGGCGAGCGTCTCTCTTCCCAAGTATGTCTGGGTTTGTGCCAGGTGGACAAAAACTTGCTAGCATAGTCACAGGTTCTATGAACTCATTTATAGGAAGTATACAGACGAGGTGAGGGTACTGAGAGAGGGTGCTGACTGGCTGTTGCCAAGGCTACCAGGAAGGGTGTGGGGAATCTGGTTTATAGTCAGGAGGTTTCTTTCTGGGATGATAGAAATGTGCAAGAGCAGAGCAAAGTGGCAGTTGTGTGGCCTCGTGAACACACGATCTGCTGACATGCCACTCTGACATGGACAAGTGTGTAACTTCACCTCACTAACGTACTTATTTCTGGGGAAGGCTGGCCCCCAGGTGCCTTCTGATTTGCATCCTGCCCTAGGAGGTGCGGCTCCATCTCCACCTAGTGGCAAAAACACCTTGTGTCAGGCTCCAAGACAAAGATGCATGCCTGCCCCATCACAGAGGAGAACCATGATCTAAAGCCGGACCAAAGTCCACACCTCCAGCGGGATGTCTGTCCCATGAGAGTCCAGATGTTGAATAATGGCAGCTGTCAGCTGCTCTGGCAGGAGAGCAAGGTGGTTTCTGGTGCTGGTCCTGGTGTGGACTCAAAACTCTGACACTTTCTGGGGTTGGTTTATCTGTCTGTACAATGGGAACAAGCTTCCCCATCACAGTATTACCATGAGGCTAATAAAAGACAGCCCAAGAAACACAGCTAACACATGTGGATGTCTTCCTTTCCTTCTAGATGTTTAAGAACAATGGGATCTTACAAACCGCACACAAGACGGGTTATTCTTCCAAGAGGGACGCCCTTGCTCCAGACTGTCAGATGGACGAAAGAGATGATGGGTGCTGGAGCAAAGAGGCAGGGTTGGGGGTTATCATGGGAGGAAGTGGAGGACAGAAGCATCAGGCACAGGGCAGAACTCAGTTTTCTGTTTCCCCAGTGAACTGTGTGCTCTTCACAAGAAAGCGGAACATTGGGCCCCCTGATTTCTGAATTACCACCATCTAGGGTAGAACACATGTTAGAGTCTAGAACATGCTAGCTGAGAAAGTTATTTATTTATTTATTTATTTATTTATTTATTCATTCATTCATTCATTCATTCATTTGGTTTTTCAAGACAGGGTTCTCTGTGCAGTTTTTGGTGCCTGTCCTGGAACTTGCTTTGTAGACCAGGCTGACCTCAAACTCACAAAGATCCGCCTGGCTCTGCCTCCTGAGTGCTTGGATTAAAGGCGTGCGCCGTCACCACCCGGCAAGTAAGTAATTATTAATGTGCAATAAGGTGTAGTTTGCAGGTGAGCCCCAAAGTAGTGGCTAGAGCAGCCTTCTTTCTCAATACCCTAAATGCATAAATTATATTTGTTTTGGGGTGCATCATTCAAGTGAATTTTCCATAGATCTACAGAAACAATAGAACAGTGAGTTGCTTCGTATAAACCAAATGCTTAAAAAACTGCCCAACAGAAAGGGATACGTTATTACTAAAATATTGACCCAACAGACAGAGATTTCCCAAGCTAATTTTGAAATCTAAACTTGCCTTAAATGCCACATATGCAACCCTTGGAAATGAGGAAGACGGGGCTGTGAAGTTCCAGAATGTTCTCCTGACACTGGAAAGTGGGAAGGCCCAGCCTTACTGGAACAAACCATCTCAAACCATCCAGCTGGGCATTGAAAACAACCCAAATGGATGCTTTCCTTGTCAATCCTCAGCCAGCTAGTTAATACACCTTCCTGCTGCAGGAAGGTCTGAAACATTTTTGAATCTCGTAGACGGAGAGTCTGAGGTAGTGAAACGTGGTGACTCTGCACCGTATGCGTACAGTGCCCGTGGAGGCCGGAAGAGGGCATCAGATCCCCCAGAACTGGTTGTGAGCTGCTGTGTGAACACGGCTTTGGGGAAACTGGGTCATTTGCAAGAGCAACCAGTTATCTGAGCCATCTCCCCAGTCCCCGGGTAGTTACTAGTCTTCAACTACAAGTCCGTGGTGTCCTCTGTGGTATCCAGCAGGATGGTGGACAACTAGGGCCATTCTGGAACAGCACCAGCCAAGCCCACCCCCTTTGCACACTGTTCCTACCCAGGTGGCCCTATGGCCCCTGGCACACAGAAACCCTGGGAAAACAGTGAACTGTTTGCATTGTAACCAGGAAAAAACAAACAGCAACAACAACAACAACAACAAAAATAACTGTCATTTCTGAGGACGTGTAATGCCCAGGCATGCCAGAGGCAACCTAAAACACTGAAACAAGCCTGGCCCCAGGAAGGAAACTCACTTCTTGCTTTATCCCATCACCTACTACCTAGGGAGAGCTCCTGAGTAAAGGAATGTAGGTGTTGGGAAATCTGCAAGAGCATGAGCTCTTTCGATCCATGCGGGCCCTTATCCACAACCTGCGCTTGACTTGGGGGATGCAAAGAACAGCACCAGCAGGGTGTCTCAGAACAGGCTCTGTTTGGATAGACTGAGAGGAGGCACACACACACACACACACACACACACACACACACACACACACACGAGAGACAGACTCAGCCCAGAGACTCTTTTCTCATAGATTTTAGTTGACAACAATATGTTGTCTAGCGCAGAACAACCAGTTCTGAGGGAGGCTTCCTGAGCCACCGGTACTGACATGTGCCCCTGGCTCCGTGCTGGGCACCTCAGCCCATATCTTTCCTTAAAGGGGCTGAGCCCAGGAGCTAGAGTTCCAGGCAGTTGTGAGCCACCTGATGCGCGTTAAGAACATTGGTTGCTCTTCTAGAGGACCGTCTCATTAGCATGCAAATTTGCTGTATTCTTTAAAACTGGTAAAACGAGATGCTCATCAAAACACTACTTCAAAATAAATTCCTTTACGCTGTCTTGTCAGCCAATGCTCGACTGACACAGCTATTTTATATACCTATGTACTTGAAGTTGTTTAAAAGTTTCTCAGGTGTAAAGGAGTTCTGAGCATACAAAGTATAAGAAACTCAGGCCTATTAAGAGCACTGGCTGCTCTTCCAGAGGACCCAGGTTCAATTCCCAGCACCCACATGGCAGCTCACAACTGCCTATAACTCCTGTTCCAGGGGATCTGACTCCCTCACATAGACATACTGCTACATACATGTAGGCAAAACATCAGTGCACATAAAATACAAATAAATAAATAAATAAATAGTATATATGTGTGTATATACATATGTCTACACATATATACTATTTATTTATTTATACATATATACACATATCTATCTACATCTATATATCTATATCTATCTGTCTATCATCTATCTATCTATCTATCTATCTATCTATCTATCTATCTATAGAGAGAAACCCAAGCCTATGCTACAGGAAAGGTCAAATCTGATGTCTCCAAGAGCATTTTATGTCTCTCCTAATGTGTCGTCTACCTGGGTAACCCTGTGACTGCCAAGGCTGATGTGACAGTTGATCTGCTTACATTCCAGGTTTCTGAATTGGATGAAATGACCCTTCCCTAGACTGGAAAGGCTATTGTGTGTGCACACAGCCAGAGATCTGGGATGCCTTTTGCAAAACATTGGGTGCCCTAGAAAACAGATGTGGGTCTGCTGGTGAGGGCACGCTGGGAGAGGGTGGTGAATTCAGACAGGTCCCAAAAGCAGGGAGGTCAGGGCAGAGGGTGGGCGGCTAGGGCAGAGAGTGGTCACCACAAAGCTGGCGTGGGCGACTGGATGGGGCCTTCACTGCAGCCTAGGACCACACCGAAGGAGCTGCTGGGCCCCCCTGGAAACCTCCATGGTGTAAAATGCATGAGCTGTGTTTTGCGAATGGACTTCCATCTGGCTGAGTCCCCAAACAGCTCTCTTTCTCCAACCTGATGAAAGAGACACTTGAAATGGATTTGACCTTTTCAGATCCAGGCAGATGACTGGAAAGGTCTTTGCAGTAAACGAAGCAGCCCTGAGGAGCATCCAGTTCAAGAGGGACACAGGAAATGGCCATGGGTGGCTTTACTCTGATAATATTTCTAACGAGCATCCTTTTGCACAGGGTGGTTAACCCTCTGGCTGCATGCGTGGCGGGGACGTAAATATTAGTTCTGCAACGACACTGGTGCTATTGTGGCCTGTTAGGTGTTCCCACCCATAAGCTGGATGAAGGCAGAGGTTTCACACTGGTTACAGTGGAGAGTGAGGGAAGGGTGGAGGGCACTAAATATAGCAAATGACCTTCAGGCTCTCTAATAGACGGCCGAGCTCTAGAGAGACACAAGGTCAAACACAAAACAATACTTTATTTCAGAAGAAACGGCAAACTGTGTTTTGACCACGCCTCCTTACAAAAATAACAACAGAGAACAATTAAAAAAAAAATAACACCACCACAACCAAATCCACGCCATTCAAAGTAAGATACCTCTTAGGTTTCTGATGCGTCCACTCACTTCCAGGAAATTGTGTGTGTGTTGTTCACTTCCTGACAGCTTTCACTGATTTAATTATTATTAGTTTTTATTAAAAGTTCATTGTGAAGGACTTTCAAATGAAAACTATTATGCAGTGAGAACAGTCGGACTTAAACGCCTGTGCATCTCAATGAACTTCTACACAGTCAGAACAGCACTTCTGAAGCTGCGGGCTTCACCCTGGAGTTGACACTTCCTCTGTCGAATCCACTTTTTGTTTGTTTGTTTGTTTGGTTGGTTTTTTGGTCTCCCTACATTCATATTCTGAGGTCATAAACTCCAGCCTCAGGGGGGCTGGAGAGCTGGCTCAGTGGGTAAGAACACTGGCTGCTCTTGCCGAGGACCCAGGTTTGGGTTCCCAGCACCCACATAGTGGTTCATAATTACCCCTTATTCCAGTTCCATGGAATCCGATGCCCTATTCTGGACCCATGGACACCAGGCATGTATGTGGTGCACATACATACACGCAGGGAAAACACTGATACACATAAAATAAAATTATCTAAAAGAAATTTCATCTCCAGAATGTGACAGGAACTGAGAATAGGGTCTTTTAAGGAACTATTTAAATTAAAATGGAAAGGAAAGCCTTCTTACTGAGACATCTGAAAGCAGGCATGCTTAGTCAATGAATCTGTTGTCTGCTGTCTGGCACCTCTGGATAGATGCCAGCTCCACAGAAGTCACTAGGCACACAGTAAGTGCCTAGTGACTATGCCCAGTGGGTTAACTTCCTCAGGACAGAGTCTTACATCAAGGAGGTGTTTGAGCTTATGACAATGCCACTGACCAGTGTCTTAATTCTCAGTGGGCAGGTGTTTAGCTTACTTCAAGGACCCTTTTCTCTCTTTTTTTTGAGACAGGGTTTCTCTGTGTAGTCCTGGCATTCCTGGATCTCACTCTGTAGACCAGGCTGGCCTCAAACTCATAGAGATCCACCTGCCTCTGCCTCCCGAGTGCTGGGATTTAAAGGCAGGTGCTACCACTGCCCAACTCAAGAACACTTTTCAAAGTTGAAATGTTATTGATCAGATTTACTTTGGTGATAAATGACACGGCTATTCCTCATAGGAAAGGTTCGTATTAAATTATTTCTCTCTAAACATTTGTTCTCTTTGAGGATCTGTTGGATTTCTCTAACTTGAATGTAGTAGACATTCATCGCATCTCCTGATACAAGAGCAAAAATAAATTTTAAGTTTATCCAATGTTGTTTTCTTTTTAAAATATTTTTTTTAATTTTAAGTGTGTGTGTGTGTGTGTGTGTGTGTGTGTGTGTGTGTGTGTGTCTGTGTGTGCAGTGCCTGTGGAGGCCAGAAGAGGGCATCAGATTCCCTGGAACTGGAGTTATAGGCTGCTATAAATTGCCTGTGGGTGCTGGGAATTGAACCTGGGTCCTCCAAAAGAGCAGCCAGCGCTCTTAACTGCTGAGCCATCTCTCCAACCCTGTAAACTGTTTACTTAAAAACCTCTCCTCTTCATTCTTTTTTTTTTTTTTAAAGAGCTGTGCATCTGGCTTCAGCACAGTCTCTTATGTCTCCATACTTCCCAGCATGAGCTCCAAGGGTAGAAGACGGTACAGTCTTAATAAATGCCTGATGATGAATAATTAATAATATTAAAAATTATCATCATCCCCTTATCCTCGCTCCCGAGAGCAGTGGCAGATGGTGAATCTTGGCTGTGCCTGTGGCTGCCCATAGATCTTAGAAGAAGCCAGTGTTCACAGAACAGCATCTCACAGGAGTCTCATGTGTGTTTTATGGTTGTTATTCCAAAGGTTCTTTTTGGCACAGGCTTCACTGACAGATGAGCTTGTATCCTTTCTCAGAGGAATTCAGTTTTCAAACAACAACAACAAAAATCCAAGCGAACCAGACAAACTCACAGGCCTGTCCTTGAACGCAGGAGGAGGAGCGGCAGGGCGAGGCTCCTTCTTGCTTTCACATTTTGCAAATGTGAGCTCCAATCCGAATGTCACGACTATAACCTCCGGCTGGAGAGGTCACTCGGTGGTTAAGAGCCCTGGGGGCTCCGCCAGAGGACCCGGGTTCAATTCCCAGTACCTACATGGCACTCACAGCCGTCTGCAACTCCAGTTCCAGGGGACCCTACACCCTCTTCCGGCCTCTGCAGGCATTGTACATATTTGGTGCATAGACACATATGCAGACAAAATACCCATATACGTAAAATAATAAACAAAAATTTAATGAATTTTTAATTAAAATGCCACATTCCAAGCACACTGATGTGTAGGCCGCTAAACAGCACAAACATTCTCTATAAATACATTTCTTTTTCTTCATCATTCACTTTGGCGGATGTTGAACATTTTACCTGCTCCCATAAACTTTATTTTCAACTTGCTAAAATTCAGTCACTAGCCAAGAGAGACACTACATACAGATTTGAGATGGCAGCTTCGGCAACCCAACACGTGCCAAGGTTTGCATACAGTACCTGTGTTTTTCTTCTAGCTGTCTCTACAAAATATGTGTCTTCAGGGAAGGCTGTTGCCACTCACAGTAGAACCAAAGAAAATACTAACATTGGGTGGCAACCAGTCTGAAAAGCTTGCTCAGAAAGACAGACGATGATAATCAAACCCATTCATAATGGCAGGAAGCAATGAGCAGTGCTCACGGGCAGACTATGTTGAATGACTGCTGTCACATTTCCCACCCAAGTCCCCGGTTTCCAGTGTGGGCATGAAGAGAGTGGGGAAAAATGTCCCTTTAAAAGGGAGTACCTGCAGACAGTGGATCTGCTTTGCACGCTCAGTTCATCATCAAACCGGAAGTTCCAGGAGAGCCAACGCTAGACGCTGTGAGAACCGCGGTGGGCAACGCTCCTGGTTCAGCTCAGTGGTTTCAAAACCGCCGCTTGACTCATTTCATAAAACAGCATCTGAAGGAAAGGCGTGCCCTGGCATGTTGCAACGGCCAACATCCGTGTGGTGGAAACCATATCTGATTGGGATTCCAGCGCAACCTCATCAACTAACCAGTTGGAAATCTTGCGCTCGAGAGCAAGTGGGCTGCTGTCCCTGTACGGCAGCTCCTGCCCGTGTGAAAATAGATCATGAACAATAATACGTGCCAGTCTGAACTGCAGCTGAGATAGAGGGAGAAAGAGCATGGGGGGAATTTCATGCCCTCTTCATACGATCTGGGCACATTATTCTTATTATATGGATGGAGAGGCTGAGGCTTTGTGAATTCCAGGTCCCTCATAATAAATGCTTGCCCGATGAGATGCATTTTTTATAAGATGTAATGGTTCCATGACTTATTTGAACCTAATAAAAAAAGAAAAGTACCTTTATGTTTTTCTCCATGGTTTTCACCATGCTGCCTCTTGCCTTTGCGATGGGCTAGGATAGTCCTTGCCTTTGAATGTCCCTTGCATAATGATTCGCACACAGGTTGGAAACTAGTGGGTAGCAGAGAATAAAACTAACCAACCAAAGAAACAAAAAACAAAAACAAAAACAAAAAACAACCCCCCCCCCAAAAAAAAAACCCTTGAGAATCAGAGCCTCAATATTCAGCGGCTTGATCGACAGAGAAAATATGTATTAAAGACCTTTCATGATGGGCACTTACATCCATGACTGAGCTCAAGTCACACACCATGTCTGTGTTTTTGAGTGAGGCACTGTGTCCATTTTAAAGATGAGAAAATTGAAGTTCATCAGTCAGGTTACTGATGAAGGGAGCATGGCTATGGGTGATTATTTTATTCCAATTCAAGTTTGGCTCAGGACCAGCCTCCTTTTTGTGGTCTTGTCAGTTCCAGCAGACGAACGGAGGCAACAAAAATCATGATCAGGGCCGGGCGGTGGTGGCGCATGCCTTTAGTCCCAGCACTCGGGAGGCAGAGGCAGGCAGATCTCTGTGAGTTTGAGGCCAGTCTGGACTACAGAGTGAGTTCCAGGAAAGGTGCAAAGCAACACAGAGAAACTGTGTCTCCAAAAAACCAAAAAAACCAAAAAAAAAAAAAAAGCAAAAAACAAAGAAAATAAAAAAAATAATTCAAAATGACATCTTAATTTTAAAAAAGTCAGTCATAAAATGTAACAGCAGAATGATAGAATAAACATCAGAAGATAACATTCTCTCACCCAGTCCTTGCCTTTGAACCCTTTGCTTAAAATGACTACTACTGACAAAAATATATTTAAAATAAACAACCTCTGAATAGAATATTTCTTTTAAATATAGCAGACAATTAACATCACATCTTTAAAAGTAATTCTGACCAATTTTCCTCCTCTGTGCTCATTAAAATTCTACCCCTCAAGTGCTAAAATTCCACAGGCCTCTGGCTCTCCTTGCGACTTACCACACCCTCCTGAGTCTCACACTGTTTTAATGACATCATCACTCCATACGGTTCTTGGTGATTAACTGTAATTGTTCTAGATACATATTTTATTTCTCCAAATGGGTATTACATCTTTGGAGATATAGGTCCTCTTTATTGATTTTTCTGTGTAACTGAACCCAAGATCTTGATAGTGTTGTAATATTGGAGAAAAAACTTAAAGATTTGGGGCTGGAGAGATGGCTCAGAGGTTAAGAGCACTGACTGCTCTTCCAGAGGTCCTGAGTTCAATTCCCAGCAACCACATGGTGGCTCACAACCATCTATAATGAGACCTGGTGCCCTCTTCTGGCCTGCAGTCATACATGCTGTATACATAGTAAATAGTAAATAAATAAATCTTTGAAAAAAAAAAAAACTTAAAGATTTATTTTTATTTATGTTTATGTGTGTGTTTGTGTGACTGTAAACCAAGAGTGTTTGGGTGCCCACAGACACCAGATGAGAGTGTAGGATCCCTAGGAGCTGGAATTACAGGGGGTCGTGAGCTTGCCTGGTGTGAGTGCTGGGAATTGGTCTCAGGTCCTCTGGAACCACGGGACTCTGGCCCTCCTAACCACTGAGCCACCTCTCCAGCCCCTGAAGAATTTTTTAAAACGAAGAAAACGCTGCAGAGTGTAAAATGTTGCTGGCATCCTCTTTCTCACATTGTATTTTAAATGACAATTATAAAAATGTCGACGAAGAACTGGCTCCAGGTGGGCACAGATCATTAGGTTGTTGGGCTTCTTTGGTTTAGTCTGGTTTGGGTTTGTACAATACAGTAATGACAAGTTTGTTATCAACATCTCACTGATGAGGTCTCACAGACAATGGGGAGTGTCATCAATGAAAATGTTATCGGTTCTTTTGAAATTAGGGCAGCTGCCTAGAAGACTTTCCTCAGTCCACATACCAGCAGTTAACTGCCTGATATTGCATTGAGCCTTGTGGGTCCTGGAAGATGCGTTCTTGGCTTCAGAGGTCTATACAGGCTGGTAGCAAGACAAGGTTGCTCTCAGCATGGTGTGTCTGCCTTGTAAGTTTCTATAAGAATCACACGCTTTGATGGAACAGAGTCAGATCTGTTAGCCTCCTCAATGGTCTGTGCCCGTGCTTCCCACTGGGTGAGCGTTTTCAGATTTGAGTTTGGACATTCCGTGATGGACAAAGGCCATATTGGCATTTCATAGGCAGGTGGCGGAATTACTTGAGACTCTGCAGGTGTGGAGTTTCCCCGAACAATGAAGAACTGTCCCAGATCCCACCCGACTGTCAACTGATAAAAAGCTCAAGTCTAAAGATGTTAAGTCTGGAATCCGTTTGACAGAGAAATGAAACTATTTTTGCACAAGACTAATATTCTCTACGTTTCCTCAGAAAGGCTGGGGCTTGTTTTATTTGGGGTGTTAACAGGAATCAGGCGATGGTTTGGAAAGTTATAATACTGAAGGCAATGCCATATCTGCCTGACTTGGTCTGTACCTGCGTCACTGTAGTTAGGGAAGCCTTGCAAAAGAGGACATGTCAGCTCATCAGATTGTCTTTCCAGGCACGTGCTGGCATTCTGAGTATTCACTGGGAGAGCTGTCCTTATCTGTGGGGCTAGAGAGACGGCTCAGCAGTTAAGAGCACAAGGCTGCTCCTGCAGATCAGGGTCCGGTTCCCAGCACCCATTTGGCTGCTCATCACCATCTGTAATTCCAGTTACAGGGGATCTAACGCCCTCTTGTGGCTTCTGCTGGTACTAATGTATGTGATGCACAGACACACACTGAGGAACACACACACATCAAACATTTTTAAAGGACCTAAGAATATTAAAGAGGAAACTTCATCTTAGGTGAGTACTCTATACACCGATTACTTTGTGGTGTAATTTCAGACTTTAAGGTATACACAGGGAGGTTTCAGTAGGAGCTGAGTAACACAGACATTCATGGAATTCTAAGAAGGTCAAGTAAGAGCATGATGGCTGGGTGTACAGTTAGACAAATTATTTGAACAAAAGGTACAGCTAAAAACTATTTTATTGAGAAGTAAAGAGCGATGCTAGGTCACAAACATATCAGCAGCTACAATAATTTTAACCCTGCTTTGATGGTCTTACTAAGCCTGACTGTTTCTGAAGTAGGGAACATGCTGCTTTTGGAGGCAAATGTAATTTTAATTTTTTTCCTTTAACAGAAAACAAAGGATGGCACTGAGTTTAAGAAAGACAACTCCTTCTCCCCAGTGATCATTTTAAAGGCTTGTTAGGTGTGGGTTGGCCGCTCTGAGGATGGACAGCACCCTGGCCCGTTGTCCGTTTCTGAAATGACACTTGGTTGTTCCTGTGGCTACCAGGTGGAGCCGCTCAGCAGGTTCTTCTGTGTAACTAGGTCACTCTGTCACAGAGCCAGCCGCTATGACTTTTGCTGGTATCCAGGTGACCAGCTTTGATTCACTGTGGTTTCAACTCAACTGTGTAACCCACATTTTCAGAAGAAAGAGGGGGGTCTACAAGGGGAGCTCTGGCATACAGAAATAAAGCAGAATTAAGGCCAAGAAATTTATTCCCCCCTGGCCCCTGCTCTGAAAATAATTTATTTTATATGATTAAGAATGTATCTCATCAGGCAGTGGTGATGCACACCTTTAATCCCAGCACTCAGGAAGCATAGATAGGTAGATCTCTGAGTTCAAGGCCAGCCTGATCTACATAGTTCCAGAAGAGCTAGGGCTACAAAGAGAAACACACATACACACACACTAAATGTATCTCAAGAGCCTGTCTTGAACACACACACACACACACACACACACACACACACACACACACACACACTAAATGTACCTCAAGAGCCTGGAGAGATGCAGCTAAGGTCACTGGCTGCTCTTACAGAGGAACCAGGTTCAATTCCCAGCACCTACATAGCAGCTCACAACCATCTAGTTCCAGGGGAGCTGACACCCTTTTTTGCCCTCTGAGGGCATCAGATACCTACATGGTGCGCAGACATACATGCAGGCAAAACACCCATCAATTACAAGATTTAAGAGAATGCATGTCAGAATGCTCCCATACATCTGGCTAAGGAGGGATGCTGCGCACACCTGGGAGAAAAGCTTGCCAATTCTATGCCACCTTTGAGAGGAGCCATGAAGAGCCTGAGGATTGGCATTATGGTGTGCCGCCCTCCTCCCTCCACAGGAAACAGAACTCAGAGAACTCCTGTCAGATAGCAAAACACAACGTTTCTTAAGACAAAGGGAATCAGTTCTTTATCAGAATATACTTTGGGAGCTTGAAGGATAAAACAGGATTCAGGCTTTGTCAATACAGTAAGGGGCAATTATAAACTGTAATTATATCAACAACAGTATCTGCTAGCAGATAGTTTGAGGTGGTTATGACTAAACACAATCCTTTTCCATGTTAATAATATCCCTTGAAAGCTGTAAACTGGGGAGAAAATAGACCCACTTACCAGTTGTGAACACAAAGCTCTGAAAAACCCATACTACCTTTGAAATAGGCCGTTGAAAAAAGACACAAAGGTAACCTCAATGATGCTAGCGAAGGGTCAGCAATTTCCCTGAAAACACACCACGCACCTCTATGATTTCTTTGCAAGCCCTGGCTAGCGCTCTCATCAAAAATCACATTGCCACTATAAAACCACTGAGTCTGACGGGGTCTCGATGAGCCAGACACACAGCTGTCTGGGGGTCATCTGGTTATAAACTATGTTACAGATGGGAACGTGTACACCCTTTCACCACTTCAGTATTTTACTCTCTGGACAGAGGAAACTCACTAGTAAAGAAGCAGGTGTGTTTACCCAGGAAACAGGTCTTTGCCAGAAAGCAGGCAACCAGGACAGGGTTGAGCACCACCCACCCTCCCACAGGCTCCACCCCCTCGTCCCCCCAAGCCCTCCAAGCCCTCCCAAGCCCCCTCCACCCAGCTCCCCCAGCTTCGCAGACACTCTGCAAGGTCAGGGAGTGAAGGGGCAGAGAAGAGGGCAGAGACCGGTCCCTGGGGATGAGAACGAAGGAAGAGAAAGAGAGACAAGAGCCAGGCAGGGCTTGCCTTTCATAAGGGAACTTAGTGAATGCACACAGGGGGTGCTCAGCTGAGGAGGTGCCCTGTCAGGACCCCACAGGCAGGCCAGTACAGATGCCTGAATGCTAACACAGCCCACGGCTGATTCTTATCATCCATCTTCCATTTGATTTCTTTCCTGCAGTAGCTGCTTGGGCGGATTTCAAACAGCCAGCAAGCTGCTTTGTTGCTGTTTCCTCATGTTTGAACTCCCTTTCTGCAAAAGGAAGAAAAGTCGGTCGGAGGGTGGGGCTGGGTGTGTCACAGGAGAGACGGGCACGGGGTTTGAGCCCCCGCTACCACAAACAATAAAGCAAAGACCCCGATAAGCTGCGGGCCCAGCTCCCAGGAGTAATTCTGGTTTCTGTGGTTCGTTTTCGTTTTCCTTAGTTTGGCTATGCTGGGGATATTCTCCACAAACACTCCACCCTCCACGGACGAACTGAGCGGGAATAACTTTTAAGTTCAATATTGTCATAAACCAAAGACAGAAAAAAAAGCCATTTTGCTTAAAATGTACTTTTTACATTCTTTGGTTTCTTAAAATATTGAAACATCCCACATGAAATTATTAAGACATTAATAAATTAATAAACTGAATTGTAAGGGCTAGGGAGGTGACTCATAGGCAAAACTCTGGCCACTTAACCCGAGCACCCGAGTTCAATCCCTGGGACTCACATGGTGGAAGGACTAAAGGATTCCCACAAGCTGTCCCCTGACTGCCACCCACAGCCTGTGACTGTACCCCCATCGATAAATAAATGAAATAAAGTCAACCGGTAAAGCTCTATACCTCAGTGGTGCTGGTCGGGACTGCTATACACAGTTACTTCCAAAGCCTTTTGGTATTAAGGTTTATTTCTAACGAACCATATAAAGACGCACATTTCTCTTCCAGCTTAGCTCATTTCTCTGCCACAGAAAGTAAGCACACATTTAGAGATTCGTCTCTAAGTCCGCATCCTTCACCCTTCAGGAGAGGGTTCTCCACAAGGGTTGTCTTTTGCAAGTCATTTGTTCTCTCTTAACCCACCCCTTCGTCCTGCACCTCAGTCTCCTGAAGTCCTCTGCCCCCTGGCACCAGGCTCCCAGTTGTATCCATAGTCTATTTGTTTGACATGGTGAAAACCGGTAATAAGCACAGGCCAGGCTCTGAGAGCCAAGTTTCACTGCAGACTTTGCAAGGAACCACCCCTGGACCCTGAAAACCACCAGGATGTCAGCAGCATTTGGGATTTGGCCTTGGCTCATATGACCCACCCTGACTGGAGAGAGCCAAAGTCCACTGCTAAGCCTGGAAGGGCAGGAATGCACTTGGCTGCCTCAGCAGAAAATCCAGGCCCTGGGATGCAGGGGTGGGTGGTGTGTCCGGGAGAGCTGTACAAGCAAGAAGGTACACCAGCCCGTTTGCCCAGCTCCAGTGCAGTGAGGCCCGCAAGTCCCTTCCCCAGGAGACTGCAGTCTCTACCTGTGGAGGAGGGCTTCTTTCCTCAAGATCATTTCAGGCTTCTGAGTCTCTCAAGGAATGGGGGTGGGGGTGGGGTGAACATTCTGGAATGTACAAATCAGGAGCTGCTCACCTCTCCATCAAGCCGTCCTCAAGGCAGAGGGAGTGCATCCTATCCACAGTTGTATATAGTGACACCTAGTGGTGGCAGTTAGTACAGACGGAGAGGGATGCTTGAAGCCACAGACCCACCGAAAACCACCCAGCCTGTCTGGAGGTGAATTCCAGACAGTCCAGGCTCACTCTCAGTCTGTCCACCTTCTCTATGAGGGACATCATCCTTAAAGGGCTGAATGTCCACTGTGAGGTTTTCTGCTTCCTCTTAGATATGATAACCATACTGAGATATGACTGCATGATAAAATTAAAAAAACTCTTTGATTCTTTCACTTTTCGTTTCAAGGAATGATGAAGTAAGCAAAAATCACAGACATGTCCTTCAGAGACGCCCCACCGGGCGCCCTACAACCTTTGTGTGGTACCACCCCAAGATGACATTAGTCGTCAGAAGTGAACTTCAACCTGGGATTGTCCAGGCGGGCAGAATCACACACCAGCCTCCAAACACAAACAGCAACACCTTCTGCCTGCGAGAGACAGGCAAAGTCCCAGTGACATGCCTCTGTGATCTCGAGGTGACGATTCCAGGAGACAAGGATGGAAATGTCTGTTAGGGACCAAACAGCACTTTCCCAAAATAGTTTGTATTGAAGGTGTAACGGCCAGAGTGGTAATGTCTTGAGATGGGACCTACGGAAGGTCCTTAGGATTAGGTGAAGTCATGGCGGGGGTGGGGGGGAGGGCGGGGTGGTGGTGGTCTCAAAGAATTAGTGCCCCGATAAGGAAGAGCCAGCTGCAATCTTGCCCACTGTTTCTCCCTGTGTCATGTGATTAGACAGTGACAAAGTTGCCATTCCTTGAGAATACCTAACTATACTGGCACACTGCACAATGGCCAGGAAGTAAATGTTCATTGTTTAAGCCACCTGGCCTGTGGCACTTTGTTACCACAGCCAAAGTGATGGCCAATAATAGGAATCACCAATAATAGGAAGTACTGCTGGTACTCAGCATGGGCCAGGAAAGAGGTTCTTCCCAGAGCCTCTGGGTAAGGACTCAGGTTGGTCAAGACCTTGGTTCTGACTTTGAGCAAAGGGTCAAACTTCCCATGTCATGGAGAGATAATAAGTACATGATGTTGTTAAACAGCTGAAAAGCAGTACAGGCAATTACCAATTTGGGAGAGGGGGTTGGATTAAGACATGGACACACACACACACACACACACACACACACACACACACACCATCTTTTCCTGCGGCTAAACTCACTTCTCTGTCTCATTCTCTCTCTCCTAATTATTCCAGGGCCCACCCACTCACCACCTCACAACCTCCCCTAGCCATTCATCTGGATTTCATCCACTCTCATCAGTAGAGCCCTGCCCTTCCCTCCAAACACAGGCAATTTCGCCAGATTATTTCTTCACACCAGAGAGTACAGAATTCTGAACCCCAGAAAAATGTTCCTAGCAAGGACATGCTCACTAGTCCAGGGTGTTCAGGTGGTTTTTTTGTTTTGTTTTGTTTTAAAACAATTGGTTTTTCTTCTTCCTACTAGCTATTTTACATTTGAGGAAATTTTATTCTAACGGTTTTGGGTAAGATGCTCTTTTCTCTGTGAAGTGGCATTTATGGCTGGAGCAGATGGCAGCACAAATGTCACAAGCCGTCACCAATTGCATATCCGTTGCAATGTGACTTACGCTCTCCTAATACCAGGATGAGGAATCTACTTATCTGCTGGAGTCTGAGCTTGCCTGAGTGACTTATATGACCAAAAGGACGCAGGCAAAGGCCAGGTAAGGCCATAAAGTCTTTCTCTCTTGCTTCTGGGAACCTTGGCTACTACAGGGACAAGCCAGCTCAGTGTCTTGAGAGTAGAGACCTGTGGAGACAGGCTTGCTGCCTTCAATGCACATTGAGGGCCTAGGATGTGAGGAACAGCTTACTGCCCAAGCCAGGTCACACATACCCTCACACACACACACACACACACACACACACACACACACACACACACAAGTAGTCTGAGATTGTACTACTGAGGAGAAATGGAAGGATTATCAACGAAAACTTGGACTCGCAAGTCCGTCTGCATTTTAACTTAGAGCTCAGTTTCACACCACTTAGACCAAAATACATCAGGCCCTAAATTTGATTTTGAGTGACTCTTGACTGAGAAGGTCTTCAGGTGGTGCTCCTGGTAGAGGGACAGGCAAACTTCTCCAAAGGAACACAGCTTTGTCCTTTGTGTAAAGAATTCCCATGAAAAAAATTCCAAGGAAAATAAGCAGTTGATGAAAAAAATAAAACCCATCGCTAAGTAGTTATCAAGTTAAATATTCAAGGAAATAGGGACTTATAAAGAGTAACTTTTAGAGGCGCTGGAGCATTGAAGAGAACTCCCTGCTCTTACAGAGGACTGTGTTCTGTTCCCAGCATTCATATGGCAATTCACAACCATATGTAACTCCAGTTCCAGGGGATCTGATGCCCTCTTCTGGCCCCTACAGGTACTGCACACAGGAGGTGCATATGCATACAGGTAGGCAATTTTTTTTTTTTTTTTTTTTAGTCAGGGTTTCTCTGTGTAGCCCTAGCTGTCCTAAAACTCACTCTGTAGACAAGACTGGCCTTGAACTCACAGAGATCTGCCTGTCTCTGCCTCCTGAGTGCTGGGATTAAAGGTGTGTACTACTACTGCTTGGTGAAAGTAATTTTTAAAAGTATAACATGTAAAAACAATAGAGGGCAGAAATAGACTCACCCTCTCCCCCAAGGGTATTCAATGGTAGAATTATAAGATACAAACTACAAAATAACCATAAATAAAAGACATGTTTTAAAATGTATGACCCGAACCAAAAAGATTAGAAATATACAAATACATCAGAAAAAAAGAGACAAATTTCAGTCTTTGAAATTAAAAATAAACAGATGGACTAAAAGACAAATTTAAGAGAGCTCAAAGAAATAATTGATGAACTGAAAGATATCATCTGAAGAAATGACCCAGAGTCTAGCCTAGAGAGAAGAGGGAGATGGCTGCACTTACGAGCTAAGGCAGCTGAGCGGAAAATTCTGACACATCGTTTAATTACAGTTCTGGGAGAGCAGGGATGGCATTTGACTTGCTGCTTGTGAATTCTGCCAACTGTGCCTATCAATTAAACTGAATTATAAGCGGAGGAACTCCATGCTGAGAAAGGAATGGAAAGAGAGACAGACAGATTCTCAGCGTGCAAGCGGATAAAGGCTTGCTGCTAAGAGAAGAACCAAAGAGACACAGTGTGTTTGAAGGGGATTAGGGGATTTTTTTTTATTATCTTGTTCTTTTTGGATAAAGAATATTAATGACGGGAACTGATAAGAGAAAAGACCAGAGTTGAGCGAGGCAGATGGTCTGCAGCCTACTGACTACAGTCACAGAAATGATAAAGATTTCAGATTTGTTTCGGGAACATGAGGGAGCAGGAAGCTGTCTCAGGTGTGGTCCCATGAGATCCAGATCTCTTAGAGCAGCTGTTACACGAACACACTGCCAGGACTGGTGTTTTTGTCCAGCTTGCGAACCCTGTCTCACCCTGATGTAGAACTTACAGGCCTGGAGATGGTCCACTCAGTCCTGTGGGAGCCGGTGGGGAGAAAGCCATCCGTCCCTGGGTAGGGAAGGCATCCGACTGCCCTGGCACCTGGGCCGTACACACTGCTGGAGCAGAGCTTGTATTTCCTCAAACGGAAGAAAGCTGTGGCCGGAGCGCCTCCCCCCACCACCCCACCACCCCCGCCACGTGGTGGCGTTCTGGAGCAGAAGCAAGAATAGATTCCTGGTCTCCTCTGTTCCCCATGGAATACTGCACCTCTTCGAAAGGGAGTCCCATTTACAACCGGTGCTCAACAGGAGGGGATGGAAACCTGCTTTTTGCACAAGTTCACAGCGCTGATTCACTTTCTTAAACCTTCCCGAATCATCCACTGGGACCATCTTTCAACAGGGCCTTCCTTTTCCAACAGAATCAGTTCTCCTAAGCTTGTGTTCGTCCTCTAAGTGGCCTACTGCAAAGCGTTTTTATTGGGGAAATAATAGTTACCAGTAAGATTTAAAAAAATAAAATGTCTGGGGGGCTGGAGAGATGGCTCAATGGTTTAGAGCACTTGTTACTTTTGCAGAGGACCTGGGTTTGGTTCCCAACACCCACACAGTGGCTCCCAACTGTCTTTAGAGCTTTAGCTGTCAAGGATCCCATGACCTCCATGGACACTACACATACATGGGACACAGACATGCATGCAGGCGAAATACTCATAAATCTTTAAAAACAGATAAACTAATTGATTAAATAAAGAGCCTCAGTCATTATTTGAAATGGCCAGGGAGGAAGTCCATGGTGTAGGAAGCCTTGTCATACATCTCTGTGTGTGATTATGTCAGAGCTTATTAAAGATCACCACGGAGGGATGCCCAAACCTCACAATGTGTACTCCTCAATCAGAAATAATTTTACTCAGTTTCGCTCTGCCTTGAAACAAGCATCAGGTTGCCGCCAACAAGAGGGACCCAGGAGAACACAGGTTTGTAACCCAACACAGGGGACAGAGTCTAAGCACAGATTTTTCTAAAAGGCAAAATGACTACATGGGGCTAGAGCACTTCGGTTGACACCGAACCGGGATTTACTGACTCATCCTCCCAGGAGTCAGTGGGCTCCAGCTCCCCCAACTACAGTCAGTCACTCACAGTCAGTGACTTGGGAGTGTGTCCTGAGTAAGAGCCAGATAAAAAGGACAACTGCCGCGGTAAGAAAGGGACACAGACTACCCACCGTGACGGGAAAGAATACAAATGTGCTAAAATCCACACGTTCATATGTCAAACAAATACTTTCACCTCGTGCACATGCATGTCTTCATTAACTTATTTTAGAAAACGTGTAACTTCAGTAAAACTTCAAAGTTCAAAAATAATTGGTTTTGGAAGTGAAAGAATCAAGGAAAGGTGTTTTCATTCTAAAACTACTACAAAATATCTTATGTAGTTATTTGCTTTCATTTAGTACGGTAAAAATCTGCCCTGTCCAAAATACTTGTCATCTTAGGTTGCAGATTTCCTTTTTCCTTTGGCTTGTGTTTTTTGAGACATGGTCTCACTGTGTAGACCAGGCTGACCTAGAATTCACAGAGATTCACCTGCCTCTGCCTCCCAAGTGCTATGGTTAAAGGCATGTGCCACCACATCATAGGCTCAAGTTGGCAAACCTGGTTCTAGTTTTAGGTTTCTTAAGAGTTACTAGCGCTGGGCGGTGGTGCACGCCTTCATCCCCAGCACTCGGGACAGCCTGGTCTACAGAGCAAGATCCAGGACAGGCACCAAAACCACACAGAGAAACCCTGTCTCGAAAACAAAACAAGAGTCACTAGCATTTCCAATATCTGGCAGTGTTGTGTCAAAGTGTGTGTAACACATAGTTGTGCACACACCCATCTCTGCTCTTCCTGGAACAAAGGACAAATCAGATTCCAGGATTCCTGTCAAACTGTACTATTTTACATCCGATTAATTTTCTAAAAAAAGATTTCTAGAAAGTGCCTTGAAGTAATAAGAGAATTTCAAACCAGATTTCAGGCTCTAGATGACCTCACTCAGCATTGAGCTTCCTGGCTCTGTTCCTTCACCTGCAAATGCCATGGTTTCAGTTGTCTCCGCAGCTGAAGAAAATCCCATTGTGTATGCGAACCACATTTTCTTTTTTCTTTTTTTCTTTTTTTTCAGAGCGGAGGACCGAACCCAGGACCTTGTGCTTGCTAGGCAAGCGCTCTACCACTGAGCTAAATCCCCAACCCCAACGAACCGCATTTTCACCCTCCCTTCTTCAGCTGATGGACATCTAGGCTGTTTCCGTATCCTAGCTATTTGTAAACAGAGCGCAATGGCTGTGTCTCTGTGGTAGAAAAGAGTCCTTTGGGGAAATGCCCAAGAGTAGTATAGTATGGTGGCTCTCTTTCTAGTTTTCTTTCTGAGGAACTGCCACACCAGATCACTCTACCAGTCGAAACTCTAGCATGGAGCAGGAGGGGATTCATGAGTTCTCACCCCATACGTGAATGCTACGGACAGACAGTCAAGGGCTTCTAGGGAAGAAGGCCAGTTTTACTTAAGGGTGTGGTTCCTGGTCGGTCAGTCACACTCTGCTGATAGTCCCACACCCAGGAGTATATGGGCATCACAACTAGGAACTGGTGGGTTATAGAAATGCATAAATAAATAAAAAGACACCAAGTTAAGGGGGTAGGAAGGGGGTGGATTTGAGAGGAGTAGAGGGAGGAATGAGGAGTGAATATGATCAAAATACGTTGTGTGAAATAGTCCAAGATTTAATAAAAATGTTTAGAAAAGAAGTGAAGGCCTACTATGTGGTGTGCTGGCTAGTTCTTACGTCAACTTGACACAAGCTAGGGCCACCTGGGAAGAAGAACTCTTAACTAAGGAAATGTTCCCGTTGGATTGGCCTGTAAACAAATCTGTGGGGCATTTTCTTGATTAATAATTAAGTGGGAGAGCCCAGCCTACTGTGGGTGGTGCCATCCCTGGGCAGGTGGTCCTGGGTTCTATAAGACAGCAGGCTGAGCAGCCGCGAGGAGCAAGCCAGTAAGCAGCGTTCCTCCATGGCCTCTGCATCAGCTCCTGTCTCTAAGGTCCTCTTGCTTGAGTTCCTGCTCTGACTTCCCTCAGTGATGGACTATTACCTGGAATAATAGGTGTAAGCTGAAATAAACCCTTTCCTCCCCAAGGTGAGGATGGTCATGGTGTTTCATCACAGCGATAGAAACCAGAAGACACTCAGAAAACTCATATGCTCTAAAAACAATAAAATAAAATAAAAAAGACAGGATCTGCTAAAAAACAAAAATACTTCAAAATCTCAATGTCATGTTTTTTATGCATTAAAAAAAAAAAGAATGAGGAACCCTAAAAAAAGGACAAGAAAATTAAAAAACGTCAGGCCTCCCAGAGAAGAGCTCAGACTTCCTTCTTTCTGCGTCCGTCCGTGTGTCCCCTCTGCCCCATGCTTCCTGCTGTCTGTCCCCTTCCTTCTGGGTAAGGTTACATTTCCAGTCCATTCTCTGATCGTCTTGTCTACTTGATTTCTTACCCCCGACGCAGTTCTGCCACAGGCAATTTGGATTTTCCCTCATGCCAACAGCCCTCACTGTGTGCTCAGCGCACACACCCGAGCAACGTGTAAGTCACTAAGTAAAGTGACTTATCCTGTCCTCACGTCATCTGGGGACTCTGAGTGGAGTTAAGACTTGCCCGAGGCCAGCCGGTCAGCGGTGATAGATCTAAGTTTCTTTCTGTTTCTAACACACATGCTCTGTACCCACCATTCATCTAACAAATTCGAGGTGCCGACCGTGTGGCAAGCCCCAGCCTAAGTACCCGTTATATGCTGTTAAACACATAACACAAAACAGAAATGACCCCTTGTCTCCTGTCTGGTGGGTTTTAAGAAACCTATGTCTTACAAAATGGCCTTGAAGCCACGGGAGGAAGACACAGACACCAGTGGCCCTCGCTGGGGATTTCCAGCGTAAAGTCCCCTAGAATATAACACAATGCAAGAGGGCCACAAAAACTTGGCCAAACATATGATCCTCATCCAACAACTTCCTCCTGACTTCTATTTGTGGCCATGATGGACGCTTGTTTTCACCGTGTGTGGGTCTGGTTTGGCAGATGGGTGGATCAGGGGCATTTTCCCTTAGAAGCTTTACTTAGCTAATAAGGGTCAACTAAGTGAGTGTCTAGGGTCCTGACCCCTCAGCCTTTTACTATTAAACCGTTCATATGGCTGTCATTCAGAAGTCCTTCTGAGAAGCTGAGAAAAAGTCATTTGCCAAAATCCCCACTCAGGCCTGGAGAGAGGGCTCAGTGGGTAAGACCACTTACTGTTCTTGCAGAGGATCTGGATTTGATTCCCAGCCCCCACAGGACAACTCACAACCATCTGTAACCCCAGTGTGGGGATTCTCCATCCTCTTCTGGCTTCCACAAGCATTGCACACACTCGGTGCACAGACATACATGTAGGCAAACACTCACAAACACAAAAAACCACAAACTCCCTGTATACAAATACATTCATGAGAGTATCATCAGAGAATCATAAATGGCTCCGAGGTGCAGGTAATTGGCTAAGCATATCAATGCACAGGGAGTATCTCACCGTTGACTATCATGGCTCTCAGGCTGCAATGTCTTTTCTTTTTTACTGTAAATACAGAAAAAGGTACATGCATATCTATCCATTCAGCATTAAGGATGCTAACATACTCAGAGATCAGCAACCATTTAACTTCAAGGACAGCTTGGATAGAAAGGTCTGGACAAGTCCAAGGTGGAAACTAGGTTGAACGGTACAATCCTAGCCATATCTGCCTTGAGGGGCTGTTAGGAGGATTAGCATACCTGGTGCATGGTAGGAGGCTGATAAGAGTTACTTATAATTCTCGTACAGACATGTCCGTGCCCCATTTACAGGACAAGATTCAATCACTCATTCGTGTCTTTCCCTTTCATTAACATGTTTATTGGATCCTGCTTGGAAACCAGGCACTATCTTAAATTTTTTTTTTCTTTTTTTTTTGGAGGGGAAGGGTTGAGACTGGGTCTCTCTGCAGAGCCCTTGGCTGTCTTGGAACTCACTGTGTTGACCAGGCTGACCTTGAACACAGGAAGCCACCTACCTCTGTCATCTGAGTGCTGGGATTAGAGGTGTGCACCACTGAGCCTGACTTGTGTGTTGTTATTAAGGAGCAGATGAGGTATTTCTCACCCTTGAAGCACTCTCTGTCCAGCAAGGCAGACAGGGAAGTAGCTAGCAAGTTTTGATCAAGGGCTGCATGCGCTGCTGGGACGTGTTTGGAAAGGGACCCGATGCAGCCTGGAGGGCAACACAGCTTCTCTGGAGGGCAACACAGCTTCCCTGAAGGCCTCATGCCAAGCTGAGTCCGGTGGCTGAGTCCGGGAGGAGCCTTGACATTATTCAGACAAGGAGGGCGGGAGCGGGAGGGAGCAGGTCTATTCCAGCTAGTTGTCCCCCTCCCCACCCCCCACAGAGGTGACAGAAGGCATCCGATGGCTAGTGGTCATGGTGTGTTGCTTTGGGTGCCTACTGAGAGTTCAGAATGCCTGGGTTGCTGGGCTGAGTCTGGGCCAGGCCTTCTGAGAGACAGGGCTTCACCAGGCAGAATGATGATTACCTGTGTGTGTCTACACATCCATGCACCACCGCTTACAAACGCAGCTCTCTGCCCTCTTGGGTCAGGCCTCTGTGAGATGATGTCACACATGAACTAGACCAAGACACAGCTGTGTCTCTCCAGCTGTTAGCATTCCCCACCCCACCCCCCCAAAAAACAAATATTGCTCTGTGCATAAGACTGAATTATAATAAGAATTCCATCCATGTTTCAACAGGCTTTGTGACCAAAGAAATGTGGATGCCGGTTCTGTGTGGGAGGTGACATTTTGTTGACATATGAAGCAACTTCGTGAGATAAGACAGGCAATACCGGACAAATCACCGCACTGGGGAGGGAGCGATTGAGGGATTACATGCTGCTTGATATTTACTTGATATTTTCATAGCTTTTGTTTCTCACAAAAAGAATCACAAACATAGTATGATACATGAAATGCCAAATGGTGAGAATTTCCGTTACCGGTGGCACAGAATGAGGGGTGTGATTCGAGAAAGGGGCTCAGAGTAGAACCATATTAAACACTCACATCCACCCTTGTTAGAAGCCTGAGCCGTTCTTGCCATTTCGATTTTTACATTTTATAAGCCAGCCTCCTGGCAAATCGGAGCACTGGACACAGAACAGCTTTTAAGGTCCTGATACCTGTATCCTGCCGGCCAGGTGTCAGGGATGAAGCAAATCATGCTGATAGTTTTTGAAACATCGTGAGAAGAGATTTTAAGACGATTTCTCATTCTTTGCAAACAAATGAGTTAAGATTGGTTCCTCTAGGCCCGCCTTCCACGGAAGACAGCAGTCGCACATACACGGGCATCCTCCCATTCGGGTGACAGCGTTTGAGTCTGTGGAAACATAACTGCATGCAAAGGGCGGGGTCTTAAGGCGTGGGAGGGAAGGGGATGCTGAAATCCTCCTTTCAATTTTCCGTTCATGATCTCCACACCTAACATTTAAAATATCGTCACGAATGCGCGCACGCTGACAACGTGGCTGTGAGCTGTCCGATCAGAGCTTTCTGGAGATTCTCGCAGAACGTTTAAAAGGATTCAGAGTTGCCAACGAGCATCAGCTCAAAAGACAGAAGTTATACTTCTCATTTTGCTCCAAATTTACCGAACAACTGGAGTCCACCAGCGGGATGAAAGCGGCCTGCTGCCTTGCTCAGTTTAACAAGGATGTTAATGGGGACCTGACGGCAACTTTAGGATGCTTAAAGCAGTTTATTTTAGAAAGACACACAGAAATGCCAACAGCTCCCGAGACAGAATCCGCCCAATGTCTATTATTACCAAATACAAAGAACACAAGATGAAAGACTCCCAGAGGGCCTTGCGCTCTCCCCCGCCCGTCTCAGCAGCGCCCCCCACTGGCTGCAGAGCTGCAGTCTAGGCAGCATGGCCTGAGGCAGGTGCAGGGGAACCGAAGGGAAAGGTAGTACAGGCTAGCTCGGATATAAGGTTGGAGGCTGCTGCGGTCAGAGACAGGCACGGTGAGCTGTGAGAAGTGCAGAGAGGCTGCCCCGGCACTGGGAGCCGAAGTTGGGGTAGAGGAATACAGGAGATCTGCGGCCCCGGGGAGAGGGGCAAGACTCAAAGGGAAATTAATGCATTTGAAATCACCTCCACACACGGGGCATCGAGGAAAAATTAGATACACAGGCCCAAGGGAGATACACTCCAAGAAAAAACGTCTGAGAGCACCCAAAGGCATTATGACCGTGGGGCTGCTTTGGATGGCCATTGTCTGCATACAGTCAGCCAGCAAAGACTGGGAAAGAGGGCCTGTCTTCCCTCCTTCCTTCCCACTTATTTACTTATTTCCTTATTTATTTATTCATTCATTCATTCATTCATTTAATCTATCTATTTCTTTATTTATATACCTGTCTGTCAATCTATCTATCTGTCTGTCTACTATCTATCTATCTATCTATCTATCTATCTATCTATCTATCTATCATCTGTCTATCGTGGTACAAGGTATTAGACCAAGGAGGTCACACATGGTAGGCAAATACTTTCCCATTGAACTGAACTCCCTATATAGGGTGTCCCTCTATAGAATCTCTCTAAGATGCCCTGGATGGCTTTGAACTTGTAATCTCCCTGCCTCAGCCTCCTCAGTAGCTGAAGGTACAGGCATGCATTACCATGCCCTAGCACCAACAAATGAACACAAGACAAACAAACAAACAAACAAACAAACAAATAAAAAAGGTGAGCCCATTCACAGGGACGAAGCTATTGTCTAGAGACCAACCTCAAATACTGGGCATGGATTTGGCAAAGGCTTTAAAACACTGTGTTTTATGTGTTTAAATGTGGTCAGCAGGGATGACAAAGATGGCCCAGAAGATACAGGCATCTGCCACCAAGTCTGCCAGCCCGAGTTCAATCCTGGAACCCACAAGTAGAAGGAGAGAACCAACTCCCACAAGTCGTCCTATGACCTTCATGTGTGTATTGATATACATGTGCCTCCCCCTGAAACAAAATAAACATTAAAAAAAGTTTAATATGCTCAGCAGGCTGAAGAAGAACAAAAACAACTAAGTAAATAAAATCAAGAAAATAGTTATCTCAATAAAGAGAAATAAATAATTAAAATAAAACCAACCAGAAACTATAGAACACAATAACCGAATTAAAAGATTTTACTACAGGGTTCAATAGTACATTGAAACATGCTGAAGAAAGACTCAACAAACTTGAAGACAAAGTCATTTGGTAGTATTGAGTCTAATGCACAAGAACAAAAAAACATCATAAAAGAAAAGTGAACAGAACCTGTTGTATGATGTTTTGTTTGTGTTTTGACAAATAAAGCTTGCTTAGAGATCAGAGGGTGGAGCTAGCCACTAGTTAACCACAGAGGGCAGGCAGTGGTGGCACACACCTTTAATCCTAACACTTGGGAAGAGGAAGCAGGAAGATCAGGAGTTCAAGGCCATCCTGGGCTACACAAGATTGAACCAGTCTAAAAGTGAAACAGAGTAGCACATGCCTTTAATCTCAGCACTGGGGAGGTGGAGACAGGAATATAAGGCCGGTAGAGACAGGATCTTGCCCCTCACTCCCAATTCGGTCTGAGGATTTGTAAAGGTAAGAAGTTTCTAGTGGCTGCTGCTCTGCTTCTCTGATCTTTCAGCTTTCACCCTGTTATCTTACTCTGGGTTTTTATTTGTTAAGACTAATTAGGATCATGCTTCAAGAATCTAAGAGATTTTATAGAATCTTATCAAGAGGACTAACATATTCCACAAGAAAAACTTCTCAACGTTGAGGAGAAACATAGAATGACAAATAAAAGGATTTCAGCAACCCTGAGTCTGCTACACACACACACACACACACACACACACACACACACACACACACACACACACACGCATGCACAAGTTAGCATAGACCAGAGAAGCCTCTCTCTGTAGAGGTTCATGACAGCTAAAGTGCTGATAAGTGGCTATTGAGTGCTCAGTCCTAAATGGGACGTTCACCTCACTCCTGCAAGACTCAGGGAACAGCATGGGAAATAATGTAACAGTCAGAGGACGAGGGAAGTCAGGTCTCTCAGACATGACGCAGCTGTCACCTCTGATTACTTGCATCAGACCCGAGCAGGACTAGACCCATCCCCATCCCTTCACGGATGGAAGAGGGACTCCCAAGGCTCCACCCCTCCCTGGGGATTCATAGGCAGTTATGGTTGCTGGGCGTGGGGGTACGTTTTCTTCAATGGTGCAGCCACTGGGAAGCTTCACATGTTTCTGTAAATAACCCCTCACCCCTGTGATGTAAGTAACCCTACTCAAACTCAGTGGGTCACCAAAAAAAAAAAAAAAGTAATCAGTTATTAAATAAAATAAAGCCATGACAGCAGAAAGGGGACTGGCTGGAAAGAGGAAGACAACCATACAGGGTGAGGGGGATGAGAGAGCAATGGGGGAGGGGGTTATGATTAAAACATACGGTGCCCTTGTATGACACTGTCAAAAAGTCAGAAAAACAATACAACAAAGTATGCGCTGTTCCAGGATAAACAAAAACCAAGGAACTACTCCAAAGCATGCTGTAGAAAAGGATAAACAAAATGATCTCAGAGGGTAAGTCAATCCCACATGAAAATGGAAATACCTTCAATAAAGATAAAGCATGGACCAACTCAAAACTCTGTATTATTGCCATTTTTGTTTATAACTTCACTCTTACTTTATATGATTTAAAAAATAAAGGCATTATTATTACTATGAACTTGTGTTATGGGTATATTAAATATTTATATAATATATATAATAATATTAGTATTTTATACAATGATATATAATATTAATAACAATTTTAAGTTATTTTTTAAAGTGTATTTTATGCATATGGGTGTCTTGTCTACATGGTTGCATGTATGCCACATGCATGCATGGTGCCCATAAAGACAAGGAGGCCAGTGAGGCCCCTGGGACTGGAGTTGCAGATGTTTGTGGACCGCCATGTGGGTGCTGAAAATCAAACCCAGGTCCTCTGCAAGAGCAGTGAGTGCTCTTAACTGCTGAGCCGGCTCTCCAGCCTCATCAATATCACAATCTGGGTAGGGATGCGAAGACCACACCTTTGCATGTGAGTGCACAGTCAGTTTTAAGTAGATGATTATAACCTGGAGCATATGACATAATCCCCATGGTAACCACAAAGAAACAGCACATACACAGAAAGGAGCAAGTAGGGAGCCCCAACCTGTCACTCTAAAAAAGCAACTAAAAGATGGGGAAGGAGGAGGGAAAAACCACAAGGCTTACAAAAAATGGCCAACGGCAATAGGAAGCCTTTTCACTGGTAACGGCTTTACACGTAAATGGCTTAAACTCCCTACTCAGGAGACACAGATCGGCTATTGGATTTTAAACACCGACAGAATGCAACTGCATCCTGGAATGGAGGAACTCATTGTAGACAGAATTCTGGACATACAGGTGGAAAGTGAAAGAATGGAAAAAGATGTTTGTGCAAACAGTTTCTGAGAGAGACGGGAAATCTACATGAAAACAGACTGTAAGTTGGGAAAAAAATGACATAATGACATAAATTTCTAGGTTTATTTCACCTAGAAATGTAACAATGATAAATATAAATGCTCCAATCATCCAGATCTTAAAAATAGGAGGTAAACTTTGAAACGAGGGAGAAACAGAAGGTTCCAGATATAGTAATAGCAGATGTTATTACTTCTGAGCGAGTTCTAGGCCATTGCTTGACACATAGTAGACACTCCAAAAATTTTTGCAGGATGAATTCATAAATGATCTAGTGTGCATTTATGAATCATAATCATGGAAAGAAAAGTACAGGCAAAACCTAACAAAAAAAGTTACAAATATTATTAACAGAAAATGAAGACTGAGTTAGGCAAGGTGATCTCTGCCAGTGAATGACAGTCAGGAGAAATGGACATTTTTTGTTGTGTGTTTGTTTGTTTTCAAGACAGAGTTTCTCTGGGTAGCTTTGGAGTCTGTCCTGAAACTTGATCTGTAGACCAGGCTGGCCTTAAACTCACAGAGATCCACCTGCCTCTGCCTCCCGAGTGCTGGGATCAAAGGCATGCGCCACCACCACCTGGCGAAATAGACATTTCTAAAGGTGTTCAATAGGATGAACAGGACATATTTCACTTTAAAATTGTAATGTGTGATTCACAGGCTGCATCAATAACTTAAACGTGAGGTAACCCAGGTATCAACCACTGCAGTGGGAAGTATAGTGGTGGGGTACTGTGGATGATTTAACTGAAGGCATAGTGCTAGCCATGCTCTTAATGTTCTCAAGGAAAAATCTTCTGAGGTTCACTTTGCTGAGTGTTGCCTAGCTTCATCAAAGACAAAGTGGCTATGAGGAGAAATGATGCTTATGCTGGCCTGGGCCATAGGATCTTTCCAGTTCACCTGAGTCACCCTTGGAAACCTGAGCATGAACAAACAATGTTCATAACACTGGGATGCTAGGCTAGAGAAGACGGGTCAGTACAGCGACATTCCCAGAGCCTTTGCAAGGGGCCTTGACAACATCACTTTTGGCAGATAAACCTGGGCGCTTGGAGGAGGCTGTTGACAGGGGAAATGGCAGATTAAATCCTTCTGTGGACTCGCTGGCACTGCTATAACAAGTAGTATTTGGCATGTGCAAACATGGCAGGCTCCAAACATGATCAGACACCTGGCAAAAAAAAAAAAAGTCATGAGAGAGGATGGGAGTGGGATTGGGAGTGGATGGGGTGAAGGCTTTCCCACAGCAGTGTCTTTACACAAGGACCTTCTCAAGCCCAGTGCTTAGGACCACAGCAAACCTTTATTTATCTCCTTTCTTGTTCTTCAGCAAACAGAAAGATAAGATTTTCATTTTACTGATAATGAAACCAAAGGACAGAGTTCATGTGATTAGGAGACTTTGTCTCTCAGATGCAAGAGATTTTATTCTTTCTGATAATTTTAAGCCTTGTTGATTTTTTCACATTGTCACGTACTTTATTAAATTTATTTTTAAATCTCATATACATATCCTGCATTTATTCCTGCCCTTCCACTCCTCCCATATCTCCCTCCCAAATGCATAACCTCTTTTTAATTATTATTGTTACACACACACATATGTGAATAAACAAGTAAATACAACCGGCTGGGTCCATTGCTCACATTGAAGCATTGCTCATATTGAGGCGTTGCTCATATGTGCATGTTTTTAGAAGTGACTACTTGGGATTGGATAATCAATTAGGGGGCTCATATCTAGAGAAGACTCATTCTCCCTTTCTCAGTGGTCACTAATGGCCCATAGCTCATAATCTAGGAATGGGACCCTATCCATAGTGTCATGTTAATCAATATCATCATCACTCAGGTCTTGTTTAGGCTCTAGTTGATGTAAAATGCACATAATTAAATAATTAGGTTACTCTCTATGTATGTACTTCGGAATTCTATTGATTGCCACAACTGCTGTCTTCCATATGATGAATACTAGGTAAATTCTCCTTAAAGAAACGAGTAAGATAGAAAATTAAACAGTAGTAGCACACTTTGTATTCATCCAAAAAGCTTACAAGTGAACCTATTCCTTTATTCTGAATCCATAAATAGAAATACAACAACTAAGAATGGGCAATAAGCTAGGAGCTGTGATGAGTCCGGAAGGATTGGGTCAAAGGTCAGTTTACTGATTTTCATAAAGCGAAAGTGAACCACTCACAGTCATACCATCAATTACAGAACTTGGACGACAAAGCCCAGGCTCCAGAGTCACTTCCAAAAATGTGGCTCACTTTGTAGGGACATCTCTAAAACGAAAAGATTTAAAAATATTTTTTAGGAATTTTTATGGATATGAGTGTTTTGCCTACATGCATGTCTGTGTGCCATGTGTACAGAGCCTGTGAAGTCAGGAGAGGGTGTATGATCCCTTGGAACTGGAATTATGGATGGTTGTGAGCTACCATGTGGGTGCTGGGAATCGAACCTGGTTCCTCTGAATCACTAAGTAAACAATCTGTAGTATAAACAATCCATCATCACATACATCAACAAGTGAGTGTTCTTAACCACTGAGGTATCTCTCAAGATTTTTTAAAAGACAGAAAAAACCCCACTATTTAATGTTTATTGCTAATTACATATTTCTCATCACCCAGAGCAGATCCCAGACCTACAGAAAATGGTGCCACCTCACTTGGACTTAAAAATGGCACCACACCTCAAATGATTAATATACAAATGCAGATTTGATTATGGATATAAGAAGTTGGGAAGGCTAGCCTTGCCAGGAATAGGTGTGGGAGGAAGTGCTATTAAATATTTAACAGCACTGATGTACAATAGATGTACTTGTGCCAACACATAAAGTCCTTGCCCCAAGGAGTTGTGTCAGCCATGAGGCTGGTTCATCTGGAAATGCGTGTTATGGTGCTTCACTGGGTAAACAGTCCATCTCATACCTCAACGGGTTATCATTTCCATAAGCTTTCTTAGCACTAAGACATCACACTTAATTATTTGCACAAGCGTTTTGTGTACTTGTGGCCACATTAATCGTTTTCAGAGTTTCACCTTTTCTTCCCACTCACATTGTCAAGCATCCTTCCTTCCGCTTTAATCTTCTAGATGACCGCACAGCACAATCCCGCAATGGTGGCACCCATGATGACGCCAGCAAGGAGGAAATGCATTGGAAAGCTTTGCTTTTGTGATTCTGTATAAGAAACTGTCAGATGATTTGGGGCAGTGTTGTACGTAGGAACCGGATTAATCAGGAAGGAACACATTTCAAAACACATTAGGTAATTTGATTTGATGTCTGATAAGCTGATACCAGCTATATCCAGGGTGCAGGAGGAGGAGAAATGGAAACATGATGCTGCCTTGGACAGATAAATATTTTTTTTAGCTCAGATGTCCTGGAAAGGATATTGCATTTATCACTTACATAAATCTGCACAGGGCTTGAACAGCCGATAAGCTGCTATGAAGCAGGTGGCCGTGAAGGGGACAACAGCCCAAATAACAAGGGTCTGGAGAAAGGGAAATATTGTAACAAAAACATGCGATCAGTCACCAACAGCCCTGTGAATGTTATCAACGAGCGGACCACCACAGAAAGCCATAACTGGTCAAACTGACTGCGGGCGGGGTGCAGCCCCAGCCGAGGCATCTCTACCATGACCCCTACACCTAAGCCTCAGGGACCATAACGGAAGAGCCAGACAACTGGGAGGTCGGCTGGGGGTAATGTCTTCTACTTGTGACAGAGAAGCTGTACCCGTTAGAGTCTAACAATACGGCCGCCTAAACAAGACCCACACCAGGGCAGCACCTGTAGATGTGAGGTCTCAGAAGGCCCGCCCAATCCTAGATGAGGAGTTACAGGGAATAACGGCTGCTGAGATGGGGCAATCAGTCTTCTTCAGGGAAAAGCCCTGATGGGTTATCAACCCCCAAAGGTCAGTCCTAAGCATATGTATATGCCAGGGATATTAATTAAGCTCAATAGGTTTGTGTGTGTGTGTATATAAGTATATAACTGTATAACAATAATAATTATAGAAGAAGTCATTGATTTGAGAGGAAATGAGGGGGGTCACGGAAGGAGTTGGGGGGAGGGATGAAAATGATGTAAATACAGTACTTTTATGAAATTCACTAAAGACTTTTAAAAATTAAATTTAAAAAGGCCACAGGAAAAACATTCATCCATTCATCCACTCACTCATTCATTCACGTGATGTATGGACTCTGTCTTCAAAGTCTTGAAGCATCAGTGGAAAATGGTGATAGCAATGCATGGATGCGGAATTGGATGCCTCAAGAGCATGGTGTGTAGAGGCATCCATGTCTATGAGAGGACAGGGGTGACAGATTATCTGGGAGTGAGACTGTAAAGGACAGTTTGAATTGTCAGAGGAGAAGAAGGGCAGACGAAGCAGGATGTCTTTGTGAAGACAGGACATCAGGGAAGGCAGCAGCTGGGATCCAGTGGGGCTTGACCCACACTGAAAGAGGGGGAGGAACTGAAGCCTTCCCTCTAAGCATGGGCCCCCCAGAAAGGCTCACAGGGCCCAACTCAGAGCCAAGGGACTTAAGCATGAGAGAGGCACAATCCAAAACAAGGAGACAACTCACACTTCCAGGACAGAACCCACCAGCGGCCCAGAACTATTTGACCCTGGCGGCAGGGGGTGGCAGGGGGCGGCAGGGGGCGGGCCTTAGCAAAGCTCAGGTTTGTGATTGGCTCCTGTTTCCATCACACTTCAGAAGGAAGAACTTAAGGCTGTGGCTCTCAACCTGTGGGTCTCGACCCCTTTGGGGGTCCAATGACCCTTTCAGAGGGGTTGCCTAAGACCATCAGAAAACCCAGATATTTACGTTATGATTCATAACAGCAAGAAAATTACAGTTATGAGGTAGCAATGAAAATAATTTGATGGTTGGGGATCACCACAACATGAGGCACTGTATTAAAAGGCCACAGCACTAGGAAGGTCGGGAACCGCGGGCTTAAGGCATGGGGACAAACTCCTGGCTTCTGTTAACACATGGGTAGAAAGAGGATAGAGTTTGATACAGCTGTTGGGGGCGGGGTGGCATCTGCATTTCCTGAGCACACTGTGAGAAGCCTGCATGATGACTGGAGATTGAAAAATAACTTGTTTCTATTTAAAAAGCTACAGGGCTGGAGGGAGAGCGCAGAGGTAAGAGCGTATCCTGCTCCACTAGAGGACCCACATCAGGCAGCTCACACCTACCTGTAACTCTAGGTCCAGGGGATCCTCTGCAGCTACCTGTTGTCATGTGCACATACCAACCCCCAAGTAAACACAACCAAAAATAATAAAAGCATATTTTTAAAAATGCTAATACTTAAGGTAGGGAGATAACATAAGCATAAATAAAAATTACTGGAAGAAATATGTGTATATATGTATTTCTTTATACAGTAGAGTTGGCATGTTCTTGAAATCTTCCCAGTCATTTTTTTCATAAAATATATTATTTATACAAGATTTACAAGTGCATAATATCAATAGCAATATACTTAGTAATGACTCTCTAATCAGTTTCTGATTTTCTGTGATTAAATTTTCTTTCAACATGGGTATACATTGAGTTGGATAAAAAAAGGTACCCTCACTACGTCACACTGTCCATATTAATCCTCGAATCTCACAAAGCACTCTGAATGCTAAAAATACGAAACAACGTAGAAATCTGGTAAGTTAGGATGCTGCACTGGGCCGGGTCTGTCCACAGCTGCAGGCGGTCGGGAGACTGAGAGAGAGGCTCACTGACTTCGCCCAGAACAAACTTTGTCTTTCACAGGCCCCAGCTCAGAGGGTCAGTGAGCCTGCTCAGGTGAAATCAGCTGTCCTTAACAAGACATCCTCTTGAGGCAGGCAGATTCTGAGTCTTAACCCTCAGTGGTGGCGTGTGCTGACCAGCTTTACTGACAGGGCTTCTGACATGGTGTGTGATCCCTGTCAGGAGGTCTGGGTAACAGGATGATGGGTTAGCTGGATCTCCAGTCGCAAGGTCATCCTGGGGCTCTGTTGGCAGTCCGTTTGTTGGATGTGTAAAGGAGAGAACATGGTGTTGACATTGTACAGGGAAAGCCTCCCCAGACTACAATTTCTCTAGAAAGACCCACTCTACCAGAACCAAACTGAAACTATTAAAAAAAAAAAGATAGATGAAGCTCCATTTGTACCCCAGTGCACATGACTTACATATTTACATATATATATGTATACACACACACATACACACACACACACACACACACACACACACACACACACACGTATTTATTTATTTCACACCAGCCACAGGCTGCTGGTTCTCATGGCCTCTCAGGATGACCACAGGCTTAAAGGAAATAATCTTGGACGGACTTTGATAAGCCCTTTGATTGGATTTGGGAGATCAATGACAGGTCTGATGAAAACAAAGAGCATGTACGTCCAGGCACCAGGAAGAGCAGAGCTGCCACCCAGAAGATGAAAGTGAGACACTGAGGATTGTGTGAAGACATCTGAAACACCCGTCGTGACCCACAGAGACCGCAGCACACTCACAGAGCACACACCAAGAAATCTCAAACAAGAAGGTAACTGACCGGGCTTTTCAGAAACAGGATGTCTAGCTGGCCACAGCGACACATGCCTGCAATCCCAGTATTAAGGAGGCCGACACATGAGGGCCAAGAGTTCGAGGCCATCCTAAGCTACATAGTAAGACCCTGTCTCCAGATGAAACCAGAATGAACAACAGGATGTGGTTGATGGTGTACACCTTTACTCCTAGCAACCAGGAGGCAGAGGTAGTAGGGTCTCTATGAGTTCAAGACCAGCCTGACCTATATAGAGAGTCCCAAACTATCTAGTGCTATATAGTAGAACCTTATCTAAACAAAACAACAACAACAAAACTCAATAAGCAAGCAAGCAAACAGTCAGTATTACTATTATATAAAAGTTGCTTTTAGCCGGGCGGTGGTGGCGTATGTCTTTAATCCCAGCACTCCGGAGGCAGAGGCACGCAGATCTCTGAGTTTGAGGCCAGCCTGGTCTACCGATGAAGTTCCAGGATAGCCAGGACTGCACAGAGAAACCCTGTCTCAAGGGGGGGAAAAAAAGCCTCTTTGTTAAAAGAGCAATGAATACAGATGGGAAATTTTCCTCTGTCATTGAAAAGTGGGCACTTTGCAAGAGAGAGCTCCTTCTGTGCTCCTGTGGGTTACCAGATTTCAGTCAGCCCTACCAAAAGATGCTGCTTTAGTATTTTGTATGGCCTTCAGTTTTAAAAGCTATCCTCCTGGAAGCCTGTAGTGCTGGAGACAGGCTTTCATTTCTCCGGCTTTACTGGAGAAATGGTGAATATTAATAAATTAATATTTGGAAAAGAAGTGGAAGAGAACGCATTTGTAAACAAGTATCTAAACTTCCTAAGTTCCAGAATTTAAAGATTAAGAGGGCAGTGCTTACTTTGGTTTGGTTTGGTGTACCGTAGTGGAGGCTGGGAAGGCCAGCGCAGACTGCTCAACCTCTTTGTCCTTCCATACTGCACCCCCAAATGTTAGCTGGGAGCCTTTTGCTCTCCTAGGCAATATAAAAATCAGTCAAGCTTCCACTCCATGCCTGTAGACAGTTTCAGGCCGGACCCCATGATTTCTGCTTTTCAGGGCATCGTCCAGTGTCTGCTAATGCTCTCCTTGTCTTACTCAGCCATTTGTGGGTTCGCGTCTCACTGTCTTTTTCAGTGGAGTCAGAAGGGAAATTCAAGCTCTTCCCTTGATTTCTGTGAACAAAACTCAACTGTAAAAGTGTCAACCTGCAGATTTCCTGGCTATCTGGAGAGAGTCAGGGTTAATATACTCAGTAAAAGCAACTTTTGTTATTGTTTTTCTAGACAGGGTTTCTCTATGTAGTCCTGGCTGTCCTGGAACTTGCTCTGTAGACCAGGTTGGCCTCAAACTCAGAGATCTGCCTGCCTCTGCCTCCCGAGTGCTGGGATTAAAGATGTGCACCACCATGCCTGGCTGATTGACAATTAGAGATCTAGTCACGTTGTGTGTAGGGAAATGATACTTTTTAAATTTAAATTTTAACTATTAAAATACATGGCTAACAGTCTTTTGGTTATACATTTTTGAATGTGGAAATAAAAATAACTTAAAATTGTTGATGAAGGTGAACTTGAAACTAGGAAGTTATAATGTTTTTATGCCCTGTATTAAATTTTCTTCCTTAACATTTACCAGGTCATTCTGCGAGATATGCGTGAGTTTCCTCAGGGAGATAAGAGTCGTGATGCTCAGTCAGCAAGAACCACAATCTAAGGCTCGTCTTTTCCCTCCAGAGACCTGTTTATAGGAGCCTAGCTGGCTCCTTCTGTCTCTGAGGAAAACCATGTTTTCTCTCACATGATGCTGTTTTCTTCAAAGAAATACACATTTTCCCCTCAGAAGAACAGGCTGACAAACGAGACCATATGAGATCTGGATGCCACTACCCATGCGTCTTCCTCCAGTGCACACGTCCTCCAGGGTCTGGGCGACAGTGAGGGGTACAGGGGCATTTAGTCAGGGTACAGTGACGCCTGGACCTACGAGAGAAGTGTGGGTGCTTTTCACTCTTTCCTTTCCTGCCCACAGAAATGTCCCAGGTGTCCTCACCGGGTCTCTGTGAGAAGCTTGTGACAGATGGACCCTGCCCGTCTGATACAGGGGATCCTCAAGGATGACCTTCTCTGAGAATATTTTCACAATTCATTGTGCTTCCTGCCAAGGGAGCTGTTTGCTTGCACGCATTTTCCAACCCACAACCTGTCAGTGACTTTCCGCAACGAAAGCCATAAAAATCAGTAAATCCTCAAGACTCAAAGTCACACCTGTAGGATTAATAAGTAGGAGGACCCAAGGCCCAGGGAGCATCCTGGGGAAGGCAGTGGAAGAACTGTAAATCATGTGACCACGACACCTGCTGGGACATAGTGTCCTTTAGATGAGACACAGAAGCTCATGAAATATCAACAGTATGGTCACCCAAACAAGACGCATAGAGACAGTACCAGTTTACATGGCAACATGGACTGCAGAAACTTCACAGGGCCCCACTCCTCCACGAAGAGCTATAGGCAGTCAAGGGCTGCTGAGAGCGAGAATCTATTTTCACCGGGGGACGGACAAGTCTCCTGAGAGGCTACCCAGCCCCAAGTGGTCAGCCCCAAACATGTGTACACATGGGCAACACTAAATGGGCTCAGTGGCTTGTGTGTGTGTGTAATAACTACAGGAAAAGGTCATACATGTGAGAGGGAGTGGAGGGCGCGGGGGGAGCTGAAGGGGAGAAGGAGGGATGAAAATGATGTATGCACACCCCTCTATGAACCTCTCAAAAAATAAATTAAAATAAAAAAAAATGTCTCTTGGGGAGGTGCCACATGTCTTATTGACTTTGAAAGATGACCATGACAAATGGCTAAAACAGCTGTTGGTGTCCAGACTTGGCAAGATCCCAGGTTGAAGATTCCAAGGAGCTTTAAAAAAAAAAAAAAAAAAAGTGGACTATTTTCCCAAAATCAAATTAAGATAATTTAGAATATAATTTAATTCAGAATATATTTATATATTATTATGTTACATGTGTTATATATTACAATAATATTATATAACATTATTATAATAATATATAATTTAAAGTATAATAATTTAAAATATAATAATTTAGTGGAGTGTTTCTACAGTTTGTATGCCTCTTCCCAAACCCATGCTGAAGTTTGATTTTGAGGGTGTGGCAATAAAAGGCCTCAGCTAACTCCAGTGGACACACCTGTCATGCCAGCCTGTGGGACTGAGAGCAGATCCTGTCTCAGCGGTGAAGCTAAATGCACCAGCAGACACTGGCCGGTAGAAGCAGCGGCCCTGGGGATGGACTAATGCTGCTGTTTCAGGTATGGGTCAGTAAGAGAGGGTCTCTCTCCTCTCCCTCTTCTTCTCCCCATTCCCGGCTTTTTGATAAGACAACTACTTAATCACATTGCTTAAACACTAACAGGAGAAACGCTGCCACTCTGGATAAAATTCATGGCATTTCACATTTTTATAATTTTATTTAAAATCCTAAGATACTCCACAGTCCTATTACACAGCGTTTAAACAGATCTTACGAACCAGCCCATTCAGTAATGAGTAGCATGCAGCAATGTGGTCCATTGAGATTATAATTACAGTGTAGAGGAGATTAAGGGTTTATAAACACTGTGGTTCAGGGAAGGGGCAGAATTCCAGTTGACTGACTAATGTGGATTTTGTGTAGCCCTTTTACACATTAATGCATTTCATGGTGTTTTAAATCCTAAACTTCCACACTGAAAAGAACTTAAGCTCATAAATATGTAACTCGATGTGAGCTCCAGACCGAGCAGTGGACTTAGGAACGCTTCCACCTCCCTCCTCACGTTCTATTTTTACAGACAATGGTAGCAACCTTCACTGCTGCTGTGTGTGGGGATCGGTTGCATGTGTTAGGAACGCTCATCTCTCCTGCCCAGTAACAGCACAGGGAGGTTTGGTCACTGCGACAAGCAGTGTGGTCGGTCACACAGGTCACAGGGAGCAGAAAACCACACAGGGCCCAGCCCCTATCACCCCTCCTGCTTTCCTGCCAGACGCTCCCAGACTCAGGCATTTGTAATCCACGTCTTTGCTGTTTTGCAGGGCTGATGACCTAACCACATCCCGTTCTCCCTCTTGCTTCGTCCAATCTCGCGTTAGAGTATGCATTTCTGGAATGCCTGGGAATGTTCAGAAGAACCTTTGAAAGAGATATATTCACAAAAAGCATCAGTTCCAGGCACTGATCCCTCCCTTGCTAACTTAGCAGGTGACATCTAGGAAGCTTCCCATTTGCTCCAGGCAAGCACAGACACAGGTCCATATCTGCTGATTATCTTGCTGCTCTGTCAACAGACCTGTGGCAATAAAACACTTCATCTAGTCCCTCCTGGGGGAGGCAACCATGAATGTGAGTGAGATAGCTACATTATCTTATTTCTATTGTCTTTTTAAAAAATGTTCCCTGGCTGCTTGTGACAGAATTCGATCATTTGGAAAAAACAAAACAAAACAAACAAATAAAAACAACAACTGGAAGCTGGAGAGATGGTCCAGCAGTTAAGAGCGCTAGCTGCTTTTTGTACAGGATCCGGGTTCAGTTTCTAGCACCCATATGAGAGCGGCAACCGTCTGATCCCAGTTCCAGGGGACCTGACGCCCTCTCCTGGCCTCCTCAGGCACTGCATGCACATGACACACATGCAGACAAAATACTCATATACATAAAAGAAAACAATTAATTTTTTAAAATTTCCTATAAAGAGTTGTAGAACTTTGTTATTAGGTGTGGAACAATGACCTTGTGAAGAAGAGGCAGAGCCTCTTAGACCTGATACAATGTTCCTTGAAAGACGTTCGGGTTTTGTTGAACAGAGGCTGTCTCTCTTTCCTATATCCTCCCATTTACCTTCAAGTGTACATTTTTGATACTTGAAATCTAAACCTAATGCCTCAGGAGATGGAAAGATGGCTCAGTGGTCGAGAGCACTGGCTGCTCTTCCGAAAGACCCTTGCTCAGTTCCCAGCACCTACGTGGAGGCTCACAGCCATCTCTGACTCCCTCTGTTGGCCTCCATGGGCACTGCATGCATGTGGTGCACAGACAAGTACAAGCCTTCCCCCAGACACAAAAGAAAATAAATAAATCTTGGGGGGAAAAGAATGGGAATGGAAAGGTGTACAGGAGAGTTCAGATCACATTATCTGCAAAGCAACAAACGAATGAACAGTGTTTGGGTCAGACCCAGCTGAGGCCGTGAATTCAGAACCATAAATGCAGGTCTACACGTACATGTTTCCAGAGAGCTGCATTATGTCATCTACATAAACACACAGACACACACCACAAGGAAAATGGCATCAAAGTGAGCCATGAGTTGGAAGTTTTCTGCTTGTACTTGCTCCCAGTCAGTTTGTATAAAAATATTTCCCCTTGCTTAGATGCAAATAAGTGATAAATAAAAGATATCATAGTATCGGCATTTTGTTTTTCCTTCAAAGTTCCAGGTAGAAGAGCATCATTAAATTTGATTTTTTAAATGAGTGAAAATATAAAACAAAGCCAAGCCTTGATTCCCTTAATACATTTGACACTAAATAAATTTTGCTAACTAAGTAGAGTGGCTTTCTAAAGAAGCCATTGGACCAGATAGGCAGGGTGTGGCTGGTGGAGAGGTGATGACTTGAAGTATGACACACATCACATGTAGTTTTTCCCCTGGTCTGACAACTTCAGCAGTGTGTAAGCACCTCCACAAGGGAGGGGCCGTGGTGGGTACTGTGGGGACTGTGTGTAAGTACCTCCACAAGGGAGGTGCCATGGTGGGGATGTGGGGACAGTGTGTAAGCACCTGTACAAGGGAGGCGCCATGGTGGGGGTTGTGGGAACGGTGTGTAAGCACCTCCACAAGGCAGGTGCCGTGGTGGGTGCTTTGGGGACAGTGTGTAAGCACCTCCACAAGGGAGGCGCCGTGGTGGGGATGTGGGGACTGTGTGTAAGCACCTCCACATGGGAGGCGCCGTGGTGGGTACTGTGGGGACAGTGTGTAAGCACCTCCACAAGGGAGGCGCCGTGGTGGGGATGTGGGGACTGTGTGTAAGTACCTCCACAAGGGAGGTGCCATGGTGGGGATGTGGGGACAGTGTGTAAGCACCTGTACAAGGGAGGCGCCGTGGTGGGGGTTGTGGGAACGGTGTGTAAGCACCTCCACAAGGCAGGTGCCGTGGTGGGTGCTTTGGGGACAGTGTGTAAGCACCTCCACAAGGGAGGCGCCGTGGTGGGGATGTGGGGACTGTGTGTAAGCACCTCCACATGGGAGGCGCCGTGGTGGGTACTGTGGGGACAGTGTGTAAGCACCTCCACAAGGGAGGCGCCGTGGTGGGGATGTGGGGACTGTGTGTAAGTACCTCCACAAGGGAGGTGCCATGGTGGGGATGTGGGGACAGTGTGTAAGCACCTGTACAAGGGAGGCGCCGTGGTGGGGGTTGTGGGAACGGTGTGTAAGCACCTCCACAAGGCAGGTGCCGTGGTGGGTGCTTTGGGGACAGTGTGTAAGCACCTCCACAAGGGAGGCGCCGTGGTGGGGATGTGGGGACTGTGTGTAAGCACCTCCACAAGGGAGGCGCCGTGGTGGGGATGTGGGGACTGTGTGTAAGCACCTCCACAAGGGAGGTGCCGTGGTGGGTACTGTGGGGACAGTGTGTAAGCACCTCCACAAGGGAGGCGCCGTGGTGGGGATGTGGGGACTGTGTGTAAGCACCTCCACAAGGGAGGCGCCGTGGTGGGAATGTGGGGACAGTGTGTAAGCACCTGTACAAGGGAGGCGTGTAAGCACCTCCACAAGGCAGGCGCCGTGGTGGGTGCTGTGGGGACAGTGTGTAAGCACCTCCACAAGGGAGGTGCCATGGTGGGGGTATGGGGACAGTGTGTAAGCACCTCCACAAGGGAGGTGCCATGGTGGGGGTATGGGGACAGTGTGTAAGCACCTCCACAAGGGAGGCGCCGTGGTGGGGTTATGGGGACAGCTGCTGTCATCACAGCCTGTGACCACTGAGCCTGAAATGACTGAGCACAATCCCAGGAAATGCTCTTGTGACGGTAAGTGTTTATAAAGGGCCCGGCCAAACTCCCCATTGTCCCCAGAGATGCCACTGAAATGCCACCCAGCTCACCACTCTGTGGGGTGCCGAGGAGACAAAAATACAACAGAGGACACAGCTCAGGTGAACACCCCACAGCAGGAGTGGGACCAGAACTGTTGCAGAGGGCAGAGTATTTGAGTGAACACGGGACAGGACCCAGCTCTTATTAGGTTTCATTTATGGAACCAACTTCTATACTAAGCCTCTAGGTAAATCCACATGGTATTTTAGCCTGAGTTTTGATTTAGCTCATGACCATTACATGAGGCCTGCTATACAACTTCCCATGGGTGGTGCCACATTAACATTCAAAATGCTTCATAGTCAGGAACATTTTGGATCTGAAGTTTTGGATTAAGGATGTTCCATTTGGATCTGGGTGTGGTGGTACACACCTTTAATCCCAGCACTCAGGAGGCAAAGGAAGGTGGGTCTCTGTGAGTTTGAGGCCAGCCTGGTTTACACAGTGAGTTCAGGTTAGCCAGGGCCACATAGTGAGACCTTGTCTCAAAACAAAACAAATAAACAACAACAACACAAAAGCTGTTCAGCTTGCCCGTCTCCACAGTCCTCCGGCAGAGGGTCTGAGGAGAGCCCGTCTGCATGCCCACCCCTCACGGTCCCCTGGGCAGAGCGGCTGCTCACCATAAGAGCCTTCAGGAAGTATCTCATTGCTATAATCCGCACACCTACCCTGTTTCTTAAAACAAACCTCACACGGCAAGAGATGTGATAAAGTAGTTTTACGTGAGAAATGCCAAATGCTTATGATTTGTGTGTGTATGTTGAACTGTGGATTTGAAAGAAAAAATAACTTGCCTTGGAAATGGTTTCTGTCTTTTGGAGACAGCATCTTGTTACACAGTCCAAGCTAGCCTCGAACTTACAATCCTTCTGCCTCTGCATCTCCAGTCCTGGGATTAGAGGCATGCATTACCACATCTGGCTAGGAATTGAATTTTAACTTAAAAATGCCAGGTGACGTCAGTCAACATGCCGGCACATCGGTCTAGTGAGTACTACCCAGGTTCTCCCTTCCTGTGAGCTGTTCAGGCTCCTCCCTCCTGTGAGCTGTGCAGGCTCCTCCCTTCCTGTTAGCTGTGCAGGCTCCTCCCTCCTGTGACCTGTGTAGGCTCCTCCCTTCCTGTTAGCTGTGCAGGCTCCTCCCTCCTGTGAGCTGTGCAGGCTCCTCCCTTCCTGTTAGCTGTGCAGGCTCCTCCCTCCTGTTAGCTGTGCAGGCTCCTCCCTTCCTGTTAGCTGTGCAGGCTCCTCCCTCCTGTTAGCTGTGCAGGCTCCTCCCTCCTGTGAGCTGTGCAGGCTCCTCCCTTCCTGTTAGCTGTGCAGGCTCCTCCCTTCCTGTTAGCTGTGCAGGCTCCTCCCTCCTGTGTGCTGTTCAGGCTCCTCCCTTCTGTGAGCTGTGCAGGCTCCTCCCTCCTGTTAGCTGTGCAGGCTCCTCCCTCCTGTGAACTGAGCAGGCTCCTCCCTCCTGTGACCTGTGCAGGCTCCTCCCTTCTGTGAGCTGTTCAGGCTCCTCCCTTCTGTGAGCTGTGCAGGCTCCTCCCTCCTGTTAGCTGTGCAGGCTCCTCCCTTCTGTGAACTGAGCAGGCTCCTCCCTCCTGTGAGCTGTGCAGGCTCCTCCCTCCTGTGACCTGTGCAGGCTCCTTCCCTCCTGGGAGGCTGTGCAGGCTCCTCCCTTCCTGTTAGCTGTGCAGGCTCCTCCCTCCTGTTAGCTGTGCAGGCTCCTCCCTCCTGTGAGCTGTGCAGGCTCCTCCCTCCTGTGAACTGTGCAGGCTCCTCCCTTCCTGTTAGCTGTGCAGGCTCCTCCCTTCTGTTAGCTGTGCAGGCTCCTCCCTTCTGTGAGCTGTGCAGGCTCCTCCCTCCTGTGAGCTGTGCAGGATCATCCCTCCTGGGAGCTGTGCAGGCTCCTCCCTCCTGGGAGCTGTAAAGTCCTCATCATAACCAAAGGAGAAGTACCTGGGACTGTTTCCCCCCAGCAGATGGCTCCTTGCTTTTAGGACATACAACTGTAAAATCATTAGGGTATTTTAACATCCAGCTGATTAAGACAAACTTTGCTTAAAGCTCCTGAGTGAGCAGCCCATCACACCTGGTCTGGAGTCACCCCATCTCCCAGGTGAGGCTTTGAGGCTCATTTTCAGCCAAAGGCCCACGGGCCTGAGTGTTCAGCTCAGCTGCTCTCTTTGCTCTCTTTCACTGAGTCAGGTCTGTGGCTGGAGTCTCTGCTGCACAAGCTCTTTCAGATTTGGGGAGCAAATGACCTTTCTGTCTTTTATGGAGACAGAGGCTCTCCATGCCTTGCATACTATGACCCAAATGCTCACCGAACAACCGACGGGGCGGTCTCTTCTGGCTCACAGTTTCAGAAAGTTCAGTCTGTGGTTGTTATCACCAAATGTGTAATGGATGCCATCGAAGGCATCTTATACGGTCCTTATACCTTATCTTAATACAGTCCTTGTTTCAGTATCATCTCCGTTTCCAAAGCATTTTCACACAAACACCAGGTTAACAGTATCGCAGGCAAGAGGTGACCGGCATACAGGAGATGAAAAGATGGCAGAGGAAGAATTCGAGGTGAGTACGGAAGGTGGGTGGGTAGAATGGGACCTTCTAGCCCACAAAAAGAACAGAGAATTGAGCAGAAGGACTGCGTGTGTGTGTGTGTGTGTGTGTGTGTGTGTGTGTGTGTCTGCATCTCTGTGTGTGTCTACATCTGTGTATGTGAGTGTGTGCGTGCATCTGTGTGTGTGTGTCTACATCCATGTGTGTGTGTGTGTGTGTGTGTGTGTGCCTGCATCTGTGTGTCTCTGCAACTGTGTGTTAGCATCCGTGTGTGTGTGTGCATCTGTGTGTGTATATCTGTGTGTGCATCTGTGTGTGTGAGTGTGTGTGTGCCTGCATCTGTGTGTGTGTGAGTGTGTGTGTGTGAACGAGCAGAGATGAGGAGAGGCATCAACAGAAACAGCCTTCTGGGTAGAGGCAGAGCAGAGGCAGGACGTCAGGAGGAGTCATTACCCTCTGAGTCTACCGCACCTTTGCTGGAGGCATACATACTATGTGCCGGCTGCTGTAACAGACACCAGGCAGACCCTAGTTAACGAGACCCGATAATCTCTGAGTCCCCAGCTTGCGGGAGACTGACAAGGGAAACAGACCGTTACAATACCGTGAGACAGACACTAGAGATGGGGAAGTCCAAAGACTGGGCCCACTGGGAAGAGGGCTCAGAGGGAGGCAGAGCTGCGCAGGCAGGACCTGGGGGGGGGGGGGGGGCACGTGCCTAACCCTGGTGAAGCAAGCATGGAGGGCTGACGTTTGAGACTGGTGAAGCCTGGGTAAACACGGGAGAGCATGGGCTGGAGACAGGGCTAGGGCTGTGGTCAGGAGACAGGTTGATATATCTTTTTTTTTTTAATTAAATTTTTTCATTTAGTTTACATACCGACCACAGTTTCCCCTCCCTCTTCTCCTCCTGTTCCCTCCTCCCACCTTCCATCTATTCCCCACCCCCATCTGCTCCTCCGGCTCCATTCAGAAAAGGGCAGGCCTCCCATGGGAGTCAACAAAGCATGGCACATCAAGTTGAGGCAGGACCAAGCTCCTCCTCCTGCACCAAGGCTGGGTCAGGCAACCCAGCATGAGGAATAGGTTCCTAAAAACCAGCCCAAGTGCTAGGGATAGTCCTGATCCCACCGCTAGGAGCCCCACAAACAGACCCAGCTACACAACTGTCACACACACACACATACACACAGAGCCTAGGTCGGTCCCATTCAGACTCCCTAACTGTTGGTTAGGTGTCCGTGAGCTCCCACGAGTTCAGGTCAGCTGTCTCTGTGGGTTCCCCCATCATGACCTTGACCCCCCTGGCTCGTACAATCCCTCTCTTTGACCGGATTCCCAGAGCTTGGCCCAGTGCTTGGCTGTGGAGCTCTGCATCTGCCTCCCATCGGTTACTGGATGAAGGCTCGCGGCTGACAATCAGGCCCCCTCTCCACTATTGCTAGGAGTCGCAGCTGGGGTCATCCCTGTGAGTTCCTGGGAGTCTCCCTGGCACCAGGTTTCTCGGAGAAAACAAGATATTTCATGACTAAGATGTTTCCTATACTTCTTGTTGGGTTTGAACTTTATCTACTAGAGCGAGTATCCTCCGATTCCCCAGAGAACCTTTAAGAAATAAAACAAACAGATTTGCCTTTTGGATAGATAACGACCTGCAGGTGAAACAGCCCCAAAGGCAAAATGGCTAAGAACAAAAAAGTAAGAGGGGAGCTAGACCCCTGAAGGTTTATCTCCCATTGTGATGGAAGAGCTACATTGATAGTTTGTGAATGAATGAATGACATGACATGACATGACATGACATGACATGAGCCAATCCACTGTGAAGCCCAGGATGGGAGATGTGAGCCTTTAGGTGGAGACACAAGTTGGCTTTGGGAGCGTGGGAGTGATGAGGAGTGCTGACCGGGACACGTGTGTTCTCAAGTCTTGCTTCTCAGTAGACAGTCTCAGCAGCCAGCAACAGAGGTCGTTGGAACGTAGTAGGAAAGGCTGCAATGCTGCACGCAGTCCGAGGCATCCAACCCCAGCCCCGATTCTGCCATTTATTAGCTGTGGAAGACATCTTCACTCTCCAACCCTCAAGCCCCGCCCCCTCTACGATGTGGGTTGTTTCTGTGTGAGTGCTTAGCAGCACACACTAGGAGTAGCTGCCACAACCAGTGTGTGCTTCTGTGTGCAGCTGGCCTATAGGCATCGTGCCAGGATGGACAGCCAACAATACTTCTAAGTCACCCAGTGTCGGGGAGCCGTTGGTGCAAGCCACAGGACAGTGGAGCCACAGACGAACTGAGAGGAATGGAGAGACCGTAGCCAGTGTGCTCAGACTCTGGGCAGGTAACTCTAACTTGTCCCGGTACCAAGGTGGCAGGGTGGACAGAGTCCTCCTCCTGATGCCGAACCCATAGAAGAACCTATGGGCAGAGACAGGCAGGAACAAGCTGGGTCCAGTGGCACAGACTTGTGATCCCAGATGCTCGGAAGGCTGAGACAGGAGGATTACAGATTCAAGGCAGGCCCGGCCTACAGTGATAACGAGGCCGGACTGGTCAATTTAGTGGACCTTGTCTCAAAATGCAAAGCAAAAAGAGGGGGCTGGAAGGATGAATCAGCAGTTAAGATCTTCCAGAGGACCCAAATTCAGTTCCCCGCACCTACGTCAGGGGCTTACCATCTCCTGTAACCCAAGCTCCAGAGGAGCTGAGACCGTCTCTGGCCTCTACTGGCATCTGCCCACATGCATACAAGACACACACACATGCACACACACATGCAAGCATGCACACACACATGCACACATGCACACACGCACATACACACAAATAAAAAAATAAAAATCTTTTTAAAAAGTTATAAAGAAGGATGGAGCTACAGCTCAGTGATAGGGTACTCGCCAGAGCATGCATGAGGCACTCAAACCTTGGAACTGCAAACACCACTGATCAAAACCAAAACCAAAACACCAAAACAAAGAGCACAGGGCCAGAAAGAAGACCATAGCAGGCCCTAGCGGCCTCTGAGGCGCTGGTAGCACACACAGGTAGCTGAGGACACCGTCTAGACCACCGCTCCTCAGACTTCGGGTCAGGGGATGGTACAGAAAGGCAGGGACCATGGCTGTTGGCCTAAGGTGCTCTAAGCCTCTGGAGCGGAGGCTGTGTTGGGGACAGTGAAGAAAGAAGAATGGATGGTGGCGTGTGGCTATCCAGGTATGACAACCATCGAACAGAAGCAGAGAGGGAAAAGGGCAGGTGACTGGAGAAGAAACGAATGCAGACCAAGCCCCTCCCTTCCTCATTGCCCTGGATTTCAGGAAGGCAAGGCCAGCCTGAGTGCTTGGTTCCTGTCCACCATGACCACAGAAACTCTTATAAAGGAAGTGATTCAACTGGGGCTGGCTTACAGTTTCAAAGGTTTGGTCTATTGTCATCATGGCGGGGAGCATGCAGGCAGACACGGTGCTGGAGGAGGATCTGAGAATTCTACATCCAGGTCCACAGGCAGCAGGAAGAAGGAGAGCCACCGGGACTGACTTGGGCTCTTGAAACCTCCAAGCGCCCCCCCCCCCCAGTGACACACTTCCTCCAACAAGGCCACACCTTCTAATCCTTTCAAATAGGGCCACTCCCTGAGCATCCGAACATAGGAGCCTATGGGGGCATTCTTATTCAAACCAACACAGCACTAGACATACATGGAGGCAAAACAGTCATACCCAAAAAATAAAGATAAAAGAAACGTACCTTTGGTTTGTGACCTGGAGCCCCTAGCTCCCCAAATCATTTCCCAATTAACTGCCTGTATCAGCATGAAGCATCAGTATAGGGAAGTCAGGATAATAATATTGGACTGAATTATTCTCTCATTTTCTAACGTAACAGAGCCAGCCCTCAGCATTGCCACTAATCTATTCTACATTTTAAAAAACCCTGCAAAAATAAATAAAACAATCAATGACAACAAAAATGTCATATCCAGTTTTCCCTAGAAATTCCAATGAAACAATTCCTTTAGCTCAGCGGTTACTTCGACAACGCATCAGTTCGCTACAATTCCAATTTGCATGAAATCAAAGTCATGCAAAATTCAAACTGCCGAGCTCCCTTCGCTCCGTTGGGTGAACAGTTAGGGGTCCCCATGACAGGTGTGTTCCGCTCTCTACATATCCGTAACAAACTCACTGAAGGACACCAAAGGCCAACGCCGGGATCCCTTATCAAGACTGAGATTCGTGTTTCTCCTGTCACTACATTTTCCCAACCCCATTGTTGAACTGAGCAGGGCCAGGACTACAAACACTCTCAGGCTCTGGCGCAGGGTTGGAATTTGAAGCATGCACCGAGAACTTACTGCTGTTGATTTCGGGTGCACACAAAACGTCAGCCTCACTCAACTCCAATCTTGGGCAGGAAACGCTACACAGAATTCTTAGGGTTGCGAGCAAAGCAGTACCACAAACCCATGGATGCTAACAAGTCAAAACAGCCCAGCTGCCTGTCCGCAACAGATCCTGGAAGGACCCACAGCCAATCAGAGCAAAGGAAAAAGACACGGCGCTCTGAGATGCAGAAACAGTTTGAACTCTTCAAGAAAATAATTGAAAGATGGTCCTGACTCCTTCAGGCCAGGCTTGTTTGGTACTTCCAACCCTCATAGTGCCCCAAATTAGTTTCAATTTGATTGTATTCGTTACATAATTTTTGTTTGTTTCATTTTTAACAGGGAAGCATGAATTCAAACAGTTCCTACCTGGGAATATGGATGGTCTCTTCTTGGGGCGTCTCAGGTGAAAAGGTTCCAAGTTTCTGATGTTTCTTTGAAGCTTTCCTTTAATGTGATTTCCGATGGGAAGTTCAGGTGGCAGGCTGCTCCGTCTCAGTGACTTAAACTCATTTTGAGATGAATTTAACTTGCTCTTTGTTCTGGAATATAAATTGCTGTCATCAACGGCCATTGTAGTAGATTCATTGGAGAGTCTGAACCAAACTCACGGAAGCCCAACCCGGCGGCCGCCAGAGCCGCCTCCTGCCCCAGCTCCCCAGACTGGCGGTTCTCATGCTTGGCCCGACACTTGTTTGGGAAGCTGAACAAGTTGGTGGGCGGGGACTTGAACAGGTGTAGAATTACTAAGTAGCTCCTCCCTCTACAGTTAATAGCACAGATGTGGGGGGTGGAGGGATGGGGGTGTGTCCAGAATAAATCGTTAGATACTGGAAACCAGGGAATCAGAACAGATGCAACACACAGTCTGCGTGCTCTGGCGAATGAGGGTAAAAGTGGTTAAGTGTGAGATTTCGGTTTTATTGGGGTCCTGCTGTAAAAGCAAACATGAGTGAGTATAAATGCTGATGCAAATTGCCAGTCTATTATCATTTCCCAGGATTTCCACAACACTTAGAGTTTTGTTTTTTTTTAAACCAGTTTAGGGGAATTATTTTTACACTTCTATCATTGTGATTCAAGCTAACTACACACTCAGACGCATCCTCCTTGGTTCATATTTGGCCGGCTGCCAACTTGAGGTTGGCTGGAAGAGGGAGATGAGAGATCAGCAGCCGGGACCAGGAAGGAACCGGTTGTGGGTGTGCTCAGTCCGCCTGCAGTGCCGGGAAGCCTGGATTGCCCCGACCCACCCTCCCATCCTGTGCTCCACCTGGCAGATGGCTTCTCCAGAAGTTCAGGAAGCCCGGCTGGAGAGCCAGAGGTCTAGAAAACAGGCTTCGACCCCAGCAGTGATGGTGGCCTTCATTCAGCAGACCGCAGAGAAATGTTGTTTGCCGGTCCTGCCTGGCTTCCCACTAAAACGCTCATAGGGGTTGGTAGTCTGAGAATCCAGTTTCCTGCTGGCTGTGGTCACAGCTTTTTTTTCCCTTTCCAGATTTCCAGTTTCTCTGTCCTTTGCTCCCTTCTCCCATCGCTCTTTTTACGTTGTGATGTCCTGCACTCTTTTCTCGGTGCAGAAATCTTTAGTCTGTAATCTATCCTCCTTAGCCAGGTCCTAGGGCTGTGTCCATCAGCAATCTGTGTGTATGCACACACACACACACACACACACACACATATTCTCTCACACACACTCTCTCTCACACACATACACACACAACTCTTTCTCACACACACATACACACACTCACACACACACACACATGCACACACACGCACGCACACACACACACACACACACACACATCCCTCTCACACTGTTCTGGCTGCCATGCAGTGTGAGTCAAAAGATGAAGTAATTGCTCGCTCTCTCTCTCTCTCTCTCTCTCTCTCTCTCTCTCTCTCTCTCTCCCTCTCCTTCTGAACTGTGTCAGGGATCAGTAGACACAAGTATCACAAAAGGATCTGATGATTCAGAGATCCCTGCTTGCACTGGTTGCTTGAATGCCAGGTCAGTTGTATTACTAGTTAGAAGTTGGGTTCCGGGGTTTCTTTACCTAACCCAGGACACACGCAGAAGCTTAGTGCATTCTCTTCATTCTCCTTAGCCCTTTTTGGAAATAGATCTTCAAACTGTGACAACTTTTCTGAAGAGAAACCTATTTCCCCCAAGTCCATTTTGACCTAGTGACTGGATCTGTGAGATCATTATTTTTTTAGCCAGTTCTGAAAATTGCCTGCATGGCATCCCACCTAAGACTCAGAACTACTTTGTCAAATTGAAATGTAGCCTGAGCATCAAGGGCTGGGGTTATGGCTCAGTGGCAGAGTACTTGCCTGCATGCACGAAGTCCTAGGGGCACACCAGCACTGCTGGGGGAGGGGGAGGGAGGGACCTGCTGGCAGAGGGGCAAGGAAAGAAAGCATCCTCAGACCTTGCCAGAGTGATCTGATACAGAAAACAAAGGGGAGGGGTTCTCTCTCTCTCTCTCTCTCTCTCTCTCTCTCTCTCTCTCTCTCTCTCTCTCAACAGGGTTTCTCTGTGTAGCTTTGGTGCCTGTCCTGGATCTCGCTCTGTAGACCAGGCTGGCCTCGAACTTACAGAGATCCACCTGGCTCTGCCTCCCCAGTGCTGGGGTTAAAGGCGTGCGCCACCACCAACCGGCGAGGGGTTTTCTCTTAAAGGGGGCTTTACATAAGATGATGCCAGGACGCCTAACACTCATACCCCAAACACCAAGAAGAATGTTTAATTTCTAAATTACGTAGTGAAGTGGAGTCTTAGGGTACAAAGATTTGAAAATTAGCATGGAAACATGGTAAGAAACAAGTTTAGTGTGTTCTGACTACTCTGCAACTCACAGTATTTCTGTGAGGCTAAATATGAACGTACCTGGGGATGAAACCAAAGAGTCTAAGGAAAGGGAGTCCATCCCATGTGCATCAAGGGCTGCTGTGTGTGCATGCAATTTGCCTGCATCTTTAAGATGCAGATAAATGGTCAGTATACAGGCATCTGGACCACATTACAAGAGCCACTGTGTACTGCGGGCTTGACTCTAGCCATGCCCTGCACTACGCCTTTGGCATGTACTGGCATCTCACTGGTTCCCCCAGTGACCTGTTTATAGACACAGAGTCTAACATTCCAGAGCTGCAGGCAGATTTGAACAACTTCGGATCACATAACTGTGCTCGCATCCCGCATAGTTAGATGCACCTGGTGCTAATGGGCATTGAAAGGCTCTCTACAGTTTCCTAGGACGATTCTTGGTTCAAAGCAGATTCTCACAGCTGCAACAGCAAGCAGGTCTGAGGTAGGACTGGCTCAGCTAACTAAGCTGCTCTGGGGGCAAAGAAGCCAAGTGAGGCAAGCCAAGGTAGCATTGAGATTGGTACTGGTGTTGGTTGGAAAGTATTTTCCATAATAGCAATAGTTCTGTGAAAAAAGCATTTGCATTAAAATGTACTTTAAAATAAAATTACGTTTCCCCAAGGTTGAAAGTCTTAGACACAATAATGATTCAAGGAAAAGAGGTAAGAGATGCTCCGCGGTTAAGAGCACTTGCTGCTCTGGCAGAGGACCCAGGTTTGGTCCCCAGCACCGGCATGGCAGCTCACAACTCCAGTTACAAAGGATCTGATGCCCTCTTCTGACCTTCATGGGCACCAGTGTGCACATGGCATACACACAGACACGCAGGTAAAACACTCATCTATAAAATAAAACAAGTACATCTAATGGAAGAAAAGGAAGCCATGTTTTGGGGTGGGGGCATGGGGAAGGTTGGAGGGAAGGGAGAAAGGAGGAAATGATGTAATCATAGTACACATAAGAAACTGAAAAATGAGCCGGGAGGTGGTGGTGCACGCCTTTAATCCCAGCACTCGGGAGGCAGAGCCAGGTGGATCTCTGTGAGGTGGAGGCCAGCCTGGTCTACAGAGTGAGATCTAGGGAAAGCACCAAAACTACACAGAGAAACCCTGTCTTGAAAAAAGAAAACAAACAAACAAACAAACAAACAAACAAACAAAAAAACAAAAAGAAAGAAAGAAAAAAAAAGAAATTTAAAAATGAATTTAATTTAAAATGCAATTGTTAAAGTACTAACAAAAGTGTTATCATATTCCTGAGGTATCCTAGGTGTCTCGATTCTCTAAAAATTTACAGAATGGAGAAGAGGGATATAGGGATTCATAAGGTACCACATACAATTTCTTTCCTGCCCAAGTCATTTCCCCTTAAAGGGAATACAAACAGACAGAAATCTTATTCAATCAATACAATTTTTGTTTTGTTTTGTTTCAAGACAGGGTTTCTCTGTGTAGCTTTGGAGCCTGTCCTGGAACTCACTCTGTAGACCAGGCTGGCCTCGAACTCAGAGTTCTGCCTGTCTCTGGCTCCCGAGTGCTGGGATTAAAGGCGTGTGCCACCACCGCCTGGCTCAATCAATACAATTTCTTAAGGAGGAAGCGACTACATCTTGAATTTACTATCATGACATTTTTAGGGCATTGTAAACAAAAATATTTTTATTTATTCAAAACTGAAATTAAATCTGTGAATACATCACACACACACACACACACAAGTGATCGTTTGAAATATTTAAATTGGCTGCTATGAATGGCACTCAGCCAACGAAAATTTAGCTTGGTTTATTTCAGTGCAAATATTCCCCAGTCATGATGTTAAGTCTGACTTTTCTTTTTATACCAAGAGGCAAAAGTGAAATTTCACCTTGTTTTGTTTTGTTTTGTGCTTTTGTTTTCCAGTGTCGGCAACAGGGACTAGGACCTTGCTGGACACCTCTCTACCAGTGTGCCCAAATCGATCCCTTTATTCATTTATTTTCTCAGGCTCTGGGCTGAAGGAAACCCGAATAATTATAAATTACTAATTGTAATTATAAATAAATACTTATAAAATTGGATATTTTTATTATAATGACCATTATAAGTGTCTCCATAATTCTATAAATCTAATAAATTGATCTTTTTTATATGATCCTAATTCCTATCCATGAAGATGCTGTGTGTTTTATGTATTAAATGTCTCGGCCATTCCTGTGAGCAGTTTACTCTTCCCGGCTTAGATGGCACATAGATGTCTGGGCTTGCAGTCATGAATTCCTGGTGAGTTCTGGCAGCTTTTAAATAACATTCCTGAATTATTTGACTCTGTGTGAAAAAGCTGTAACTACTGAAAATGATACTTCACAACCGTAACCTCCTCTCTCACCTCCTTCTAGAATCAGTCCCCACAGTGCTAACGCACATCTGCAAATATTTCTCATTTTTTAGCTCTTCATTGAATTTTTTAAACAGAGAGAATAATGAATATGAGAATAATGAAAAATCACCTAGTCACATGTCTCCCCTGAGTTCTTTCTACAAACATCACCAGCCACCTCTCGGGACCAGCACCAAGACAATTTGCCTGAGGTATTATCCATGTTGTGATTATGGCCAAAGATGTCTTTTCTCAGTTAATAAAAATGTAATGACGACAGGGTTGGAGAGATGGCTCAGCGGTTCAGAGGTTCAGAGTGCTTGCTGCCCTTGCAGAGGACCTGGGTTCGGTTCCCAGTGCCCATGTCAGATGACTCATAACCACCGTAACTCCAATTTCAAGGGATCCAGTGCCCATGGCCTTCATGGGTACCTGCACTAATATGCACATAACACCACATGCCCACATATGTTGTGGGGTATTTGTACACTATTTGAAGGTGTATTTGCTGCGATTGGTGTAATAAAGAGCTGAACGGCCAATAGCTAGGCAGGAGGTATAGGTGGGACTTCCGGCCAGAGAGAGGAAGTAGGAAGAGATAATCGAGGCAGAGAGAAGATGCCAGTGACATATGGGATGGGAGTGGGGGGGTGGGGAGGGGAAGGGCAGATATACAGAATGAAAGAAAGGAGCAGGTCACATGATGTTTTCCTCTGGCCTCTGAATTCACACACGGGAGTGCACACCTGTACACACATGTGCACATACCACACACAGAGAAACATGTGCACATACCACGTGCTTACACACAAAAACATTTTGTGACTGCATCAGCACAGAACACATATATGAATAACACATTCCTGCCATTGCTTCCCAAACACAGGACTGTTATGGACATAGCACTTGGGCCGCATGAGGCGGCACAGAACACCTGCAGATGGTGTAAAGCCTGTGGAAGGGTGTGTGGAGACTAATCTAAAAACTACGCTGTTTTTTATAAGGGACCTGAGCAGCTTTGGGTTTGGGAGCTAATTTCCCGAGGGATAACCATATGGTAGGTAATTCCACAAACACAATGGGGCCTTTCATTAAGCAAAATACAGACACTGGCAAAATGTGGTATTGAGTGATTCCAGAGAAGAGAAGGGCTGGCAGAGAAATAATCATGTGACTCCATGTTTAATATATGTATATATATTAAATATATATTAAACACTTTATTTATATGTCTGCATAAAATTACATATATATTAAATGCTTTATTTACATGTCTCTCTGTGTGTATGTTATGTGTATGGGTGCCCACAGAAGCCAAAAGAGGGTGCCGGATGCCATGAAGCTGCCATTATAGGTAGATGTGAGCTACCTATACAGGTGCTGGGAACCCAATTTGCGTCCTCTGGAAGAGCAGCAAGTGCTCTTAACCACCAAGACACCGCTCCAACCCCTATAATATATATTTTAAACAGCAGCAGCATTTGGACATGTAGAAAATAACTACTTTTAAAATTATTCCATTCTAAAAAGCTGCCTCTGGTCTCTTAAAACAAACTGGTAATTCTTAAAGAAATATAAAAAGACAATAAAAAAAATTTGGTCCCAGTCAGTAACCCTTCTCTTGATCCGTCTTCGTTTATCTGAGAACCTGAAGGTATTCCTCCAAGGCCCATTGTCACTCAGGTTTCTAATGCCATGCACAGAGAACCTTTAAAAATGACCCCAGAATCAGTTCTTAGTGACATGCAGCCCAACTTATTTGCACCTGCATTTTTTCCCCTCATTCCATTTTGCAAGTTTCAGCAAAATGGCAGGAACTGTCTGGCCTTTTCTCAAGCTAAGGAAAGGTTTAAGGGGATACTTTTTTTTTTTTAAGCAGGGGAGGTTGCGGAGATCCTTTTAAAAACCAGGCATAACATAAACAAACCTAAATTTACCCCTGATCCATCACATGGACCTGGCCAGGAGAAGACCAATAGTTTGTGTCTATTTTTCTACTGAGTAGTTGGAACTGAGATTTGCACCCCCAAAGCAACTAAAGATTTTGAGGTATTTTTGTTCCAGTGCAATTTTTAGTCTGGGGAAAGGTGGTTCTCCAAACCAGAGTGGTGAGTCACAACGTCACCGAGCTGGCTGGAGCATCAGGGACCCCCGTCGTTAGAGTGATTGTCACTGAAGAGTTCAACTTTCTGCCCTCCCCAACTGTCTGCACAGGGGTGGTGATTTCTGCGTTCTAGTGCATTCTCTCCGTTTCTGGGCTGAAGGTCAGTGTGTTCCTAAGTTCCGCTTTCAGACTGCAGCACCTGAGTTCCTGGATTTCTGACTTGACAGAAATGCACCACTGTTTGCCAGGTGACAAAATCCGGGGGCTTGGGACTACTCTCACCAAATGGGGCCGTGTTTACTTCTTAGCCTCTTTTGGCGGGTGTCCTCTGCCCTCTCTGGAGAGACTTCTGACTCCCCACAGGCCCGACCTCTCTGACTTGAGTTCCTTTTAGACACTCTGTCTTTGGTCCGGCTCCTTGATCTGCCATACCTTGGTAAACCAACCCTGCTAGCTTCTTTCCTGCTTCAAAACGCATTTCCACATTGGGCAGGACGCCTTTGATGTGCCGATGAAGGTGCGCTGGCCAGGCCAGAGTCAAAGGCTGACGTGAGCGCTCCATGTCTCTTCATAAGACACAACCACAGTTTTATCAAAGCTTTGCATCCCTTATGCGTTTGTGGGCGACCCAAACTTCAGCACCTATCTCGTTACAAGGGGAACCTGTCAATCCTGAACTTCAGCAAACAACTCAGTAATGCTTCAGGAGACCTCTTTCATATTACCCCCATTTGGGTTAATTTTCTGTATTTTAAAATCATTTTTATTCAGACTTAAACATGTAAACTTCCACATTTCGGTCTTAGATGGATACACAGATCCTTGCTTAGCAGACCCAAGTCATTAAAGGAGCTGGTGTCTTGATTTTATGATCCCGAGCATGGAAGCCAGTTCATTTCTCCATCAATGCCTTGCTGGAGTCTAGTAAGTGATGGTTGGAACACTTAGATGAGGGGTGTCACCAGCATATAAAACATGTAATAACAGCATAGACACACACAAGTGCTAGGTGGTTGTGTCTGGCAGCTTAAATGGTACCTTTCTCGTTACTTTATACATCTTTATCTGATTGGTGGTTGGTGTTCATAATCAGGATACTTCAACAAAGGAGCCTCCCCAGCCTGATGGAAGGACACGGATAGAAAACCTGCGGATGTAGCCCAGCCGGAGGAGACCAGTGAAAGAGACCATATACCCACATGAGGAATTGTTATTAATGGCAGCCAAGCCTTCCTTTAATGTCAAAGTCTAAAACATATCATTCCCTCCCTTTTACACTTGGGTTTCCAATGGCTTCTAGACTGTCTGTTTGCTTCTGTCTCCCCTTTCCCTGGTTCCTAACCACTGCACACAGAGCATCCACTAGGTCCCCCCTCTGTTCAACTAGAGGGAGCCAAATAAGCACTGGGAAACTCCGAGATGACCCTGCAGAACAGGGAATTCCTTGCTGCTTGTCAAGTGATGAAAAGAGAACCATCTGGCCAGGCGGCAGTAGCGCACACCTTTAATCCCAGCACTCAGGAGGCAGAGGCAGGTGGATCTCTGTGAGTTTGAGGCCAGCTTGGTCTACAGAGCGAGATCCAGGACATCCAGAGCTTTATAGAGAAGCCCTGTCTGGAAACAACAAGCAAACAAAATAAAAAAGAAAAGAAAAGAGCACCATCATT